>NC_071354.1:94888230-95209139 GCF_943734655.1 Sabethes cyaneus | reverse complement strand
TTTAGTGTGCTTGCGTATTCCTTGCCACTAGACAGATTTCCTCATTACTTTAAAAGTCTTCTGCAGCCCAAACTGCCCCGATTGGTCGTAGTAAAATCGTAGGACAACTTCAATCATTGATGTAGGTACCACTATGCACCACCTGTCTACTCGAAGTTGGCTGACAAGCAATACTCCTTTAGTCTTCAGTATTTTCATGTTTCCCAGCTGCTGTATGTTTTCATTGGCTGCGTTCCATATTTTAGCAAGTTCCTGATCATTCGCCTGATAGAAAGGAAATTTATTCGTACCTTTTCTGAAATCTTTTTCCTCTGGTGACAACCGAGCGATTACCATCCGTCTTTCAGTAGGCTTAGTTATCGCACCCATCGCGTACAGGGGGAAACGGGAAAGAGTGTCTGCTAATCTATTATCTTCTCCTCGGCAATGTTCGATGTCGAAGTCAATCTGTTCAAAATCCATCGGGTCAGCCTCCCATTCAACAACTGACATCTCTCAAGAAATACTAGTGTTTTATGGTCGCTAAACACAGTAAATTGCGTTCCCAGCAAATATTGTCGCCATTTATTAAGCGACCAAACTACCGCCAATGCTTCCAATTCAGTCACCGTATAATTTGCCTCCGCAGGTTGGAGTACTCGACTAGCGTAGGAAATAACCATTCGATCTCCTTGGTCATCCCACTGGAAAAGGACAGCTCCCAAACCAGTATTCGAACTGTCCGTCTGTACACAAAACTGTTTGCCATACAGGGGATAGCGAAGCGTAGTGTTTCTCAAGAAAAGGTCTTTTATCTTCTTAAAGGTTTCACGTTCTACCTCTGTGTATATCCACTCGACCCCGTTTCGCAACAAATCATACAAAGTAAAGAAACTGACTAAAGAAGTGACAGGTAACTCATTTTCAGTTCGTCGAAACCAAGTGCGCATGAATCTCGATGAAACCTTCTGAATCTTTTGCTCGAAAACTTGCGAAGTATCAGTCGATCAACGCGGGAGAAAATAATGACTGCAAGCAAACGGCAACAAATATCATCGTATCATCACGAAATCGATCCGTGCTGCCTAACCAAAACACCAGGCAATCAAATTTGTAGCGTACAGTTCATAAAATCGCCTAAATGTTGAACTCGAAAAAATATTGTTCGAACTTTTCCTAGCAACTTTGAACAGAGTCACGCACAACAATCATCGTTGAGCAAACCAGGTTTAATGATGACAGGAGGCCGCGAGTGACTGAGCTCCAGTGTCTTTTCTTTAGTCAGTTTCTTTAATACAAAGGCTTCGCGGTGGCTGCAAAATTTGGTGTAAATCGGGAAACGTAACTCATTAGCCCTAAAAAACTTTTCAACCTTCGCTGGTCAGTAGGTTCTGGAAAATTAGATATGGCTGAGAGTTTTTCTACTACGCAACTACGGACCAAATTTTTACTATCCGACAGATCTTGCAGAAATGTCGGGAGTACAACGTGCCCACGCATCACATCTTTATTGATTTCAAAGCAGCATACGATACAGTCGATCGAGACAAGCTATGGCAGATAATGCACGAATACGGTTTTCCGGACAAGCTGACGCGACTGATCAGAGCTACATTGGATCGAGTGATGTGTTTTGTACGCATCTCTGGGACACTCTCGAGTCCCTTCGAGACGCGACGAGGGTTGAGACAAGGTGACGGTCTATCCTGCATGCTGTTCAACATCGCTCTTGAGGGGGTGATCCGGAGAGCGGGCATCGAAACGAGAGGCACGATTTTTACCAAGAGTAGCCAACTTCTTGGCTTTGCAGATGACTTCGATATCATTGCCAGGAACTTTGCGACGGCGGAGGCAATCTACGCCAGACTGAAAGCGGAGTCTAGGAGAATTGGGCTAAAAATAAATGCGTCGAAGACCAAATACATGAAAGGAAGAGGCTCAAAGGAAACAAATGCGCGCCTCCCACGGACGGTAACCGTTGACGGCGACGAACTAGAAGTGGTAGAGGAGTTCGTGTATTTGGGATCGCTGGTGACCGCAGACAACAACACTAGTAAGGAGATCCAGCGGCGCATCCAAGCGGGAAATCGGGCCTACTTTGCCCTTCGTAAAACGCTACGATCAGGAAGCATACGCCGCCGCACGAAGCTAACAATGTACAAAACCATTATTAGACCGGTAGTTCTTTATGGACTTGAAGCCGTGACGCTGCTTACGGAGGACATACGCGCCCTTGCCGTGTTTGAGCGGAAAGTGCTGCGGACGATATATGGCGGAGTACAAACTGAAAGCGGAGAGTGGCGGAGGCGTATGAATCACGAGCTACAGGCACTGCTTGGGGAGACTCCCATCGTACATCTAGCGAGAGTTAGCAGGCTACGGTGGGCCGGACACGTCGTAAGGATGCCGGACGACTGTGCGACGAAAATAGTCCTCTTCAACAACCCCACCGGCACCAGGAACAGGGGGGCCCAACGTGCACGATGGCTTGACCAGGTCGAGAGCGATTTGCGACTTCTGAGACGACTAGGAAATTGGCGACGAGTGGCCCAAGACCGAGTTGAATGGAGACGAGTGCTTGAAACAGCACGAGCCACCCCGGCTCTATGCTGCTGAAGAAGAAGAAGAGAGTTTTTCTGGGTCAACCTCTATTCCATCTTGCCCAACGATATGCCCTAAAAATTTAAGCCGAGTTTTACAAAATACACTCTTGCTGGGACTATTGTGTAAACAATCGTCTAAGGTGCGATAAATGCTCATCAAATGAAGTGAAGCACACTAACAGGTCATCTAAATACTTTTCGATAAAATTCAGGATTTCGGGCCCCAAAGCAGTATCCATTGCCCTGGAGAAGCTAGCGACTGTGGTAAGTCCAAAGGGAAGTACATTAAAAAAGTAGCTGCGTGTGTCGAATAGAAACCCGGTGTACTTACGATGCTCCCGTTTAATGGGTATTTGCCAATAAGAACTGGTCAAATCGATGAGCGAAAAAATGCGAGATCCATCTAGTTTTTGGAGCTTTCGATGAACTTCGGAAGGCTTCTCGTTACCTCTTTCCAACACTTTATTAAGACGACGAGCATCCGAGCAAACACGGACTTCTCCCGATTTTTTATGGTGGTCACCAGCAGGTTGAAAGCGGTAACATCAGTAACTCAAATCTCGTGCTCATACAGTGAAGTGCGTCCCGGCTTGTCCGAGAATATATCAGCAAATTCCTTTTCCAGATTACTCAATTCTAACTTCTGCTTCGTTGTCATTTCGAAATCGCCAGATAAAGGCGATAAGTCATCATAGGGTTTCGTTGGTGACTCTGGTTTCACATCGGCATCGATAGCGTTCAGTTGGATGGGTACACCTAATGGAAAATTACGGGGTCGTGTAGCGGACCTACTGACTCTATCTAGCAAGCACCGCCTAGCAGAGATTCGAGCATTCGACGACTGGCATGTTAGACCAGCATCGTACCTCGAAGCTAACTGGGCTTTATCGTGGTGGGCTGATCAACGGTAGCATGTGTCTGTTGGGAATAATGGGCCGTTTCTTCACTGATAGTGTCGTCAACTATCATTGCCCGCACGAAGGTAGACACGATGAAGAAAAGAAAGCATTCTACACACAGCTGGAGTCAACGAACGCTTACCACGGAACTTCAAGATCGGGATCAGTGTTCGAACACTTAGGTCGGTAGGGAAGCGATGCAAAGTCTGTTCCATGCTTGTTTTACCTAGCTCCATATCCATATGCAGTGGAGGATATGACTAGGAATAGGCCCACTCTGCCAAACACTCTGACAACACGGCTGTACTAGCCAATCGATCAAATCACAATCACGGAACATTGTGCAAACGCTACGTACACTGCCGTCGATTGCTTTTCTTTCAACTCAGTGGTGCCCAAGTGTAGGTATGGTGCAGCCAAATCTGCCCATGAAAGCCGACGGCGGCCTTGAATTCTTACCTTCACGGCTTACACCAAAATGGAAAATATTCGGCTTCAAGCTTCACGACTAACTGGGTTTTCACTCGTTCGTTAAAAACTTAACCTAAAATTCTCGTCATATTAGTCCACGAGCCAGACGACTTGTCTCGAAGAGCCGCATGCGGCCGATGGGCCTCAGTTTGGCCATCACTGGTTAATCGACAACGGCATGAGCTATACTCATTAGGCTAAAGTGACCAGATTTTTTTTTATGAAAGCGGGACATATTGAATGGTTTATTTGCTAAATCGGTTTGGTAGTAAAGATGGGATCATTTAGAAACTTTATTCTGACAATAGCGGCGCTCTCAGTGGCCGTGATTGCTAGTTATTGGAAGCGTTGTGTTATTTGTAAACAGTTCTGCTCGGTATATACCGTGGACCCCCGTTCGTTTGACCGTTTTTAATCTGAACACTTTTTAATTTGAACCCCGTTGGTTTGCACGACGTGCAAACTAAAAATGATTCAAATGTCATTCTCAATATGACATCATTTCCTAATGCGGACAACCCGGGTAGAAATGCATAACGAATATTAATGTAAAAACATTACGGTTACTATGAATTTTACTGTTTACAACACATTATGCTGTAACTTCACTGTACCGTTCTTAGAAAATTTTTCATATTAATGTAAAAACTTTACGATTACAATGAATTTTACTGTTTACAAAACTTTATGCTGTAACTTCACTGTACCGTTCTTGGAAATTTTTTCATATAATTCGGCAACAATGCAAATTGTTTCGAAGCAGGAAATAATCTATCTAAGGTCCAATCCTTGGCAGGTTGAGTTATTTGTACACACAAATTGTGTCTCTTCCTCCGTCTACTGTAGAAACCGACGAGCCAGAAGTTTAATCTAATTCGTTTTACTGACGGGACGACGACACTATGCAGGCGCTTGCGACTTACTTGTTCGTCTGTCAACATATTAGCCGCGATTCTTAACGCGGGTGTTCGGGGAAAGACTCCGTTCCTATGGAATAGACCAACCTCGTTGTGTACGTCTTGACATCGAATGAGGTGTCAGGCATATAATTAAGTTTTTATAACGGTAGATGTTCACCTTTATTCTTGTTTACGGCCGGATCCTGCATTCGTACGAATAGTTTGCTTCGAACGAATCGGGAAGCACTATTCTCATATTCGTATGAGCAAAAGGAAGGGTGGCGTTCGAACGTTCGAATTGATTCGATCGAAAACAAGAATACGAATCGGTTTAACTTTCGAATGAATGTCATTCGAACGAAAAAAAGAATAAGGGTGTTTACAATTGACAGAGGGAACGATAGAAGACAGTAATGAAATAAAGAGTCGATAGGATCTAACAGATAGAGATAAGGCGTAAATGGGAAAAAGCGGAATTTGTTTAAGTAGGTGTACTGACCTCTAATACTTTCCTAATAAGAGCGATGAATGCGGCTCGAAAATCATAATAGTTCGAAGCCTATCAAATTCATTGTCATCATACCTTTTCAAAAACATGAAATACCGTAATTAATCAGCCGGTTTTATTTTGTCCTAATAATCCGAAAGCCTACAATTTTTTTTGCAGAACTTATCTTAAATTTCATTGTAACATCGTTGTAAAACAGTGTAAAACTTATAGTGAATGTACCACAAATTTTACTGTTTTTGGTTTTTATTTGTATGGGAAAAAGCCGAAAAATTTAGTGTTACATCACTTAATCACCCCCTTATTCGCTGTAAAATTGGCGGTTTCCATTAAAATTTACTGTGAAAACAGTGATATTCATGGTAACTTCAGTGTAACTTTTACAAAGATTTTCACTGTTTCAATGTGGTTTTTCGAAGTTTTTCAATGTTTGTAACAGTGAAATTTAATGTTTTTTCGCTATACATTTTTATTCGGGAATGCACATAAACACGATTTGTTTGTACTGATCTAGCGTGTTTAATCTGTTTCACATTGCGTTTTCCCGCGTTTTTCCAACGGTTATGTTAGAAATCCGATCGGAAAATGAAATATTCGCTGCTTGCAACTGCCAACTGAATCAAACCACCAAAACAATAACAAAGAGCAGGGCAGCCAATTCACACAAACTTCAGCATATTTAGGGTTACTAGTTGTTCAAATTAAAAACTAACCCCGTTAGTTTGCATGAGGAATCGTTCAAACGAACGGGGGTCCACTGTATTTTTTCGCAGTTGGGTAGGTTTCTCAGTTTGGTAGGTTTGGAAGGTAGGTAAGGTAACGCGGTTTCGAGATATTCAACATGCAGGAGGGGAAATGAAAGTAATTGTGTGCAGTCACCTGCAGAATCCATCAGCGTCGGCTCGGAAGCTGGCGGGACTGACGGATTATCCTAAAAGAGCTGCGGTGTGAGTAATTAAGGGATGCAAGGAAACTCAGGGCTGTCCGCAAGGCGCACGTCAGACGTTGGAGTTGAACTCTTGATCATCAACTGCGTTTGAGGGTCATTCGGAAAGTTCAGACTGATCTCAGCATCACGGATTTGACGAAAAAACTGAATACTGACCACTGTACTGTATGGTGATGGTACTGTTTGGTTTGGTTTGGCTGTATGGTACTGTTTCGATTAAAAATTAATCAATGCGGGACACTTTCCGGGACGCTTAGTAATCCGGGACAAGCCATCTAAATCCGGGACAGTCCCGCCTAATCCGGGACGTCTGGTCACCCTACATTAGGCATATCTCCTAATCGATTATGGCAGATCGCGGCGTGTTGTAAGTTTGTTGCACAAACAGGTCATTACTGCAGTGTTGTTTTATATAGCTTCTAATTTGAATAGTTCCGGAGTGATTCGCGATAAGGGCGCAACTAACAAAGTGTGAACAATGAGAAATATCACTGTGATAATTTGCCTGCACATTTTCAAGTCATAATTTAAATAAAAGTTTCAAAAATCATGTTTAAAGACATAAATTGGTGTAGAATAAATCAATCTTATAATTTCACAACAATACTGCATAAAATTTGTGCATTCAAGCTCAAAATCTAAGTTTTATAGTTGAACCTCTTGGAATGAGCCTCAAAGCATTTTGACAATGAGATTCGCCCAGCCCTGTTTCGCCTTGTTTTGATTTTTTATTTAGTTTCGCCTGTTTACAATGCGCCTGTGTTTTGAAAACAACGCAATTTCGCTCTTTACTATCGCCGGTTTACAAAACGATTTGCAAATAAGCCTGTCACTTCATAATAATGCGAGGGGCTATACTGCAAATTGTCTTTTGTTTTGATTAAACACTTCTATCGCCCATTACTAAAAACTTGTTTTAAATAATTCTAACGATTAAAACAGAAGAAAGGATTCTTGCCAAGGATATTATCAGTCTTTTTAAGGCTGATGGTGTAATAAAATGATTTGTTTACAATTTGCAGGTGAGCCCCTATCGCGAATCACTCCGGAGTTACATTGTTTTAGTTGGATATTATCTGTCACTTTTCTCCCAGACTGGAGATACGGGCGTAGGTACTAGTCTAATAAGCTAGTCGTCATGCGACCGAATTTCGGTTAGGAGATCTGTTGGAGTCAACATAGGATAGTAGCACTAGCCCTGCGATTATCCCAGATCTCTAAAAAGTGGCTGTTAAGTTTGTCGAACAAAAATTAGAAGATTAGAATCCAATTTTCGAAAGTGAACGATAGCAAACAACGGTTTTTAAGCTTGCTACTTTGCATATTGAACCATAAACCAATGATGCCGGAACAGGAAACAGAAGAAGAATTTAAAAGATAGTGATAATTAAAAAAACATATTATCCCGATAGATCCAAAAAGGACGGCAACGCTGGCTCTGGTGGCAGCAAACCAATAACTTTTAATCACAAACTAATTGAAAATCATCGAAAGAACCATTAATGTAAAGTGACCAGATTTTTTTTTGGTTGAATGCGGGACATATTGAATGGCTTATTTGCTAAATCGGTTCGGTAGTAAAGATGGGATCATTTAGAAATTGGGCACTTCATTTTGGCGATAACGGTGCTCCCAGTGGCCGTGGATGCTGGCTTTTGGTAGCGTTGTGTTATTTGTAAACTATCTGCGGTCACCTGCAAAATCCGCCAGCGTCGGCTCGGGAGCTGGCGGAACTGACAAGTTATCCTAAAAGATCTGTGGTGTGAGTAATTGAGGGGCGCAAGGAAACTCTTGGGGCTGTCCGCAAGGCGCAGGCCAGACGTTGGAGTTGAACTCTTGATCGTCAACGGCGTTTGAGGATCATTCGGAAAATCAAAGCTGACTTCAGCATCACGGATTGAGCTTTGGCGAAAAAACTGAATACTGACCGCTGTAGTGTACGGCGAATCCGTCTCGGAAAGGCTACAAGTGTTACCGAGCAAGTGGGGAGCCCAACAGAAGCCTCAAACAATAAATAAAGGCTAGAATCCGGTCTCGTGGGCTGTACGGCCGGGAGGGACGAACGCGATGCATGTGTCTGACTCGATGAAGAATAAGCTTCAGAGAAGGGGTTAAATTCTTCATGCTCTGGTTCGCGGTAGGGTTTGTAACAGATCAGCATGAATGCTTCAGTTCATCTCAAAAGAGCTGAGGGCACCAAATTATCCCCGGGTTCGTCCAGTATTGAATACGGGGGGATAAAGAAGCGAAAGCTGAAGATGAAGAGAACAGTCATCGCCCAAGCAACAATGTGAGTTTGATTGTACTCTTGTGGTGGTCTTCAAGACCATTTTTGGTCTTAAATACCATCATAAGAGTGTAATAAAACTGAAATTGTTACTTGGGCAGCGACCTCATTCAGATGAGGAGTTCGAGGTGCCGGCTGGCCGGGGCCGTGACTGGGGAGGGTGTGCACCGACTGACGAGCGGTGTCAGCAGTAGGGGTTTTCATGCAATGTAATATAATTTCCTATGTTTCATCTGAAATTAATCAATGCGGGACACTTTCCGGGACGATTAGTAATCCGGCCAGCCAGCCAACCATAAGCCAATCAATTCCGAAAGAGTTCCGCATAATGGTCAGCTTACTCTAGGATTTGCTGATTCGGATTCTAGGACTCACTGAAATACTTAGAACGGCATTAGAAATACCGATCGAGAGGCCATTCTGGGCAGAAAGGGCTCTAAGTTACCAGGGCAGGACATCAGCAAGCAGTGAAATCACCGGCTGAACTTGGAAGTCTATTTTACCTATATCAAATTTTGTTATCAAATTTAACTTAATACTTTTTGGTGAAATTCGCCGAAAAGATTTTTAAAATTTTTAGACACACTAAACCGGTGACGACGGTGATAAATATCGGACATGAAATTGAATATTACAAAATGAATATTGTGAAATTAAAATAATTTCTGAGAATGGTCGAAATTAGTAAAAAGAAACGTAAACTTTAAACTTGTTTTCAGTAATTTCACCGAAAAGCATCTTATGGAACCTGACAAGAATATTGTATGTTGATTGAAATAGACCAGATTTGTTATCTAAATGTAAATACAAGCAAATAAATACAACAGGTCCGGGAAAAATTCAAATGTTTACTGTGTATCAAGAATTCCGTGTCATACAAATGCCATGTTTAAATCAGCTGTTGCTTCCCGTTGTGGTAACACTCGAAGGCCCGAAAGGCGGTCTCGCATGGATCTTCATATGCCTTAGAGCACTGCTGAACGAGCGCTTCTACCTTGCTCTTCTCATGATCCAGCGACAGCCGCTCGATAGCGTAATCGGTTAGGAAAGCTCCTTTAGCATCCATAAATCCAGCTCGTTCTAGGAAACATTTGGCAAAGCACTTGACGTCCTGATTTGCGTCGGCGAATTGTCCACTGCGTATCTTCGACAAGGAGTCTTTGTTCAATTCAGGAAACTTTTCCAAGCATTCGTTGGCGTAGCCTTCGGCTTTCTTCATCTGTTCCTCGGTGAGAGCCTGATAAAAGATTTTTAACATATTATTAATTATTCTTACCCAGTTTTTAGAATATTCTTTATATCACTTACGCTAACAGCGACTGCAAGGAGAGCTAAACAGATCAACGATTTCATTTCTAACTATTCTGATTGCCGGCTGCTGGTAGAATGACGTGAAGTGGTCCAGCTGGGCGGATGTTTTATACCTCTCGTTATGGACCACTTGATGACTTTGCAAATCACATGTAACCGAGTGTGTTGGACCAAAGTCCATTTAACGTCTGTTGTGATATCGTTTACCTGTGGTTTTTTTGGTTGCGGTGCGATCAGATGACTGATAGTTTGCTTCATAAGCGGAATACCCTCCCGGTCGGTACCTACCTTGACTTAATGACCGTAGCACGAGTTTAACTGATTAGAATCGCCAGTTATCTGAGGTGGATTAGTTAATATATGCTTATTTTTATGACAATTTAAAACCGATTCAATTTTCGATGGCTATATTTAAGAAATATAATATTCTTATCTGTAAAATTTTTAAATTTTCTTTTAATATGATTTCGAATATGATGAAACATTATATTTGCTAAATTGAAAGAAAATTAATTTTCACAGAAATCACCCTTGAGGTTAATTTAACACTCTCAGGGTTAATGCACTTCGAATATAATAGTTTACTGTGAAGGGTAAAAGTTAGGTGTTATCGACATGAATTTTTATTCCCTTCAACTGATCTTCAGCACTTCAAATTTCTTTTTCCTCGTGCCATTAAACTTGTTTTGATTTAGCACTAGAAAAAACACGCAATCGTAGCCAACATCAACGGTTTTGAGGGGCTCAATAATTTCTTATAAGAGCTAAGCTTATAAGGTTTTCCATTTCGGAAGTGGTCAGAAAATCTACTCCAGGCATTTCGCATGACTACGACCATGTGTCAAGAAGTAATAAGTGATGCTTGAAAATAACCTGTTTTCGGGAAGCACGTAATTCCCGATTGAATTATGGTGGTTCTTTTTGACCAATCAACTAAAATAGAAGCTTTTATATGCACATCTAATAAATTCTCCTGAAGCAATAACTTTTATGCCGAAAACATGTGCGAGTTTGACGTCAAGATGGGATCATGAAGATAAGTTAGTTGCACCGTTGTTGATGACTTTTGTTGCTTTTAAGCAATTATAAGTTTAAAGTTTATTTTTGCTATTTATTTGATGGAGTATAATTTAATTAAAATTTTACATGAAAAGGAAATGGCTCGAGGTTTTTGTGCAGAAAGAAATAATGAGTTAATTTCTAACAATCGCTGTTGAGAAAGGCAAGATTAAATTTGATTGAATTTACACTTGGTTTCTGTGTAATGTTGAATTTAATTTTACTCATATAAACATTATGACAGAATTTTATTTTTATCCTCATAGGGAAAGAAACACTTGATGGCACTGTATTTTCTTTTTTAACTTTAAGCTGCAATTCCAATTTCAAACTAAACATCTTGTGATACACACAACACACAAATATTATTTGTTCAAAATGGCAAAATAGCCGGTAAGAGGTACTAAAGGTAAGAATTGTTTTTAATTTTAATTATCTGCGTTGGTTTTCGAAAGTTTTTGCCAGATACCGTTGAAATGACAGCTAGCTGACTATAACATGTTATGTTATTGTTATAAAGAAACTAAAGTGTTTTCCATCGTTCTTAGAAATAGAAATACTGCGATCAGAAAGAAATACGTTTTAATGATAATTTTTCAATGCAAAATAAGCCTTCCAACTGAGTATATTTTACTCAATCTAACTTTAATTTCTTAAAAGCAACACTTCCCAAGCAATGCTTGAGTATATATCGGTGAACAATTTTACAGGAAACATGCTCAACTGAATTCAATTTGTGTACCAGACCAGGCACCTCCAACCGCCGCCGGTAGCAGATTCGGTGAAAACGGTAGAACTGTCAAGACACCGTTTCCTGACAAACATCGCTTTGGCTGTGTGAAATCAATTTGCATGCAAACTTTGTACCTTTTGATCTACACCGCGCTGGAACTGGGCACTTTACACCGAGTAGAGAAAGTTTGCACGGAGTACTCGGAGCGAGCGAAACTTTTTCGTCATGCTGAAGCGGCAAAGTGGCTTAAAGAAGCGGCAGCAAAAGTTTGCTTGCCTAGCCGGGAGCTTTACAGCCACGCTGCCCTTTCGTACTTCGGGATCGGGTACCAATCACGTGCCTGAAATTGGATTAAACGTGAATATCGCAACTCATTAATGGACCTCCGAGATTGAGAAATAACCTTTAATATTTTCATACTTAATGCCAATGTAAGCATTAATTATTTGCAGTTAACCAAATTAAATCAAGGCATGAAATTTTCTAACGAAATAAAAGAAGTAATAGTCATGTCATGCGAGAAATATGTGGGTTTCAACAGAAAATTCTCTGAATGTGTTGCCTGAGGTTTTTCGTGCAACTACAATTTTTGTACAAATTAACTCATATTGTAAATTTGATTTTTTCAAAGTGTGTTAAATAATTATTTGCGTGTGTTTTACGATTAGAAGCTTATCTATATGTTGAAGTATTGTATTGTAAATATTTTAATTTAATATTATTGTTGATTTGATGCGTTTGATTTTCAGAAGGTGTGTCTCAACATTTGTACTCCAGAGGCACGGTTGAAGAACGGAATGCGGAGCATCATTAACATGCCAGCTTGAAGCAAGACATGACTAACTTTACTTTGCTTTTTCAGCAACTATCCGCTTTTAAAATCTGGACCGAATTTGGGAGTCATCTCCACGCTCGTCAGTCTTGGACTACTATTCCCCAATAGCCCCTAACACCTGCTGTTAGGGGCAATTGGGGAGTGGTAGTCCAAGACTGACCTCGTCCAAGACCTCGTCAACACCGCTCATCCAACGGGTACGAAAGCTACCACGAAGTCGGCCTCCTCTGACGGGTTCTATGCTGAATGTTGCTGGTTTCTCATCCGGCAACCTGTTTTTTTATTGGAGCCTGAACCACTGCGACCATTAGTTTGATTATTAGTTTGATACAGATATTGGCATGTCTGTATTTCCTAGTCAAGCAAATGTTTGTACAAGTTTATATGGCATGTATTTCTGCTTGGAAGACTGTGAGCCACTGTCCCATTGGAATTGATCTGTCGATTCCTGGTCCAGTGACCCCAGCTTCTGTAGATTTGCCAATTTTAGAACCATCGGTGTAAAACAGGAGTGATCCCGGACGAGCCTTAGGACCACCTTCTTCCCATAATCTGCGATCGGTTTCGATTACCTTGAAGGGTATATCGAAGTTTGTTCTAGTTTCCATCCAGTCTTCGTTCATGATTATCAGGGTGTTCAGTGGAAAATCTCGGAGGTTTCGTAGGTGTCCATTGAGATCTCCATATTCAAAATATTTAACACGCCTCAGCCTAAGAACACCTTTCTCTGCTTTAAGTTGTACGAATTTGTGCAACGGTAGAAGATTTAAAAGAGCATCTAGAGCTTTGGAAGGTGCGCTGGTCATTGCTCCAGTTATTGAAGAGCACGCCATACGTTGTAGCTTTCCAAGCAGTTTTTGAGCTGTTATTTGTGTAGTTTTAGGCCACCACAATAGCGAAGCATATGTTAGTCTAGGTCTCACAATTTCCGAATAGATCCAGTGAATCATCCTCGGCTCAAGTCCCCACTTTTTGCCAAATGTATTGCTGCAAGCCGAAAGAGCATTGTTTGCTTTTAAGATTGCATACTCTAGATGATCGTTCCAATTTAGCTTATGATCAAGTATAACACCCAAGTATTTTGTACGTCTGGATAGCTGTCACCTGACACCTGACCACAGCATAGAAGATGGAACTCCCCCTTGAGGGCAACCTCTAGTTGGTTTTGTCGTTAAAGTAGATCCTCCCAGTTTTGTAGTTATTGTGCGGTTGGTTAGCATAGCATGTATCCAATTGGAAATGCACCTGTCAAAACCCCGTTTCTCCATGGCTTTATTTATTGAATTGTGGGAGGCATTGTCAAATGCTCCCTCAATATCAAGAAAAGTTGCAAATGAGATATCTTTATTGTCAAAAGACTTTTCTATTTTTGAAATCAACGTATGAAGTGCTGTGTCAGTTGATTTTCCTGCTTAGCAGGCAAACTGGAATTTGTTCAAAGGTCTTCTTTTCAAATCTTCCGGCAACCTTGCTACGACGTGGCCAGCCCACTGTAGCCTGCCGCGTTTTATTCGCTTCACAATATCCGTATCTTTGAATGTTTAGTCAATTTCGTGGTTCATGCTCTAGCATCACACTTCTTCTTCTTCTAATATACCACCAAAAATCAATCGCCAGATCTTACGCTCAAAAGCATCAAGAGCTTGTCGGTCGCTCTTTTTTAATGTCCACACCTCGTGGTCGTAGAGTACCACCAGGAGAATTAGCATCTTATGAAGTTTCTTATTGAGTTGCAGGCTACGAGACTTCAGCTGATGATATAATCTGTACTAGGCCCTATTGGCAGACGCTTTCCGCTTTTTTAGTTCAGTTACACCAGATGCTAGATGCGCCCATCGAGAAGCTTATTATTAGAAGCAACATTCTTGTTGCTCTTTGTGCAGGCACTCCGAGTGGACAGTGAAATACCGATGCTGACTGCGAATGAGTTGATGGATATCTGGCACCATGCCGAGAAAACTGGAATCGAGAAACTACCGGCGCCTGGCGTACTGGTGGACCAAGACACTTAGCAACCTCAGTGCTAGTTGTCTCAGAACCAAAACTCAGCTAGCATCAACTCGTATATCAATGTACGAAAATTATCGCGCTGTCGCGCTTAATCGGATATTATCGTATATAAATACTTATATAGTCGTAACGTTTATAATTATTCCAAATCACATACATATATCGCCTCGAAAATAGAACAGAAAAGCCAATTTTGCGCATCAAATTCAAGTTTAGCAAGTATATCTGTACGTAATGTTGATTTTAATCTTTTATATAGTTATGACAATGCTAGTTGGGAAGACGTGTCCAGAGAGCCAGAACTACAGCAGATCGCAAAGAGGGTAGCGTGGAACTCAGACTAGCCAGGACAGCATTGAAACGGAAGATAAAGCGGAGCAAAAGCAGCTGCTACCAGGAGCTGTGCCAGATAGCTGATCATGGAAGGACTTTTCCCTACACACAACTCTACGATGTGCCCGCCGGCCCGTACGGTTTAAAAGAGACGGATAATGCTGAAGATCTGCAAGTCTCCGATGAACTACTGACAGTAGCTAGATGACTGACAATCAAGAAGGCGCCAGGTTCGAATCAAATCCCTATTGTGACATTGAAGGCAGCGATACAAGCGTACCCGAATATAATCAGGACAGTATGGTCGTTTCCCGGATAGGTGGATAATTTAGAAGCTAGTGCAGTAGCCTAAGCCAGGAAAGCCTGCAGGGGATCCAACATCTTACAGGCCGATATGTTTGCTGGATACATGCGGGAAACATATGGAGAGGATTATCCTAAACAGGCTGACGGCGTACACGGAAGGTGAACACGGTCTGTCAAATATGCAGTTCGAATTCCGTAAAAGAAAATCCAGTGTAGACAGTCGTATAGTAGTCGAGCGAGCCGAGAAATCAAATCGTGCTTACTTTACCCTTCGTAAAACGCTACGATCAGGAAGCATACGCCGCCGCACGAAGCTAACAATGTACAAAACCATTATTACACCGCTAGTTCTTTATGGACTTGAAGCCATGACGCTGCTTACGGAAAACATACGCGCTCTTGCCGTGTTTGAGCGGAAAGTGCTGCGGACGATATTTGGCGGAGTACAAACTGAAAGCAGAGAGTGGCGGAGGCGTATGAATCACGAGCTACAGGCACTGCTTGGGGAGACTCCCATCGTACATCTAGCGAAAGTTAATAGGCTACGGTGGGCCAGACACGTCGTAAGGATGCCGGACGACAGTGCGACGAAAATAGTCCTCTTCAACAACCCCACCGGCACCAAGAACAGGGGGGCCCAATGTGCACGATGGCTCGACCAGGTCGAAAGCGATTTGCGACTTCTGAGACGACTAGGAAATTGGCGTCGAGTGGCCCAAGACCGAGTTGAATGGAGACGAGTGCTTGACACAGCACGAGCCACCCCGACTCTATGCTGCTGAAGAAGAAGAAGATGTGTTATCGCTGGAATACTTCCCATCCGCATCATTCTGGAGGAAGATAACGAATGCTACAGACGAAGACACAGAGGAATTCGAAAGCTGGTGAGAGAAGAATCGTTGGCTAAACGCTAGCAGAACTGGGCCTGGGTTGAGAACGTATAGCCTTATTCTGATTCAGCCGACCTGATTGAACAGTGGCCATGAACTTACCCTAGCTTTCACTTGACGCAATTTCTGTCGGGGCACGGCTGTTTCAGGCAATATCGGTACCGGTTCGGATACGCAGCGACACCGACCTGTTCAGAATGCGGGGAGATAGAAGAAACAGCGGAACACGTTGTCTTCGTATGCCCAAGATTTACCGCGTTGCTAAGCGAGATGCCACCTTTAACCGTGGATAATGTAGTAAACGAAACATGTCGGGAGGAGAGTAGTTGGAATGCCGCTAACAGTGTAATAGCCCAGATTATGGTGCAGCTGCAACAAAAATGAAGAGACGACCAACGGACAAACAACACTAATTAGGACACTCGGATAGACGCAGTGGAAGCGGAGAGGCAAGCATGAAGAAGCGGACGATCGGAAAACCTTTGAGGCTGGCCGTGAAAGGATGGAAGTCATGTAGGTCGCCATCCCGATCTAAGGATGGGGGGGGTAGGGGAAACAAGGGAGACTTGATCCCCATTTTGTTTTATGTGTATTTCTCGAAAGTTCATGAGAAAAAATACCTGGTTTTTAAATTTTCGGCAGTTTACAATACAACTTACTACCTACAATTTATCAGTCAGTGCTATGTAACGCTAAACAAAAGATATGGGACATTTTGAAAAGTACTGATAATTTTACATATTAAAAATATGCGGGAGACTTGATCCTCGGTTCAGGGACAATTGATCCATTTGCAAACATATATTTTTTTGCTTAATTTTCATTTGATAGTTTTACGAAAATAAGAAAAATTCCTGTAATATCATTATTTAGTGTACAACAGTTGATTTCAAAAGTATAAAATGTATTTAGAAATGAATTTATGTATTTAAATTTAGAAATCGTAGTACATCGATCTATAAAAGTATAGGTTTTGACAATTTTTATAATTTGCGACGAGAACTTTTTCGTTGGGCTTTAACTTTTGAAGCGTTACATTTTTCCTGTTTAACAATTAAAGCAGCCTCCAGCTTCAACTTTATCGGTGTATCTGTAAGGATTTGTGTCTCTCCTCGTTTTCTTACTCTTCGCTTACTTTTTCGTGGTGATGCCTTTGGAAATGGCTTAATATCTTCAGGTGTTTTGATAATTATATTGTTTGGAACCATGGATTTTTGTACCGGATTAGTAGAGTTTTTCATAGAAGATGAATTGTTTTGTACAGAAAGTACGGATTTCGTTGTTTTGACCCGTTTGCGTCCACGTTTAATTTTTATTGCTGTATCAGTTTGATTCGCTGTCGAACAAGTTTGTTCTTCTATTGTCTGCGAAGAATTTGGCTCATTTCGATCCGTTACATATGACGGTAGAAAATCTTTGTCATTGAATACATTTGAATTTATATGATAAATTCCAGTAACGTGAAAACCACTCGTAGCGCTTTTTGCGGAGAAAGCTTGCGAGAAGACTGAAGTTTTTGCTCGTCTTAGTAGAATACGAAACCTAAAAATAAAAAATAAGAAAACTTATCGAACTTCGAAAACAGACACTGAGGAAGCCTGCAAGTCGTAGGCGAAATACGTATCTGTCATTGAATAAAATACACATAGTAGAATTAAATTGGATAAGTTTCGAAGTTTTCGAAGTTCGAAAACAGACACTGAGGAAGCCTGCAAGTCGTAGGCGAAATACGTACCTGTCATTGAATAAAATACACATAGTAGAATCAAATTGGATAAGTTTTCTTATTTTTTATTTTTAGGCTTGCGAGAAGGCTTTAACAAAGCATCCCGCAATATCGTAAATTGTAATAGTTTTTCCACTGTGCTGAGCCATCCAATCATCACAAGCGTCGTTGTAGTGAGCTTTAAGTGGACCATATACTGTCCTATCGAGAAGCTGCAGTTTATGTGAAGTGTGAGGAGGGATTGTAAGCAAGTGTATTCCGTTCGACTTAGCGAAATTAAGCGAATCGATGCTGATATGGCTTTCATGGTTATTTAAGATCATCAGACATGGGCTTTAGATAGAGCATTTGGTGAAATTTTGGAAATGTTCGAGAAATTTTATGAAACTCGCCGACGTCATCCAACCACTAGGATACGCGACGCCTCGGCTTCCTACGGGCGCATTAAGCAGCATTCTGTCTTGCCAATTTTTCCTGGGGAAAACGAAAAATGGAGGAATGTTTCCTCCAAAGGCATTAATTGCACAGCATGCAGTAACCAACTGCCCGCGTTCACCCGACGTAGCCTTGCTCACTTGCTTTGTACCTTTAATGGCTACAATTTTTCTTGGTTTGTGTACAGTTGTCAACCCAGTTTCGTCAATGTTCCAAACAGATTCCGGTCCAAACTTAAATCTTTCCATGATATCGCGCAGGTTCTCAAAAAATTTGCCAACGTTATATTTATTGAAACTTGTGGCACGGCTCAAGCTAGTTGGTTCAGCCACACGAAGAGATAGGCGACCGCTACGACGCATAAATCCATAATACCAATCAGAACCTGCCATACCGTTTTTCCATTTTCCCGCTATAGGTTTGTTGTTTTGCACAGCAAATTCATATGCAAGTTTTCGGATCGAACGGGTGGTCAATTCGTGATTAAGTTTGCTGGCTTTTTCAATATATTCTTTGAGCAGCCTCTCTTCTTCCTTGGAAAATGCACGGGTTGCTCCTCCGTAGTCCGGTTGGTAACTGATCTCTTCCGAAGCATTCTTTCGTTTTCTTACATATCGCTTAAGTGTCATTACATTCAAATTGAAATTTTTTGCGGTGGTTCTGACCGCATCTCCTGCTAGCACCAGGTTTACTGCTTGCTTCATAACATTTGGGTCAATCGGAACACGTCGCGACTCTCGACTCGGTTTGTACACGTTCGGCATCCTAGAGCAAAGCTACCAATTAGATATATACCCATAAACTAGAATAATTTCGTTTTCTTACCTTGTTATCCGAAATTTGCATCAAGCAGTCTCCGAAACCTGCTTTCTTTACAAAAAGTGAACCAGAATAAAATATCGTACCGAAGCTATATGTAAACAAAACCGGTACGTCATGACAGCTGGAGAAAATATGGCAGTGATGCTAGTTTTAATGATTCTTCGTGATTTTTACAAAACGAATGTTTACGGTAGGAGAATCGTTCATTTTAGTATTTGTAACTTACATGGCATCCAAATTCGTCATTTCCCATCAAAAGGATCAACTTACTTACTTATGTGTCCATGTCCGCCGGTCCGGCAGAACAAAGGGATGAAATCAGAGATCTCCACTGCTGACGGTTACCCGCCATGGCTTTTACCTGTCGCCAGGACAGGTTCTCGTCTACAGCCCGGATGTCGTTGGCTAAGCTCCGTCGCCATGAGCCTCTGGGTCTGCCTCTTCTACGCTGTCCTTGTGGATTCCAGTCGAGTGCTGCTCTGCAAACCTCGTTCGCTCCTTTCCTCAAGGTGTGTCCGATCCACTTCCACCTACGCTCACGAATTTCTGTGGCTATCGGCCGTTGATGACACCGACGATGGAGTTCCTCATTGGATATCCAATTATAAGGCCACCAGGCACGAATAATATATCGCAGGCACCGGTTAATGAATACCTGCAGTTTTTGCGTTGTCTCCGCTGAGACGCACCACGTTTCGCAGGCATACAGCAGTACGGATTTAACGTTTGAATTAAAGATTCGGGTTTTCGTACGTAGAGTGATCTGGTTTGAGCGCCAAATGTTTCGCAGACCTGCAAAGGCACCCCTGGCCTTCCTGATCCGTGTGGCTATATCAGTCTTGGTACCACCATCGGGCGTTGTTTGGCTACCAAGATATTGAAAGACGGCTACCTGCTCAACTTGTTGTCCCGCTACTGTAAAGTTGGCTGAATTGTCAGTGTTCACTACCATAGACTTAGTTTTCGCTACATTGACTGTGAGACCTGCTGCCTGGGAGCTCTCTGAGAGGTCGTCTAACTTGCTCTGCATATCGTTTCGGCGTTGTGCGAGCAAGACAATGTCGTCGGCTAGGTCGAGGTCATTTAGCTGCTCCATCGTTAGAGGATTCCAAGGCAATCCTCGATTTGGTCTACTGTCAATTGCTCCAACTAATATCTCATCCATAACGATGAGAAACAGAAGCGGTGATAAAATGCAGCCCTGTCTCACGCCAGCAGTAACCCTTATGGGGTCGGACAAGACGCCGTCGTGCAAAACCTTGCACGAGAACGCCTCGTACTGAGCCTCGATGAGATGGACTAGCTTATCTGGAACTCCTCTACGCCTAAGTGCGCCCCAGATGTTTTCGTGATTGAGTCGGTCGAACGCCTTTTCGAAGTCAACGAACACCAGCAGAAGAGAGTCCTGGAATTCGTTGATCTGCTCCAATATAATGCGGAGCGTTGTGATATGGTCTACACATGATCGGCCAGCACGGAATCCAGCTTGCTGCCGCCGGAGAGTAGCGTCGATCTTCTCCTGGATCCGGTTGAGGATTACCTTACAGAGTACTTTGAGAGTAATACAGAGCAACGTGATGCCACGCCAGTTACCGCATTCCGTTAGGTCTCCTTTCTTAGGGACTTTGACCAATATGCCCTGCATCCAGTCCACCGGAAAAGTTGCGGTTTCCCAAATATTGCTGAAAAGCTGATGCATCATCTGGGCTGACAAAGATGGGTCAGCTTTGAGCATTTCGGCTGAAATACGATCTATCCCTGGCGCTCTATTGGATTTCATACTCTTGATGGCTGCTACAATTTCATCCAGCGATGGCGCCTCCGAGTTCACGCGATTTATTCGACGAACTGTAGGCGTCGTACGCTGCTGGTTTTGTTGGTCTCTGACATTTGAAACTCGGAAGAGTTGTTCAAAATGTTCAGTCCATCGCTTAAGCTGTTCTGTACGGTCAGTCAATAGCTGACCAGCTCTGTCCTTTAGCGGCATCTTTGTATTCATCCTGGCACCACTAAGGCGGCGAGAAATATCGTACAACAAACGGATATCACCATTGGCGGCGGCGGTTTCTCCTTGTTCGGCTAGGGAGTTAGTCCAGGCTCTCTTGTCCCGCCTACAAGCACGTTTAACAGCCCTCTCCAGTTCGGCGTATCGTTGACGGGCAGCTGTCTTAGCTGATCTGGTCCGCGCTCGCTCAATGCCGGCTTTCGCCTCTCTCCGCTCGTCGATCTTCCTCCAAGTTTCATCCGAAATCCACTCCCTCCGCCCACTGCGCGCTTTGCCGAGGGTTTCATCACTGGATCAAGTGTCGCTGAAATTATGTGGATCAAGTGTACCTGTCGTAGTATGTTTTACTGAAAACTATTCTTGTAAAATATATGTAAGTTTTATTGTAAAATGTATACAGCATCCATGAATAAACATGTTTAGCTAATTTTTTGTTTGAAAAGCAATGCAAAAATTTCAAGACAGTTCTCCGCAGCCAAAAAATTGGGCTTCACTAAAAAAAGAAGTATGAAGAATTATTCCGTTGGAAACCTTATTACATTATATTTTCATTGCAATGTAAAAGTTCATTACAGTTTTGTTTTGCAGTTTTGTTAGTTGAATGAAACGTGCAACTTTAATTTTTTTCTGCAGAAAAATCATTGTATTTACTGAGAAATAAAGATTGGATCAAGTGTCCCTAGGGATCAAGTCTACCTGGTCTCCCCTACGTCTCGATAGGTGAAGTGGAAGCGAAGTGGCGAGCTCGATGGAGCAACTCTCAGCTCGATAAAAACTCTGCGAGGGTGATCGTGAGGAGATGGAAGTCATAACTATCGCCATCTCTGTATTGGCACACGTCTCGACAGGTGCAGGAAAACGTCTAGTGGACGGTCTAGTAACATGGAATAGCATCTAAAACATGGAAAAAATCCTGCGAGGGTGGTTGTGTAGGAATGGATGCTATGACAGCCGCAATCTCCATTACCATTACTATAGTCCCGGGGGGGGGGGGGGGGGGGGGGGGTTTTTACTGGGTTAAGGTCTCACACTGTGCCACGTGATGTAAATATACATCATTAGTGTGCATGGCTCACGTAAAAAACACACGTAGACATTGCTCAATTCGTTGAACCCCTTTCGGTTGGGATCGGGTTCGTGTTTTTTGACCAATTTATGCTAATGACCAATATTTGCTGGACAGGACAAGAGATTAAAGTATACAACAAGACGCTGGTACAAAAGTGAACTAAATATTAAGGATTGCGTAATTTCAGCGGTTTCTTTCTGTTTCTATACTTTTTGGACAGTTTTTAATAGACACATTCCAGCGTTACGGGACACTATCCTTACTATTGAGATCGGTTCCTGTTTCATCAAATCCCTGGTATTCTAATGGAAGTTAAAGTACTCTTTAAACAACTATTTTACAAGGTATTTGCCAAAAAAATTGTGAAACAGGGGGCGATTCACACGGTAACAGTGGGGTCTCGTAATGCTGGAATGAGTCAATATACGAAATATCGTTCACTTTTATTTATGTAGATTTTGAGTGATTTGGGTAAATAGGTGAACTCTATGTTACTTTAACTGGAAACTAGCAGTCATTAACTTTTCGTCGGAGAGCCCAATTTCGAAAGCAGTTTTCGAACCCGAAAGCGGGGCTCTATTTATAGAAATACTAGCTGACCCGACAAACTTCGTATTGCCACAAATTAACCTGTGTTGTACATAAATCATGAATCTCGGATGATCTTTATCACTTCTCGAGTTTTGCAAGTCCCCCAGTGGGCGGCGCTTCCGACGGCGGGTCACCGGCAACACTCGCGACCGGCTCGTCCTGAATGATCTAGTGTTACTATAGATAGTTTTTGTGGTCTTGTTATTGATTAATGTTTTATGGAAGAGTCTCGAATTTCTCGAGTTGGATTAGTTTTTGATTTTCGCCAAAATTTCTGTTTTATTTGTATGAGAGTCCATATCCCCCTACCACAGGGGTGAGAGGTCTCTAACTATCATAAAATAAATTCAAGACTCAAAAATCTCCTACATGCTAAATTTGGTTCCATTTGCTTGATTAGTACTCAAATTATAAGGAAATTTGTATTTCATTTGTATGGAAGCCCACCCTCTTAAAAGGGAAAGGGGTCGTAATACACCACAGAAAAAAAATTCTGCCATCTAAAACTCTCACATGCCAAATTTGGTTCCATTTACTTGATTAGTTCTAAAGTTATGAGCAAATTTGTATTTCGTTTGAATGGGAGCCCCCCCCCCTCCTAAAAAGGTAAGAAGTCCTAATTCATCATGGGAAAAATGGTTGCCTCCAAAAACACCCACATGCCAAATGTTGTTCTATTTGCTTGATTAGTTCTCGAGTTAGGAGGAAATTTGTATTTCATTTGTACAGGAGCCCCCCCTCTTAGAGTGGGGAGGGGTCCTAATTCACCGTAGAAAATTTTCCTGCCCTCGAAAACCTTCACATGCCAAAGTTGGTTCCATTTGCTTGATTAGTTCTCGAGTTATGGGGAAATTTGTATTTCATTTGTATTGGAGCCCCCCCTCCTAATGTGGGAAGAGGTCCTAATTCATCACAGAAAAAATTCTTGCCTCCAAAAACACCTACATGCCAAATTTGGTTCCATTTGCTGGATTAGTTCTCGAGTTATGAGGAAATTTGTATCTCGTTTGTACAGGACCCCCCCTCCTAAAGTGGGGAGGGGTCCCAATTCATCATTAAAAAAAAAATTGTCTCCAAAAACACACACATGCCAAATTTGGTTCAATTCGCTTGATTAGTTCTCGAGTTATGAGGAAATTTGTATTTCATTTGTACAGGAGCCCCTCCTCTTAAAGTGGGGAGGGGTCCTAATTCACCATAGAAAATTTTCTTGCTCTCGAAAACCTTCACATGCCAAATTTGGTTGCATTTGCTTGATTAGTTCTCGAGTTATGAGGAAATTTGTATGGAAGTCCCCCCTCTTAAAGGGGAGAGGAGTTATAATTCCTCTTATAAAGAGGGGAGGGGTCTCAATTCACCATAGAATAAATTCTTGTCACCAAAAAAAACACCCCCATGCCAAATGTTGTTCTATTTGCTTGATTAGTTCTCGAGTTAGGAGGAAATTTGTATTTCATTTGTACAGGAGCCCCCCCTCTTAGAGTGGGGAGGGGTCCTAATTCACCGTAGAAAATTTTCTTGCCCTCGAAAACCTTCACATGCCAAAGTTGGTTCCATTTGCTTGATTAGTTCTCGAGTTATGAGGAAATTTGTATGGCAGCCCCCCCTCTTAAAGGAGAGAGGAGTTACAATTCCTCTTATAAAGAGGGAGGGGTCTCAATTTACCATAGAATAAATTCTTGTCACCGAAAACACCCACATGCCAAATTTGGTTCTATTTGCTTGATTAGTTCTCGAGTTATGAGGAAATTTGTATTTCATTTGTATAGGAGCCCCCCCTCCTAAAGTGGGGAGAGGTTCTTATTCATCATAGAAAACATTCTTGCCTCCAAAAACACCTACATGCCAAATTTGGTTCCATTTGCTGGATTAGCTCTCGAGTTATAAGGAAATTTGTATTTCGTTTGTATAGGAGCCCCCCCCCCCCTCTGAAAGTGGGGAGGGGTCCCAATTCATCATAGAAAAAAATTTTGTCTTCAAAAACACACACATGCCAAATTTGGTTCCATTTGCTTGATTAGTTCTCGAGTTATGAGGAAATTGGTATTTCATTTGTACAGGAGCCCCCCCTCTTAAAGTGAGGAGGGGTCCTAATTCAACATAGAAAATTTTCTTGCCCTCGAAAACCTTCATATGCCAAATTTGGTTCCATTTGCTTGATTAGTTCTCGAGTTGTGAGGAAATTGGTATGGAAACCCCCCCTCTTAAAGGGGAGAGGAGTTATAATTCCCCTTATAAAGAGGGGAGAGGTCTCAAATTACCCTAGAATAAATTCTTGTCACCGAAAACACCCACATGCCAAATTTGGTTCTATTTGCTTAATTAGTTCTCGAATTATGCAGAAATTTGTGTTTCATTTGTATGGGAGCCCCCCCTCTTAGTGGGGGGAGGGGTCTCTAACCATCACTAAAACCTTTCCTGGCCCTAAAAACCTCTACATGCAAATTTTCACGCCGATTGGTTCAGTAGTTTTTGATTCTATAAGGAACACAAAACAGACAGACAGAAATCCTTCTTTATAGGTATAGATATTCACCGCATTCTTCTTGAGAATCTGAACACAGCGAATATATTTTCATGAACAAAATTTTTGTTTCAAACAAAAAACTGCTTTTGGGATTTGCAGAATCGATGACGACTAATTTCACCTTAAGAGTAGAGCAAGGCGTAAAAAAGAAGATTGTAGTAAAAAAAGCAGTAACAAAATCATGAATTAGTGGGGATCATATAATGCACAGTTTTACATTTCCTTTTGTTACACTGTGCTACGTAAAGTATATCTCAAATCGTTTTATTCATAGCTAATATAGTTCATTTGAATTATTTATAACGTTAGTAATGGAAAGAATGAATATTTTAGGATCGGTGACTCGTATCAATGCCCATTCAATGATTCAGTGCATTGCAATGCTTCGATAAGTATTATATTAATCCATACATAAATATCACAAAGGATACTCAAGCTATCGTCAACAGCCCATGACATTGTAGAAACACCTAAACTAGTCCAACAGATGGGGACAAAACTTCATTTGCCGTGCCGGGCAAAAGAGCTTATCAACAACAGTCGTTTACTGAAGCTGTTTTTCTCGGCAATTGACAAGAATATGCACATTAGTGAGTAAACAGATTAGAAAATTACTGTCCGTGAAATTACTTTTCTTTATGCCTTTTTGCTTGATTCATCTCGCTACATATAGCCAGCTGACTCGCTGGTTGTCATTGAGCTGTTTCCGTCCACGGAACGAGAAAGTGCCGAATCGCCCTATGGAGAGTTACCCGCGGCCATCCCACGGCGCTTGGACTAATTTCGGCAGAAATAAGAATACATACTAGATGAGCAAAAGCTATTACTCTCCTGAGGTATCATCTTACATTGTATGTGGTCATAATTGGAGTGCGGCAACTTCAGCAGGCGCGATGGGTGGTGGCTCGATTTATTCAGAAAGAGGCCCCTTGTCCGAGTCTCCCAGACCTTTTGAGGAAAGTAAATTAGAAAGTGCGAAAGCCTAATGAACTTTGGCTCCTGCTTACAATAGCCAAAGCAACGAAGCTGTTCGCGAAAAGTTAGCTTGATATCCGATTCGAACGTGAACGCAAAAAAAACTTTTCCACTTGATGAGTCGAAAGGTATAGAACTGGTTCGGGCGATTTCTATTTTTTCGCGATGGAAGATTCCAATTTGTTGCCGGCAGTTTCCTGAATTTCGTTTTTTTTTATTTCCAATAAAGAAAGGATTTGCTCGCTCGACGTGAACTCGAACTCAAAGTTGAACAAGCTAGTCCTAGCGGTTGATTCGCACAGGATTTGACTAACTGAGAGCAAACTTCTGCTGGGAGACGAACTGGAACTGATTTGCTTGAAGAGGTTCTGCGAAAAAAAGTTTATTTCGGGATGGACTCCGAAAAGTTTTACTGAGTAGATGTTTAAGTATAGGACCAAGCTTCTAAGCAGATCAAACGATTTCAAGTTTACATGCTAATTGAATTTTGCCCTGCACGTAAATAACCCGGATGGTTCGGATAGGCCGGGCTCTAATGCTAGGGTTAATTAAATAACTTTAAAAAATCTGACCATGTTATCGTTTAAAACGAGTCGTACTTTTCTAACAAGATGCCTTGAGTCACTCAGTGGAGTGTAATCGCAGTTCTGTTCAGCTTTTTTGCAATTTTTTGCTCTTATGTATATAATGTATTGATTATCAAAAATTGTTTCGTTATGTATACGTAACAGTTTTGGCAAATCTGATGTCATTTGTACCATCAAAAGAATCATGTTCGATAGCAGGCAGTGGTCGATATCGCTGGTAGATTGTTTCAGTGATAGTGGTACATGATACCTTCCGACTTAGCCGGTGTTACCTCACGATATTAGAACCTTTCTATATTCATACGGCGAGAAAAATTACGCCCAAAGGCATGAAACCGTTTGCGTAACACGTGTGATAACAGCAGCCATTTAAACTAATTAATGGAAACGTTTAATTGTAATTGTCACCAGTTCGTATAATGTGAGCCGTGGTAATCACCGGCGACCGATTCGGGTCGGTAGACAATTATTATTAAACAATTATCAAATGATTTAAAGTACTATAAAAGTGAGCTCCACAAAAAGGTACATCATCAGTCAGCTGAATACCGTTTGAGGGTAATAACGAAAACAGCATCTGTCATTATGAAGTCCTTTGTTAGCATCGTTTTCTTTGTGCTGATTTCCGGATGCATGGTGAATTATTGAAAAAGTTGATTGTGCTGCGAAATGGCTTTGCTTAATGCGGTTTCATTTACAGAGCGTCACGCAAGAGGAAAGGGAAGCTGCTCGTGCACTGGCCGGAAAATGTATGCAGGAAACTGGAACCTCGGAGGAATCGGTTCAGCGCCTTCGCAACGGAGATACCTCGAATGCCGATAGCAACACCAAATGTTTCATGCACTGCTTTTTCCAAGGCGCTGGTTTCGTTGATAGCGAGGGAAACGTTCAGGAGGACCATGTGGTTGATAAGCTGTCTACCCAGTATGATCGTGCAAAGGCCGAGGAAATCGTGCAAAAATGCAAGAACAATAGTGGAGCTAACCCTTGTGAACGGTCATTTGCTCTCTTCGAGTGCTACGTTGCTAACAGGGCTGATATGATGTAAACGAGTTTAACGGAACAAATCAAATGTAATGGATGAAAGGACTAATATCACCAATAATATTGAGTAATCGAACTCTTCCGTAATAAATTCGTGTAAACCGGTTCCTAATGAAATCAAATTAATAAAACTTAAATTATGATTCGAAAATCTATGTCATACTTTATTTAACAATGATAGGTATATGGTAGTGGGTTCATAGCCTCGCTACATACAGCAACCGGAAGACTTGTAATATTGTTTGTATCTTAGTTACAAGATACTTAAAACGAAAGACCAAACTTCAAACCATCTAAATCGTTAGTATGTTGAGACCCATTCTCTCAAGAGATCTGCTGTGTTGAGCATACTTCTTAATCGACTATTACTGTACATGATAATTGTGGGATTAGCGCTGATCTGTCGGTCATAAATCCTTGACCTGATCGGAAAAAGCATCGAATGTCACTTTCGTGAGAGAAACGAACCGGCATGACTGATTTGGCAGCTGTTTGACGAAACCTGTGCTATAGAACAAAACAAAATAAAACACCTATGCAGCAGGGTAATTATCCACTAAATGTATATACTACAGTTTCCAGTACAGAAATTACGCTTCGAGTCTTTTTGTTCCAGTGTCAGTTTGTTTTGTGTATAATAAGTAAACTATTGCACTGCCTGTTTCCGTCCCTCTAAGTGCGATAGATAAAAATATTCTGAAATCGCCTGCCGTCAAAAGGTAGCAAATGTAAAAACTATTTTTAGAAGCTGCAATGCAAGGTATTAGGTTAATTAAGGTGTATTAAGTAAAGTGCGTTGAATACATTAGTAAATACAATTGCAAATAAACATTGCAAATGGCAACACACTCCAGATATGGCAATTGAAAATTTAAAAGTCGGTGTCTAATAATAGTAATTAGTGATCCCTAATTGCAATCGTTAAAACACAATAGTTATGGCTGCCTGATATTGCTTTGCTAACAACGTATCATCAACATAATATTATCTCTCTTTAGGAAATATAGTTTGCGTTTATATACTTATATATACTAGTATACGTATATACAATGATAACTGAAAAAAATTGTTTGGCTGGTAAGTAAATAAGTGTTCTCTTTATTTGTGGAATACTAACTAGTTGATGGCTAAATATCTATTAGTAATATAATAATCAGTCTTATATTAAGTGAGATTTAGCCGTTGGAAACAAATTGGGAAACGGCACCTGAAATTTCCACACACTCAGAAAACAAGAAAACCGAGATTCATTGCCATATAGTTCCATATCGATGATCAGTGTTAAGCATACAATAAACAGAAACATTATAAATATAAAAATTAACATCAAATATGTATTTGAAATAGCTACTCTAAAGAAAAATTTGTAATGTTTATTAAGGCACCAGTTTTCACCATAGTTGTGCTTAAGTTTATGTCACCCTCAGTAGTTATCGTTTGCATATTATTCTGGTCTAAAAATTCTACTATATTTATATTTTTCCTAAAAAGTAGATTTTTTTCTACAAAACTGAATAGTGAAAAGAGAACGGAAATCAGTTGAGAAATTACCGCATCATTGGTTCCCGTGAAGTGCTCAAAACGGTACATTGAAATTTCCCAATGGCTAAAACTGGATCACCTGCGCCAAGGCATTTGGCTTCATGAGCAGGTTGTGCGGAAAGACTCTACGAGGTTGTACGCTCGCGAGCTTGGGTAGTCTACTGTATATATACAGCATCAGCCAGCGGTTTGCTTCTCGCTCGATTTGCAACAGTGCCCAGGGACACATAAAATGGGAACTGATAAACGGAAGAATAATCGTGGCTAGATTTAGAACAAGGGTTTAGAAACCTTACTGCAATCCAGTGGTGCTTTGCGCCAACAGATGCTGTAGTTTTCAGATACTAATCCTGCAGGAGAGAGTTTCTACATCCAGCTGAACAGTGTGGTTGAGAAAATCATGAAGGGAGACAATAATACTCATTTGGGCGAGTTTAACGCGAAGGTTGAATGCGTCATAATACATCATAATCTAGGAGAGATGAGTGAAAAATAAAAGCTTTTTACAAAGTTTTGTGATAATAACAATCATTGGTGAATTTCTCTTTTACCACGTAGGTTTCTCGCGATAGCTGAGCAGACCAAACCAAATTGACCACATTTGCGTCAGCCGGAAAGGAATAAGGAGCTTTCTCAATATACTCACCAAGCGCAGTGCCGATATTACTTCCGACCAGCACCATATATCGCTGAGACACGCTTGCGTCCAATGATGACAGAAGACAGCTAACTTTAGTGTTATTACTACGTTCGGCGATTCGAGAATCCTGAGGTGAAAAGGGTCTTTATCGTACAACTTGAATTGCGGAACTGTTGAAGTACAGTGGACAGGCATTAACACTAAACATACCGACTGAACTCCACGAATGTTTTTTGGTAACAGACCGAAATCGCCGCGGGTGTCGATAGATTAGTGTTAATATTTTTCTCGATAAAAAGATAGATAGTAGAGCAACAAGCTGTGTATTATATTTTGAATATATTTTCTGATAAAAATAGTTAAGCGGCATAGTGCTAAAACGCTGTAAAAATGAGTCAAAAAAGCAAGGGGTCAAATGACCCCATCTCGGTATGTTTAGTGTTAAGAACGGCTCCATCATGACCAGTTGTTACCGGTCATTTTTTTCAAAATGTACCGTACCAACCAATGGCGTCAAAGTTTTGTTTTCTTTAGTGTTTAAGAGTAGTTTGTAAGCGTAGTTCGTAAGATCAATTTCGTAATTTAGTTTTCATTGTTTAGGTGGCTCTTCTAATTGTTGTTAGTTTGCTTTTGTTTTGAATATTTATAACTGTATTTTTTGTTTAACCTAGAGTAAGTGTACTAATCCCTTAAAACTTTCAACCGGTAATTAGGCATCGAAAAATTTGCGTAAAAAAATATTATTGTGAACGTTACCATTTAGTGACAGCAAGGTAGCAAGGAGACACTGTCTGAATGCGGACTTAGGAACTTAAAAGAGACCTTCGGCGTCCACCCCGGAACATCCAGACCAGGTGTTGGGGCTTAGCACGGAGGCTCTAAAGGCTCCGTAAGACATCGTAAGTCAGGGACAGCCTTACGCACTAAATGGTAACACCCTGAAAAAAAATCCTTTGTAACGGAAAGACCGCAACGATAAGAGACGGCAAAAAGTCCGCACTAATTCCATAACCCCTAATAGTTCCCGATCATGCAGTAAAAATTATACCACTTGTTTGCGTCAACTGCACGAAAGTTCTGTATCCGGAGGTGTTGAGAGAGGGAGAGGGAGACGGAGAGAGGATACCGGAGGAAAAGAGGAGAATTGGCTGGGGATGATTGCTGGATGGAGAAAGAAGCCTGGGACAGTTGATAGATAGACGTTATCGAGCTCGGAGGGGCAAAACTAGAACTCCCCGTTGTGAGACTCGAACGAAAGAGCGTAGTTTGAGCGTCGTGAGTGAGCGTCGCGCGGCCCTGTAGGGCCAAGTTCGACTAACCCAAAAATATCGGAGGTGAAGTGTACCGTTAATCGACCGGCGTGATCCGGTTCCCTAAGAGTCCGCTGCCATTGTCCGACGACTAAACGAGATCGGCACCGCGCGGTGATTACTCCAGAGCCACGGCGTGGGCTATTGTGTGAGTTGGCCATCGAGTGTACCACGTGGATAGAGAATATCGCTGCCCCGCCAAAGTCTGTCATCGCTTGCTTGTTGCCACCATCCCTGCGACGCCATAGGAGATCATCCCCGTTCCAGCAGAACCCGTAAAGTAGCACTGTCATCGTAGCATGTTCGTCCCCTCTTTCTCCACTCATTGTCATCATCAATGGGCCCCAACTAGTGACATCGAGCGCCAATAGTACGGTAATAAAATTTTCATGCATGGAATTTCCTATTCTTTTAATATAAGTAAGAGCCACCAGTCCTTTCTATTTCTTTCTTTGACGTTTTGATTGGTCCGCTGCGTTTCTGGTAAGTTGTCGGGTTCCACGAGTCCTCCGAAGGTCGGTTGCCGACCCTGAGATTAAGTTACATTATGCTAGCTGGGTTGAGTGTCCGAAACAACACTTATACAGTGATGAAACCATTGTGAAGGAGCTCAGCTGGCGGTTGGAGTGGATTTCGGATAAAACTTGGATGACGTTCGGCGAGTGGAGAGAGGCGAAAGCCGCCATTGGGCAAGCGCGAACCAGAGCAGCTAAGACAGCTGCCGTCAACGATACGCTGAACTGGAGAGGGCTATTAAACATCTTGTAGATGGGACAAAAGAGCCTAGACCACTGGTTAGTTGAAGAAAGTTTTTTATTGACAGACTTCATAGCCAGCTATTAGAGTACAGGATAATTACAGGACTAGTGTAACAATTCTACTGACTCTATCTAGCAACACCGCCTAGCCGAAATTCGAACATACGACGACTGGCTCGTTAGACCAGCATGGTACCTCAAAACCAAGTAAGCGGCTTAAGCTTACGCGATGAAATAAACATTTTGACGGCGACGATATCGCGTTATATAAATTTTGTCATGGGGCAACAACCGCGACCAAGACCATGCTTGGTGTGTTGAAGGTCGGCTTGCACGCAACGAAAGGCCAGGGCAGTGGCATGAATGCCTTGTTGATTAGTCTGCTACCTTACATCAGAGGGATTCGGTGGCCGCAGTTGACTGGAGACCGAATCACGACCTGCGCTTTTCGGTGGATTCTGGGTTGCGCGAGTGGTTGATTCAGATCCACCTTGCGGGGAACCGTACGATCCTTCACAACCGTCACCGACGTGCCTGGAGTAGGTGGTTGCAGAGCCCCACTCAACAAGTACATTTGCTGCTCCTGGCACAGAATCCCTTAATCGGCAATTGGCCGCTTCTTGGCCAACCTGTGGCATGCGAGCTTTGCTGAACATATAGTTCGGCATAAAGCTCTGCTTGACAAATAGGTTGGCAAACAGAAGGTCTATCTCCAACACCAGCTTGACGGGGTTCCCTGTCACACTGCGACAAAATTGTTGCCATATTTGTGTAGAGAAACCGTCTTTCTGATTTTGGAGCAGACGGAGGATCCTTTCGCTCGAGGTATCCACGCTACTCGGAAAATACCGCATGAACACAAGGAACCTCGGGAGGTCCTTCATGGTGTATGTTCGTAGCAGAGTTTCATCCCACGGCTTGAGGGTTGGTATCATTGTTTCCATCGATCTTACTGTCTTCTCGTTGGCATAAACGAGGAGTAGGTAGTCGTTCTTGAGTTGGCAACTTCTGAACTTTGGCCGTATAGCTGAAGAATCCTATTCCGCTATGTGATTCACGATCTCCTTGTGAATAGCCGTTAACTGGGTTGCCTGGAGGCATCCGCCATCTCAATATACGAAACCCTTGTTTGGAGTTTGGCCATAGACGGCTCTTTGGTTTTGTTTTGTTCTTGGGCCTTTCGTACTGGTGTTTGTGGCGTGTGGCCGCGTCGCCAGATATGGAAACTAGTTCGTTCGACTCTCCACACTCCCTTTTGGATTATGGGTTTATCCAGTCAGGTTATAACATAATAGCCATTGATAACAATCATTAGAAAAATCTTCCTTTTAGGGGCTTTGGACCCTCTGGTTCATAGTAGTTTCAAGTTCATTCGAATATGCTTCTATAGAGATCCGTCATTTGCAAGCGGAGAGCTTACACTCAGTATTCGCATGAGTGGCTCCCTCCCTGTTTGCGTACGGCACTAGTTTCCACCGATTTAGTTTACTTTTAGACAGGGCTGTCATTCGCTCACACTATGCGCCCAATGTTCCAATATTATGCCTTGTCGCACAGAGCGATTCGGCAACACACCTCTACAGCTAATATGCACACAGCGTACGAGCGAAAGCAGAGTGGGAGCGAACGACAGCACTCGATGAAAATCGCCCAGTGAGTGACAAACAGCACTTGGTGCTGCCCTTTGCCGCACTCCGTGCGGAATTGCGCAAAAAAATTGTTTTGTATTTACAAATTTTCTGCCCTTTTGAAAGTGAAAATACACGCTGCACTGAACAACTAATATGGTCTATGTTAAGTTAGTACGGATCAGGCACCGCAACAGTAAAAATGTTTTTTTCAATCACACCGCTTCAACTGACCCAGCGCAGGGTGTACAATCCAGCCGCGCAGAGTGCGGCTCTTGGTGTGGTAAAGCACGCAGCAAATTTATCACTCTGCGTTTGCGACTGCCTTTTGTTGGTGCGCGTAAAGCACGAAAGAGCGTGTTTAGCAAAAGAGACACTGAAGGGAATTTGTGGGCGAACACACACCGCATGGCGAGTGTTGTGTTGTTTAAGAATGTGTGTCTTTTGGTCTGCGCTGCGGTTTATGCCACCTCTGCTTTTAGACATCATTGGCGATCTACGCAACCAAGTCCAAGAGCTGACTGAGTAGGTTAAAAGCCTACAAGCTGAGATAATAAAAAATCTTTCGGTGTCCCTGATGAAATATTTCGACAATATTTCGGTCCCAGCGGACACGCCACGGCGCGTCCCCATCATTTCCGGATTCCAGACGCAATCTAAATGATTCCATTTTGACATCGGATCTCGATTTGCGATGCGACCGATCAACTACCTTCTACGATGGGGTAGGGGGTACAGCTAACAAACCGTGTTCACCATCGGAAAAATTCCAGAGGTCTACGTACTAAAACGTGCAAACTATAATGATCACTTGGTGATGCGATACAGCTGCTTTATTCAATTGTGAAGACGACTCTCCATGATAAAGCGCCAAGAAACAACCTCACATGCCTGACCCTGTAAGACGCTTCTTTGGTGGAAGCTTCAAAACTTGCGCAACCGTTTGCATAAAGCGAAAAAGCAATACTTTCCGTGTATGTTCGAATCTCGGCTAGGCGCTAGATAAAGTCAGTAGGATTGTTGCACTAGCCTAACTGTAGCTGTTCTGTACTCTAACAGCCAGCTGTGAAGTCTGTAGATAAAGAAGGGTTAAGTCTTTTAAAAAAGACATTTAAGCTCAAGAATTTTGCTTTTTTTATATATCCGCGCACTCAAAACGCAAGTCAACGCTGTAATCGTGTACCGCACAGAAAAGTTGAAACGGACAGATTTCCCCGATTGGTTGACAACGTGGATTTCTAGGTAGCTGAGTAACCGTAATTTTTATTTGGTTCGGAGTAATTTAATATCTGCTCTGGCGTTCCACAGGGCTGCCACCTGGGACCGCTGCTCTTTGTTTTGTTCGTCAACAGAAGTCAACTTGCTCAAAGCACTAAAATTTAGGTTTGCTGATGATCTTAAATTCTTCCGTACGATAACTTCAGTTGTTGAATGTGTCGCACTCCAGAAAGACATTGCTCCGCTTCTGGAATGGTATGAAACAAATGGAATGGAAGCTAACGTTAAAAGTATCACATCATAACGTTCACTCGCCAGCGGAATCCAATCGCTTCCAATTACACAGTGTCATCAACTGACCAGGATAGACTGCAGAACGTCAAAGATTTGGGTATTACATTGGACGGTAAGTTAACCCGAGAAGGTTAACCCGGTAAGGAGACCCGAGCATGGCTGGTAAAAGCATTCGCTGTGTTAATTTTCATCAAGCGTAACTGGTTAAAGCCGTTAAATTGCTACCTGGTATGAAGCATCCTAGTGTACGGAGTTCAAGTTGGGGCACTATACCAAGCCATCCACATCGACAGGATTGTACGAGTTCACAAAACGTTCATCCACAACGCACTTCGTTCGCTTGCTTGGAATAATCTCACGGCACTGCCACCCTATGAACAACGTTGTCAACTCATCTGCTTGTCTACTCTTGAATCCAGGCGGTTACTGCTTCAACGGCTGTTCCTCTTTGACATTATCAGCAATAACATCGACTGCACCCACTTGTCGCAATTATGGTTCAACGTCCCACCAAGGAACACTCGATCACCAACTTTCTTCAGAACGGTTCATCATCGCACGCAGTATGGCCAATTTAATTCTCTAGACACGTGTTGCCGGAGATTCAACGAAACTTGTGATATGTATTATTACACTATATCAAAAACACATTCCTTCAAGAAGACTGGCAGCTCTGCCAAAATTCGAGAGACAGCAACAGCAATGCTATCTACCGAGTTAAAGTTGAACTAATACAAACTGGTGTGTGTAAATTAGAATATAGGGCACGGGAGGGTATTTGCAGCCCATTAAGCGATGGCATCTATTTTTTCTGCATATGGCCTAGTTCTAGTGAAAGAATAGGTAGCTTTGACGTTCTTTAAATAAAAAATAGTACATTACTTACAGTCTTGAGAAAATAGTTATAACATATTAAAATTGTATGTTGGCAAAGTATTTTTATTGGCGAAAGAAGAGGCAAATAGGCTGAATTTAGAAACCTTCTGAAAATACCCCTCCCGATTAAGACTTTTAAGATATGAATTGTCTGTACGACAAACATAAGTCGAAGACTTAATATAATATTGTCACAGCAGTAAAACATAAATCGCTCGCAACCTTCCGCTACTAGATAAAAAAAAATCGGCACCAATTTCTTTTGTTTTTATTTTTTTTTACTTTTTGGTAATTATTTAGGACTAGCAATAACCACTTATTTCTGTTTATAAATGGTAGTTGCCAACTGTTGGAAGTTTAAGTAGCGTTAGTTTATTTAAATAAAGTTACCAGGTAGGGTACGGGTGGGTATTTACAGCCCATTAGGCGGTAGCCTAAACAATATTCAGGAATTACGTTGAAACTATATTTATTCGAGACAAGACTTTTATACCAGTTGATAGAATATTATTTACTGAATATCGGCGTGTATTTTGGTTTTAATGAAACGCTACTGAATTTGAGTTATAGTCGCGAGAAATGATGAAGTCGCTGCGGCTAAATTGAGCCCATTTTCTATAGTGGTGTCTGTGTTTTTTAAATCCGACGGGCCGAAATTGCCTGCACAGGGATTAGATGCTTTACAAAAACTGATCAAAAGAGACCGATGGATAACGTTTCGGTATTGCCTACATTCCGGGCTCATTGAAGATAATTAGTTTTGCAGTGACACCAGCTGGCGCAAGTGTATCATTGAATCGTACATATACACTAGCATCAGAAGCAAGTGGTTGTCAGTGGTGTTACTAGGTATGTTAACTAGATAGAAGGAGTTTCAGGAGTAATTGCCTCACACATTGGTAGTAGTGTAACTAGAGCACCATATGCTGAAATAAAAAACAAAATGCTGCAAGTGCTAGTGAATGAAAATTGATTTATATTTTCATACCAGAAGGGATTTTTTGTGTTCTTCCGTGATAAAAAGAGGTAGAATTCTTCTGTGATACCATATTCACAGCTGTTTAGTTTCTAGAATAAGTAAACGTGATCATAATTGTATGGTTTCCAATTAATTTAAAAATTAATTACGTTCCAGTAGAAAAACAGTGCTACCTTCGTTTCAGTATTGTTATATAGCGGCAAAGTTGTTATTTGGGAAAGTGTAGCCAAAAAAGGTAATGTATGCCGAAATTAGTAGCGTGCTGGGAATACCCTCCCGTACCCTAGTTGCTGTGAGATTACTTGAATGCTTCATTGGCTGTTGCACATAATTATCAAATCTCTACTGTATATTTTCGCAAAATTATTGCCAGAGTACCAACAATGCACATCCGTGGAAAGTGACACAAGTTCAGGTGAATTTCAAATGTATCGATCTGGATGTGATCATCACCTTGAATGAAACAAAGCTTATGCAGAAGCAAACTTCCAAAGTCCAAAAACAAATCAGGTTCTCACCTTTGAAGCGCCGTGACTCAGCTTGTTTTGGTTCGACTCACCTCTCTCGAGATGATACGGCTCTGGAGTGTGATTGCACTACTGCTGTGGTGATAAATGGCCACCCTGCAGCATGAACCCGAAATTTGTCGAGAAAATGGGTTAGTGTCCCGTTATTCATCCGGAGGTAAGCATAAGCCTTCGGGTGATAATAAATGTTTGGTTCGAAATCAAATTTGTGTGGAAGTTTTTCGATGATAGCATAAAACTCAGCACTTTCTGATCTAGCAAGTTCAGTCGTTCGACAACAATCAGTGTGTGACTTGGTAAAATGTCGCAAACCACAACATTGTTTCTTGTGCTGATCGCTCTTTCCCAAACATGTGTTAGTACCACAAATCAATGGATATTTTTATGAATGAAATTAAACAGTTCTTGGTATTTACAGCTTGGGCAGAACTTGTTAAGCGTATACAACAGTTGCCGATCGGAGTTCGACGTCGATATGGATACGTTCAATGCACTTAAAAATGGAGATTTTTCGATCAGATCACCGTTGATAGAGGTATAAACGAATGCTGGCATACTTTCTCATACAGTTTTTTTGGCAATATTGTAATGAATCACAATTAACTTTTACAGTGCTTCGGTGAGTGTCTGGTGAAGAAAGCCGGTTTCATGAATAATGACCTCAGTTTCAACAAGGACACAATCATCAAATTTGTTAGCCGATTCATCAAGAAGCAGGATGCGGAGGCAGTGTATGACAAGTGTACGGCGGACGTCGAACCGGTGATATGTTCCATGGCATTCGATGTTTACCAGTGTGCATATGAAAATGCCTACGCAAAGTGGGGCACGAAAAAAAACTAGATCAATTGCGGAAGATGCACTGTAGTATTCAATTTGATGCAACTAGTAGATAGTTAATTCATGTTTGTTAATAGAACACTAAACTTAACCATAAACGGTGTTATCAAATTCGCATATCATGCAGTATTGTTACGAGTTTCGCTGCCTCCAACACACAATTAAAACTTAATTCGAAATGTTTTCCCTCTGCGATCGGCGTATGTAAAGTATCGTTTAGATGATCAATCAAACATTCGTTGTTCGTTATTTATTGCTTTTTCCTTCCTCTTTGTAACCATGAATCTCTCGAACCGCGCATCAAAAACAACGTTCCCAACTCTTCCTAATGCAAGATTTGTGGACCAGCAAAATTTTGTCTTCAAATTTTTGAGCAAAGAAAATTAAACAGAAGGTCTGGTAGTTTTGCTCGGAAGCATTTAAAAAATCTGGGTAAATTTTAAAAAATATAGAAAAATCGCTTTTGCAACTAGCTATTTGAAGTCTAAAAACTTTGAAAGAATCAATGAAACCTGACAGGTTGGCATCGCTGGCCAGGGATGTAGTTTTCGATTCAGTGCATGTTTTCAGAAGAAACAGCGATCATCGGCGATATGCGTGCGGTCGGCTCACCTCAGAATTGTTGATCAACAACCAAAGTTCAGTCCCGGCGAAAGCTTGCAAAAGACGGTAAAAGCCCATCAAACAAAACAAAGAGAAAGAATCGGCGGTCCGAAGAGAAAGAGAGCGAATAAAAAAACTTATATATATGTTGGAATTTTGAACCTAACAGTCCACGGTGAACGGTTGAACGGACACAAGCTTCCGCCGGTCGATCAGATCAGAGATCATATCGACAATTTCTTCTGGCTTCGGTAGCGCAGACAAGGTTTGTAGGTCAGTCTGGCCAATTGGCGACGTAATAAACAGTGAAAGTGCAAGAAAATAAACAAACATGAAGTCAATATTAGTGTACGCCGTGTTAATACTGGTTGTCGTGTCGATCCCACAGAACGTGAGTGAATTTTCATGCGATTTACACCTGAGACACCTGTGTACTAAATAGCAGTGACGGCGTTTATTTTGGCACTGATTCCGTGTTTTCGATTTCAGTGCGCGCAAGATTTCAAAGGTGCCATCGACCAGTGCACGAAGGAATTCGACATGGATATGGATGTGGTGATCTCGCTCAAGTATGGAGATTTCAGCGAGCGCGATCCGCTGATTGAGGTACAAGAATCTTAGCTACCGTACGATGAACAAAAAAGAAACATTGATTGCTGACCGGTTGATGAACCAGATTTGTTGATATTTCATTATCAATAGTGGTATAGTGGTACCGAATGAAAATTTGGGGATATTTTTTGTAGAAACGTGAATTATTCCATTAGTAGTGAAAAGAGAAGTGTGGTGTTGTAAAGAATTGTTTTCTGGTGTATGCTATTAATTATAAGCACATTGTTGTTGTTGTTATTGGTTTTTTAGGACTTTTTAAACGCAAGGCGTTCATTCGAGTCCTAAGCACGTTTGTTTAAAAGAAACGCACAGAAAATGTGTGGCTCATTTTTTAGGAAAAATTCATAAATTTGCCAAGTACTTACAAATATTACGTTTTAAACTAAGAAGTTTGAAAGATACAGATGTTTTCAACAATTGATAACAAATTTAATATTATGCTAAAGATTTGTGGACCATGCCTCTGAACATGAAATAGTTGGTTCTACTATATTGTGAAAGATCGTAAAAAGTTTCATTTTTCAGCAGCTGTTGACGAAAAATTTCAGTTTTAGAAAATAAAAAACTGACTGGTACAGCTTATGAGGGAGTAATACAGTTTCAACAAAAATCAAATTTGGTCTTAAAATTTCTATTCTAGTTCACTGTGGATTGGGTTTGTTGAATTTATCAAAGCCATGAGTCTTTATTCGAAGATAGTGAATTGAACCATTTATGGAAATTGGAACTTTTTCGCTTTATTACATACTTTGTGAAACTTTAGGAAAAAATAGATGGCTAAATATGGATGTATTCTGTGTAAAAGATGTCAATCGTCAATCGTCATTCACAGAAATTTTCAGAAAGTGTTAAAAAATGAGCCTTTATGTGAAATTGGAAGTAATGATCAAAAGTGCAATGGTAGTTCATTATAACACAAAGTCTATAATGTTCATAATTTCTCATTTAATTTTTAATCATGATCACAAATGTTTTAAGAAAAAGTTGCGTGGAAACAATTTTAACTTCTTTGAATTTAGCATGTGCGGAAAATTAAAAAAAAAAGTGTAGGCTTGTGTTACAGACGCAACCGCATGGATGACGTATGACGACGTTAGGCACGTCAACCTATTACACCTTGAGGTAGAAAGCTTTTCCACGATTTTGTCCGACCTCTAGGACAGCCTCTAAGCCCGGATATTACCCAAGTAATAAATTCAGACTTAAGGTGCGCTTGAAGAGGTTTTGAAAACTTGCTCCTTAAAGCTCCTTAGCTTCGGGGTACGATGCTGTCCTAACAAGCCAGTCGTCGTATGTTCGAATCTCGGCTGGGAGGTGCTGCTATAGAGTCAGTAGGATCGTTGCACTTGCCCCGTAATTGTCCTGTACTCTAATAACCGGCTGCAAAGTCTGTCGATAAAGAAGGGTCAAGTTCTCAACAGGACGTTTATACCCATGGCTGTGCTTTTATACTAAAGAAAGAACAAATAGTTACACAAATACAGAGTTCCCACGCACCGTTTGTTCGTTGACTTCAAAGCCGCATATAGTACTATCGACCGGAAAGAGCTATGAAAAATCATGGACGAGAACAGCTGCCCCAGAAAGCACATCAAACTGATTAAATCTACGATTGATGGTACACAGTGCTGTATTCGGATTTCGGGTGGATTGTCAAGTTCATTCAAATCACACAGAGGGCTTCTTCAAGGTGATGATCTCTCATGCTTGCTGTTCTACATAGCGCTACAGGGTGTTACGAACCGAGCGGATATCAACACGTGGGGCACGATCTTCAACAAGTCTAGTTAATTCGTCTGCTTTGTTGATGACCTGCATATTATCTGCAGAACATCTGTGGCGGTGGCTGAATAGTACACCAGACTAAAGCGCGAAGCAGAAAAGATTGGGATAAAAGTAAATACGTTTGAAACGCAGTACATGCTGGCCAGCGGAACCGAGGCTGACCGACGCCGCTTGAACAGCGGTATATTAAGCGATGGCGATGAGTTTGAGGTAGTAGACGAATTTGTCTACGTTGGCTCACTGGTAACGGCGAACAACGATACCAGATGCGAGATTCGGAAATGCGGTCTAGCAGACTAAGTCCCCGTGCAAAGTGCACCCTGTACAAGACGCTTATTAGACCGATTGTTCTCTTCGGGCGTGAAACATGGTCAATGCTCGAGAAGGACCTGCGAGTGCTCGGAGTTTTCAAACGACGAGTGCTGAGAATAATCTTCGGCGGCGTACAGGAGAACGGAGTATGGAGATGAAGGATGGCCCATGAACTCGCACAGTATTCAAAAGGTGGGTAAAGCTGGACTAATACGATGGACAAGGCATGTTTCAAGAATGCCGGACAATTACCCTGCAAATATGAAGTTTGCCTCAAATCCGGTAGGAACAAGACGGCCAGAAGCGCTGCGAGCAAGATAGTCAGGCCAGATGGAGCGAGATCTACAGGGCATTCTGGCCACGTGCCTAGCTTACCGCAGTATGCCACATTGTACTACCTTCACTATATCGGCTGTTTGTATACTTGGTACAGCTCGTGATTCATGCGTCTGCGCTACACTCCATTTTCCATTTTGCTATCAAGTAAAGATCGCAGAATTTTACGCTCAAAACCCTCAAGCACTCGTCGAGCGGCTTCCTTTAGCGTCCATGATTAATATCCATAAAGGGCCATCTGGAGGATTAGTGTTCTGTAGAGCGCCAGTTTTGTGCGAATTGGCAAACTAATCCATAGAAAGACCGATTCGTGACTGCAATTCGTCGTTTCACTTCGCGGCTTACATCGTTGTCACATGTCACGAGTGTACCAAGGTATATAAATTCCTACACTACTTCATATCGTTCCCCATCTAACTCCACCTGGACACCAACACCACTTGGTTTCCCACGTTCCCTGCCAGCAATCATGTACTTCATTTTGGCGGTGTAAATGGTAAGCCTAAAATTCGCCGCTTCTCTTTTAAAAGGCCTGAAGGCCTCTTCCACTGCTCTATGGTGGATTCCGGTGAAATCGACGTCATCCGCAAACCCAAGAAGCATATGAGATTTTGTGATGATAATTCCATTCCTTTCCACGTTTACTTTTCGTATTGCACCTTCCAAGGCGATGTTGAATAGTAGGTTAGAGAATGCATCCCCTTGCTTCAGTCCACCCAACGTCATGAAAGCGGCTAAGGTCTCTCGCGTTATTCTAACGCCTGGACCCATCCAACGTCGCACGAATCAGCGTAACTAGTTTCGTCGGAAAACCATGTTCTGGCTTTATTTGCCACGGCTCATTTCATTTGATTGAATCGTACACCGCCTCAAAGTTTATGTTTATTATACAGATTATGTGTCTGCAAGTTGTACTCCCTGAACTTATCTAGTACCATCTTGGTACTCGCCGATAAAGTACTCTGCTAACGGTGTCAGTCTGCAGAAAAGGATACGGGAGAGCACCATATAGGCAGAATTGAGCAAAATAATTCCTCGATAGTTTTTACGCTCGAGTCGATGTCCCTTTTTAAAAATTGGGCAAATGAGGCCATCCAACCACTCCTCCGGCATTTGTTCTTCCTCCCAGATCCTGACAATGATCCGGTGGATTGCTTCGTACAGCCGCTCGCTCCCCGCTTTTAGAAGTTCAGCCGGGATACCGTCCTTCCCAGCAGCCTTACCGTTTTTCAGCTCACTGATTGCTTTTTTAACCTCCTCCTGTGTTGGTGGCTCCACAGTTTAGCCATCGTTTACAATTGTTATCCTGTCCCTGCTGATCTCCGCATTTGCCTCTCCATTTAACAGAAGTGCTCCTTCCACCTGTCTGCTAACGCCGTTTTGTCAGTAAGCAGGTTGCCTGCACTATCATTGCACATCACAGGCATGGTAAAATTCCTGCATCTCACCGTTTCGTAGAAACTCGGTGTGTCGTTGCTGGCATATCGCTCCTCTGCGCCGGCGAGCCCATGCTCCTCGTACTCGCGTTTTTTTAGGAGTTGGTTTTTTCCGCAGCTCTAATCTCTCTGTACCTCTCTCTGTTGCGATGCGTTGCCGCAGTGAGCATGCGACTCCTGGCCTGATTCTTTTCATCTGTTACTCTCTGGCATTTGGCATCAAACCAGCTGTTACACTATCTTCCGCGCGTTGTGCATACCACCTCTCTCGCAGCTGTTTGGATGGCACCATGGATGTTCCTCCACAACCCATTTATTTATTTTTTTATGTCTTCTCTTTCTACCTGCCGTTCTGCGAATCGTTGATCAAGCTTTCTGGCGTACTCCACTGCCATGCCATCTGTCGTCAACCGCTGGATGTTGAAACGCAGCGTCCTCTCAGTGCGAGCCTTCGCCGTGTTTGACAGCCTTGCGCAAATCTTACACATTACACACAGATGGTGGCAGAGTCGATATTTGGTCCCCGAAAAGACCGTACATCGATGGTATTCGAAAAGTGTCGACAGTCAATCAAGACATGGTCGATCTGAGAGCTAGAGTCTCCATTTGGATGCCTCCAGGTGTGTTTCTGAGTATTCAAACGTGGAGAGTAGGTGTTACAGATGGCCATTCCTCTAGCAGCGGTAAAATTTATTAGCCTCAGACCGTTATCATTCGTCGACTGATGACTATGTCTTCCAATGACTAGACGGAAGAATTCCTCCCTCACGATCTGCACATTTGCACATTTCTCCGATGATGATTTTTACGTCATGTTTTGGGTACTCTCCATAGGTCCTCTCGAGCCTGTCTTAGAACTCGTCCTTAGCAACATCGGATTTATCGTTTGTCGGTGCGTAGACGTTGATTAGCCTGTAGTTGAAAAATTTGCCCTTAATTCTCAATACACATATACGGTCATCTACGAGCCTCCACCGGATAACTCGTTGCTTTCGCTTTCTCAATACTATGAAACCGACAACATATTCTACTTTTATACCGCCACTATAGTACATGTACTTAAAAGAAATGCCTGCAGTAGGATCTACTGCACGGAACTCCCTTTCTCCGGAATGTCGAACTTTCTGTACCTGAGAGTCGTGATACCTACATCCCGCTGATGGGTCTGTCATATTAGGTTTAGCTTGCAGGATACAGGGGCGGACTGGCCCACCGGGCAACCGGGCAAATGCCCGGTGGGCCCCAGTTCTCATTTCGTTACACAAAATGAGATTTTCCAAAATTTTTATTACAGTTAAATTCTTTCTACGATGTTCGCTTGCTGGGGCCCCATGATTTGTGAAATCAACCGATTTGATGATTGAAAATTCAGCTTCAAATGGGACTGTTGGGGCCCCGAACTTTAAACCAAAATTTCTCTTTCAATTGAACTTTTTCTATGACTCACGAATGTTCAATTGCTGGGGCCCCATGATTTGTGAATTCAACAGATTTGACGATTGAAAATTCAGCTTCAAATGGGACTGTTGGGGCCCCGAACTTTAAACCAAAATTTCTCTTTCAATTGAACTTTTTCTATGACTCACGAATGTTCGATTGCTGGGGCCCCATGATTTGTGAAATCAACCGATTTGATGATTGAAAATTCAGCTTCAAATGGGACTGTTGGGGCCCCGAACTTTAAACCAAAATTTCTCTTTCAATTGAACTTTTTCTATGATTCACGAATGTTCAATTGCTGGGGCCCCATGATTTGTGAATTCAACCGATTTGATGATTGAAAATTCAGCTTCAAATAGGACTGTTGGGGCCCCGAACTTTAAACCAAAATTTCTCTTTCAATTGAACTTTTTCTACGACTCACGAATGTTCAATTGCTGGGGCCTCATGATTTGTGAAATCAACCGATTTGATGATTGAAAATTCAGCTTCAAATGGGACTGTTGGGGCCCCGAACTTTAAACCAAAATTTCTCTTTCAATTGAACTTTTTCTACGACTCACGAATGTTCAATTGCTGGGGCCTCATGATTTGTGAAATCAACCGATTTGATGATTGAACATTCAGCTTTAAATGGGACTGTTGGGGCCCCGAACTTTAAACCAAAATTTCTCTTTCAATTGAACTTTTTCTATAACTCACGAATGTCCGATTGCTGGGGCCCCATGATTTGTGAAATCATTTGAGTTGAGCTGTTGGGGTCCGAGCTCCGAAAATATTACCAGTTTCAATTCTGAGTATTCAAAAGTAGAATTAGTATTTCATCCGCAGTTATTTGACTACTTATAAATATTGAACTGTCGGCCTAAGCTCCATACTCAGTTTACTTCAGTGGCGACAGTCCGTTATCGATCCTGCGCTGAATGAATTATGTTCCTCCAGTACTCAATCCTGGGCTACCTTTCTTCAAACCCCTCGAACATCAGCTGAACGTGCATCATCCTCGATAGCGCACATCCATCAGTGCGATGAATACTCCGAAGTCTACGGCCTCTTCTTGATTCTCTGCTTAAAATAATGTTAGCTACTCTTTCGTCGGGCATTCTAGACACGTGACCAGCCCAGCGCAGGCTGCCACACTGTACTATTTTCATTATAACAGCGTATTTGCATTCTTAATTTAGCTCGTGGTTCATGCGGCTGCGCTACACTCCATTTTGGATTTTTTCAAATTTTACGCTAAAACCCCAAGCATTCGTCGATCAGCTACTTTTAGCGTGTACGATGCATGTCCGTAAAGGGCCACCGAGAGGATAAGTATTCTCGTTCTCGAGCGTCAGTTTTATGCGAATTTGCAAGCTACGGGACTTCAGCTACAAAATGTAATGCCTGCGTAAAGGCCATTTAGCAGCTGCAATTAATCGTTTTATTTTGCGACTTACATCGTTGTCACATGTCACGAGCATACCAAAATATATTCAGTTCCTCTTCGACACCAACACCATTTGGATTTTCACGCCATCTACTTCGTTTTGGCGGTGTAAAAGGTAAGTCCCAATTTCTCAATAAATGACCTAAAGGCTTCTTTCGCTGCTCTACTTTTGGTTTCGGTGATATCGACATCATCCGTAAAATCAAAAAGCACGTGAGGTCTCATCTGCTGTTCTGACTTATAATTTTTACTCATCCAGCGTCACACGAATCAACGTAACTAGTTCTGTGGGAAAACCATGTCCTAGCGTTAACTGTCACAGCTCATTTCGTTTAACTGAATCGTATGAAATCCTTGAAATCCTTAAAAATATGATGAGTCTGCAAGGTGTACTCCCGGAACTCGTCAGTTACTAGACGCAGGGTAAATATCTGATCCATCGTGAAGCGACCCTCATGAAAACCAGCTTGATACTCGCCGACGAAGAACTCAGCTAACGGACTCAGTCTAAAACACAGGATAGGGAGAGCACCTTATAGGCAAAATTGAGCAACGTAATGCCTCGACAGTTTTTACTCTCAAGTCGATGTCCGTTTTTAAAATTATGGGAAATGAGACCAATCAACCACTCCTCCGATATTTATTTTCCTCCCATATTCTGTTCCTGACAATGAGGTGGCGAATTGTTTCCTTCAGCTGCTCGCTCCCCGTTTTTAGAAGTTCAGCCAGGATACCATCCTTTACAGCAACCATACCGTTTTTCAGCTCACTGATTGCTCTTTTGACCTCCTCCAGCGTTGGCGGCTCCATAGTTTAGCCGTCGCTCAAAATTCTTATCCTGTACCTGCTGATCTTCGTGTTTACTAGAACGCTACCTACCCCAAACACTAAATTGGTTAAACACCCAGCATGAAAAAATAAAATTCACTGTGGAGTGAGAAGTAGATGGAAAGTTACCATTTTGCCTTTCTACTATATAAATATATAGTATAAAGGTATAGAAATCACTTGTAAAACCGGAAATGGAAAGAAGGTCCTGCGGGCCGAATGTCATATACCATTCGACTCAGTTTTGAAAACTGAGCATTTTCTGTGTGTGTGTATGTATGTGTGTGTGTGTGTGTGTGTGTGTGTGTGTGTGTGTGTGTGTATGTAACGCTTTCAATCTCACTCACTTTTCTCGGGGATGGCTGGACCGATTTTAATGTTCTTAGTGTCAAATGAAAGGTCTAGGTGTCCCATCGGTCGCTATTGAATTTCATTTTGATCGGACTTTTAGTTCAAAAGTTATGTATAAAAATACGAAAAATATGGGACTTCATTATCTCATAGGTCCCTTAACCGATTTGAACCAAATTGATTGTATATGAAAGAGGAGCCTTACAAACCCTTAACTTTCAAATTTCATGACGATTGGACTTGTGGTTTGAAAGTTACATAAAGAAATGTGAAAAAATAGTATTTAAAACATATTTTTGTAACATATAAGCATCAATTCAATGAAAAACATCACGCATTTTATTATTATTTGAAAATTACTGCTGAGATCTATCAAACGAAACCGAGTTATTTAAAATCGGATGGTTCATTCAAAAGTTATTCAATCTTTAACACTTAAGCACCGTATATTAAACCGTTAAAACGTTTGAAATCAAAACATATCAATCAAATGTTGATTGTATTCAATGTGTGTGATGTATGTGTGTATATATGTATGTATGTATGTATGTATGTATGTATGTATGTATGTATGTATGTATGTGTGTATGTATGTGTGTATGTGATTACAATTTGCAATTTTTAAATTTGCATTGAAATTCAAGAGAAGCGAGAAACATGCAAATTGTCTGAAGTTCTTGAAGCCTCTTAGTGGAATACGAACTCTGAATTCAAGGAAAAGATAAAACTTTTACCGACTAAATTCCACTATTTAATATTTATTCGCGACAGATACGTATACGCTTTGAAATAAGACACTGATGAAGCCTGCACGTCGTAAGCGAACTACGTGTCTGTTGCAAATAAATATAAAATAGTGGAATTTAGTCGGTAAAAGTTTTTTCTTTTCTTTGATTTCAGATTTCAATTGTCATTTTCTTCACTTGTTGTTACTCACAATTGTACAAGAAAAGCAAAAAGCGAAAAAAAGCAGTTAATTTAAGCATATAGGTATAGTGGTGTATAGGATTAAAAATACTAGTGGGTTGATTTTTCTAAAAAAATTTATACAAATTTCAAACAAATTTTGCACATCAATGGATGCTCTTTTCAATCAATAGATACTAGAGCTTAGAAATGTTATATGAACAATAGGAAGTAAACGTTGCGCGGTAGTAATTTTGTAAGATTTGTTTTCGTTAGTGACATTTTAAAGAACAGATGTCTTATGTCATGTATCATGTTTTAATAATTAAATCAAAAATGACAAGCACTGGAAATCATATCGATTATATTTCCCATTCTCAAGCATGTTTGTGGCGCAGCTTTTGCATTATTTTTCGACCTCATCTTGTTTTCCTAACCAACTAACATTGTAAAAACGATGCGATCAAGCTAATGACTATCTTTTCATGAAATACATCCACAAAAAGCTTAAGTTTTAATTTCCATGCGAAAATAATTATCTGAAGGAGCGCCAGCTAAGAAAAAGTTCAATTTCTCTTTTTCATATCTAATGCTCTATTCAGTTATTTTTTCTGATTCAGATATATTGCACAATTGAAGCCAAGCAAACTAATAGTAAAATTTTGAGATTAATCATTTTGTTGTCGATATCCTTTTTCTTCAAAAGTGAAGTATAATAATAATTTTTCTGAACTCTTGTTTTTCAAAGATGCTAACTTTGGTATTAATATCAAAATATCAAAAAATCTGCTATGAACACATTTTCATATTGTCAATTCAAAACAAATTTCGCATGTGGCTCTGAAGCCCGAAAGTTAAGGCCGACCGATTATAAAACTAAATAATCAAGTAACATAAATGACGCTTACAAGTATTTACGCACCCAAGGAAAGACAATATAATTATTCTACGCAATACGTTGTGAATTTTACTGGTAAATAAGGATTTTGAGGAATACGGAACGGATATTTAAAAATATAGTCAAGTTAATTAAAGATGTTCCTGAGCAATTAAATAATGATGATTGTGGCAGTAGAAAGGCTAGGTCACGCCGCTAGGTGGATTAATTCGGGTTTTTGGACCTGCTGATTACCAGAAAGGAAGACAATACTCTGAAGTTCAGCATTTTCCGCAAACCAACATCTACAGACCGTTACATTACTACGGACTCGAATCACTTCGGGGCCCAAAACCAAGCAGCCTTTCACTCTATGGCGCACCGCCTGGTCAATATACCCACGGAAAGAGAGGACTTTGCAGCCGAAAGCCAAAAAATTCAGAAAGCGGGTGAATTGAATGGGTACGACAAGAGTTTTGTGGATAAAATAATCGGTAAACATATCCGTAAAAAACAGTGTCAAAACACCACCACTTTACAACCGGAAAAAGAGCAAATCCACAGAATCAGTTTGCCTTTTTACCCTAAAGTAACGAACCACATTAGGAAAATTCTCAAGCGACACGGTTTCCATGTGGTTCATAAAAGTGGTAATATATTGCAGGAGCTTTTAAGGGGGGACCCTACTCCGGAAGACCGAAAAATGATAGATTTTCGTAAAAAAAAATCAGATGCAGAATCATAGTGAAGTGTTCGGGTATTTTGGTTATTGGTTAAGGTATATTTGAAGATATATTTTGTATTTCTTGGATACCAGAATAGTGATTATTATGCTGGTGGCCGGTGGACGCGTGAATGCCCTCTATAAAATAGTTCCTTGCTGGCGGTACGTGGCGGGAACCAATGGAGTATCGTAGAACGGATTTTCAGGATGATTTTGAAGCTTTAGACCAATACCTAAATTGTTACGTAGCGGTTTTTGAAAATTCGAAAAATTACTAAAATGGCGGCAATTTTTCCAAAATAAAGGTGTTTTTTCATCAAAAATCGCCAATTAAGAGCTCATAAAAAATTGAAAAATTGAGATATCGTAAAACGGCTACGTAACAATTTAGATAATTCATTTTTACATGCTGAAAAAAAATTTCAGCCAAATCGGTTCGCTAGATTCTGAGAAACACGTACCGCCAACTGAAGAAACATGGTTTCGGGGAAAACGTGTTCAAAGTTTCGTATAGCAATGGACTTCCCTTGAGGTGACTTCACAATATTTGCCGTAAGTTTTCAACGAGATCAGATATCAAAAAATCCTTTTGGCATGACATTTCTGAAGGCATAAGCGTCTCGAAAATGCAAAAAAATAAAATTCGATTTTTCCGATTTTCCAGAGTAGGGTCCCCCCTTAAACAATCAAGAAGATAAAGTTCCGCCCGAAGAACGGTCGGGTATCTGCGAAATCCCCTGTAAGGATTGCCCAGCGGTGTATATTGGACAAACCCATCGAAAATTTAAAACTCGGCTAAAAGAACATAAAAAAGCTGTGGAAAATGAAAGGACCAACGGTTCGAGTGTAGCGATGCATTCTATCAGCCTCCAACATAAAATTGATTGGAAGAACGCAAAGCTCCTAAAAAAATGTGAGAAAATCCTCTCATTTGAATGCGTGGGAATCGATGTACATCAGCACCGCCGATCGGCTTTTGATGAATGAAGATGAGGCGCTCATCTCATCGCCTTCCAACTGACGAAACTGAACCTGTAGCAGACAACAAATCACAATACGTATTCAGTCGACCACCGCTGGGTTGGATCAAACCCGAAACCGGTTAGCGAAAAAGGTACTTTTAATGTTTTGTAAGAACCATAAGTGATGTGACTTGTTTGTTCGGGATAGCTATAACTCGGCACGGGAATTGCCTGCACTATGAATTGTTCTGTTCTAACGTGTAGACGTAGTAAGCTACTCATATATATTGAACTATTGACATCCTATCATTTATCACGCAAATCAAATCAAATATTCACGCTGCGGCAGATCCTCCAAAAAGTTCATGAATACAGAATTCAACGCACAATTATTTCATTCATTTCAAAGTTGCGTATGATACCATCGACCGTTAAATCGTGGCCATTCTAACCTCGCAGGGGACTTTATCAACGTGATGGTTCCTCTTGTGGGCTGTTCAACATGCCGTTACAGGATGTTGAAAGGAGCAACACACAAACACAATCTTCAGCAAATCTAGTTAGTTCGTCTGCTTTCCCAAAGAAATGGATATTGTCGATAGAACAGTATCTGTGGTGGTGGCTGAACAAACTAAAATTCAAAGTAGCGAAGATTGGGATGAAGAAAAGTGCGTCCAAACTAAAGTACCGTGAACCTCTAATATGATGCACACGCTAAAAGCTGGTAACTCGGTCCGAATAACGACAGAGTTTGTTTTGTTTCGAGCATCGAGCTGCTATGCTGCCCGTTCTCCCGGTACTCGACACTCGACAGTGCCTGAGTCGAGTCGAGTTGCACGACACGACTTACAAAATAGAGCCCATATTCATTAGATTTACTGTCCTTGTAACGCTGATGTCTTTTGAGTAGATGTCGTTTTTTGTGTTAATTTACTACCATGAGAATATTGCAAACTGGGGCCCCTAATCTCAAAGGCCCGGTGGGCCCTTTGGCTCCCAGTCCGCCCCTGGCAGGATACTGCATTTCATAATCAGCCGCTCGCTCTGAGACAGACGCAGTGTAAGCGGTCTCTCACCTGGGATAGCTTTTTCAGGTAAAGCCATTGATCGTCATCATTTGACTTAGATCTGCGTGAAGGCGCAAGGTTGTAACGAGAGAGCCACAGCTATTCGCTATGTGCGCGAAACGGTGCTGCCACCTTCTCAATTTTCTTCTATTTGTGAAGTCGGTGCACAGGTTTGTTAAAGAGTGAAAAGGATAGACAAAACTTTGCACCAAACTTTCACAAACTTTCCAATTGGCAGTTCCATGAGAGTACAGGAGATCGATTTGTGCTTACATAGCGAATTTCTGACGCTCTTTTCAAGTAACTCTCCCTATTTCATACCAGGGAGCATATGTTGGTGATATTAAAAGAGTTTTAAGCTCACTGGAAGGGCACTTTATTGTAATTGTGTTGAAATGATGGAAAGGTTTTGTGCCTGTGGGAAAAGAGGCTATTGCTTCATTCCCAGGGGTTTTCCTTCTCCTATTAATAAAAATAAAATAATATAAAAAAATAAATAAATAAATATACCAAATATTCGAGGAAAACCGATCATCGATAAGAATATAGTCGATTTGGTTTAATGTTCGTTAGTCTGGTGATCTCCAGGTGTCCTTATGGAAATCTTAGCAAGATCGCTATCGCTCGTGTCTGTGTGCAGGCTATGGGGCCCAGTTGTCGGTCTATATATTGCTTCCCTGTCTATATAGTCGTTCATATCCCCACCGACGATCTCCGGCGTCCTGTGGCGATCAGATATCGTACGTTGTCATCAGCACATAGAACGCTTCCTTTTGACGTAGGACTACGTCTTTGTTTATACTGGAACTGGGTAGCGCTTTGTGAAGACGAAAATAGAAGTGTAACGTTCGAATGAAAGATTTAAAATGCTAATAACTACTAAACTACTGAACGAAACTGAACAATTTATATGTTGTTGGATAGATAAAATGACCAGCAATTTTATAGGGTGTAAGAGAGCAATTTTAAGGAGGGTATAAGAGGGGGGATCCTATACAAATGAAACACAAATTTCCTCATAACTCGAGAACTAATCAAGCAAATGGAACCTAATTTGGCATATGGGAGTTTCAAAAGGCAGAATTTTTTCTACAGTGTACTGAGACCTCTTCCCCTTCTAAGAGGTGGGGGAGGGGGGGTCTCCCATACAAATGAAATACAAATTTCCTCAAAACTCTAGAACTAACCAAGCAAATGGAACCAAATTTGGAATGTAGGGGTTTCAGAAGGCAAGAATTTTTTCTATGCTAAATTGAGACCCCTCTCCTCTTTACGATGGGGGAGGGGGGCTCCCATACAAATAATATACAAATTTTCTCATAACTCGAGTACTCGAGTACTAATCAAGCAAATGGAACCAAATTCGACATGTGGGGGTTTTTGCAGATAAGATGTTTTTCTATAGTGTATAGTTCTATAGTCTCAGACCCCTTCCCTTTCTAAGAGGGGGGGGCTCCCATACAAATAGTATATAAATATCCCCATAACTCGAAAACTAATCAAGCAAAAGGAACCAAAATTGGGATGTGGGAGTTTTTGGAGGCAAGTTGTTTTTCTATGGTGTACTGAGAACCCTTCTTCTTTGAAGAGGGGGGGGGGGCATACAAATGAAATACAAATTTACTCATAACTCTAGAACTAATCAAGCAAATGGAACTAAATTTGGCATGTGGGGGTTTTAGAAGGTAGGATTTTTTTCTATGGTATAATGAGACCCATCCGTCTTTTAACAGGGGAGGGCGAATTTTTCTATGGTAAATTAGAACCTTTGCTTTCTTTAAGAAGGGGAGATCCCATACAAATGAATTACAAATTTCTTCATAACTCGAGAAATAATCAAGCAAATGGAACCAAATTTGGCATGAGGGGGTTTTTGGAGGCATGAATTTATTTTGAATTTATTTATTTTACGATGGTTTGAGACCCCTCACCACTGTGGTAGGAGGATAAGGACTCTCATACAAATAAAACAGAAATTGGTCATGCATTATCATTTCAACCTTTAAATGCACACAAGTGATTTTTAAAAGAAATCTCAATATCTCAAAAGTTGCAGGCATTGTACTCATGAACCCCCGTCCACGTTTTTTCAAAGCCACCATTGCATTAAAAGAAGAATTGAATCTGAATATTTCATACTTCTCTTTTAAACATTCACTTAAACAATGGTACTCACAGATTCTTATAAGCATACCTATGCCAGAAATGTAGTTTACATTAGTTTTTGATATGATGATCTGATATAGTCCTACGTCACCCTTTCGTACAACCCTTAGAGTTGTATACCTTGTAGTTTTTGTCGTCGGGTCTACCTTCGTGTGGACAGTACACGTTTATGATGGTGTAGTTGAAGAAACGGTCTATTATCCGGAACATACATATGGCCTTTCAGTCCATCACGCAGTCCCACATTCTGCCCATCACTAGACAATCCGTTTCCAACGGTTTAGTTGCTCCTTCGCCGCCACAGGTGAAAAAAGTGGAATTTTATCGGCCTAACTGGGTCAAGAGCAAAAGGTGCTACCGCACGAGGAAACAGAAGTAAGAAAACAAGTCTTCAGCAGGTATCATTGGCAGAAGAAGAAGATGACTAAAATTATTCAAATCCGCAGAAAGCTTAGATGCAATTTTGCATCTTATACATACCTCTCTATCGGATGGATCAATTAGAGAAGCGGGAAAGAGTAAATTAAAATTAGCACACCAAACCAAAGTAACTGATAGAGTGCGAAAGAAGGCAATCTTTGTGGATTTTCCGCTGAGTGCGATTGTAGCTTAGATAACGAGTACGAAACCAATGTTAGATAACCTTTTGAAGTAAGAGAAACTTAAACGGAAAATTAAAAAAGTCATTAGGACTCTATTACTTTATACAAGGATGGTTTAAAACTGAATAATAGCACCGGAGCTGGTATCAACAGCTACCGGCTGGTTGCAGTATTCTAAGATTTTTGTGTGAATGTGAAATTGCAGGTATTTGAAAATAAAACAATAATGATTCATTATTCTTAAACATTAATTTTTTCCTCCTCGAAGCAATCACCACTCGAAGTTACACACATGTATGAGTGTTTTTTTTTTTTTCAAAACAAGCAACTTTTATTAGACGCATGAATTTGCTATGGATTTGAGATTTTCCAGTGAATTCTTCCCACTTCCCACGCAGGAGCAATTTGAGTTTGATAAAGAGTAACGAACCCAATTTGCTGAACACTGGTGTTTGGGCGGTGACATCGGTTTTGTGTTTGACCAAATAACCGCGTAAAATTTGAGGTGTGTGGGTAGCCACATCATCGTGAGGAAGAAAAAATTATTATCCTTCCACAAATACGGTCTTTCTCGACGATTAAATACTCTCCCTCAAGCGTTGCGTTACGTCTAGGTAGCAATGTTCGTTGACCTGCTGGTTAGTTGGAAAGAATTCTGAGTGCACAGCATCACGGAAATTCGAAGAAAGCAGTCGATAACATCACCAATTTCGATTGACTTTAATGTTGTTATTTTGAGGTTTGGTTGACTTGAGAGAGGAAATTTCGAATTCTTGTTTCCATACTAAATTTAGATATCTATATCTCATCGATCATTAATGGTACGTTTGGAGTTTTCATCAGCAATGGAAAAGATTTCTTCAGTCGTAGTTTTACGGTGTTTTTTCAAACCTAGTAAGGGAAAGTGCCCTAACGCCGGACAGTTCCAAATATTGGATACTTCTGACTTTCATAGTTCAAATGGTACATCTTAGTAGCTAATATGACAAAATCAACGAAAAAAATAAAAAATAAAATGATTTTACATGTCAGAGTCATTCATGAAAACAGAGCTTTGTTTGTTTTTATCTACCGCCGATCGAATTGTTATGTTTTAGCTAAATTTCGGATAAATATTTGGATGCGTCAACGAAGGTTTTTTTCTACATCGTGGTTTTTCTCGCAGCTAAAACAATTAAATATTAATAATGCAAATTCCTCAATATACACGATCCAATTGGTTTTCCACCAACAAAAACATTTTCACGAGTATAAACACGTGATTTATGAATACTTTTTTTTGTGATTTTGTTTGTAGTTCATCAACCGTAGGTCTATTAGATAATCACTCCTTAATTGGCAAATATTTGCTGATTAGAAATTCGTTTGTTGATTCTCAATGTTTTTATCTTTTTTTACTGCCAGTGCTTTACCGAATGTCTGATGAAACGGTCGGGATTCATGTTCGACGACTTCACCTACAACAAAACACTGATTATCGGATTCGCCGGGCGGTATCTGGAACCGGAGGGGGTAAGAAACAAGTGAAATCTTTTGCATACCTACCGTATTCGATGTGTTTGCTTTTGCTCGCTTGAGCCATTGTAATTTATGCTTGTTTTTTTTTCGTTTTCGGAATCCGCGTAATTCAGGCACAAAACGTTTACGACAACTGCATCGACAGATTTGGAACGACGGTATGCGTGACCGGATTCGAAATGTACCAGTGTATTCACGAAACGGCCGTATCCGAATGGGTGGAAAGTAATTTCTAAGCGTCTCGGAAGATACCCTACTTTTGTTAATTGTGTGTCCTTCAGCTAACCGCTGCTGGAATGAGTGATATAGTTAAGACTTTAAGTTATGTTTTGTTCCGGAGTATTTTATTATTTTCACTATTTTAACAAAATTTGATTGTCAGATTTCTTCGATTGTTGTTAGTTGGTTAAAATTTATTTATTCCTTATTTATTATTTATTATTTATTTATTATTATAGATTAGGATAGCAAAACGGAGCGACTAAGAGAAGAAGATCAAAGCTTTAATAGTGTATAGCAGATAAAAATAAATTTATCATTTTATGATAGACCTATTGATGACGTATCGTCTATTCTATAATCTATTATTCGTGCCTAGCTAAGCCCCTTTAAAGTGATCTTCAGAAACTATTGGGCTTAAAAACAGATTTTTTTTTCTCAATTGTTGGGAAAATAAGATATGTATTAAGATATTCACACGAAGATAATGGTAAAATTTAGCATGAAAGTCACTTAGATTGCCGCGGACAAAATTAGTTTGAATGTCAATGATCCTAATGCGCTTTACACAAGGAGTGGCAAGCGACGAGCGACACGCCCATATATAAGCAATTTGTGTGCGCCTTATTGAGTTTCGTATGTAAGATTAGAGAGCAAAATATCCATGTGGAAACGGGATTTGAAGCGAAAACACAAACCACAGTACACGAATTATCTTTATACAGATTTGAGTTTTCTCGATATTGTGGTTAGTTTTAACCAGTTTACCCTACAACACCACATTTAAACAATGGATAACTAGGAATAAATCAATTAAATCTCCGACAGTATATCTTCTATCCAGTCTACATAAAGAGTAGTTCTTGCGTAAACTCCGGGAATGTTGCTTTGCCCACAACCCATTCCCCACGCAACAATACCCGCCTGATAATATCGTTTTACTTGATTGAGCATCGGACACATCAACGGTGAACCGCCATCGCCCGTGCAGGTGTCAATTCCCTCTTCACCACCTGCACAGATAAAAGAACCATGCAGACGAAAACGTTTTCCAAGTCGAGTCGTTCTCAGTGCAGCCTGACAGTCTTCATTGGAAACCATCGGCAGTTTGACCTTCTTCAGTATCACTTGGTTGCTCGGTGAGTTGATTTTTTCCTTACCCCAGCCAGTGGCAATGCATTGTTCATCATCGAAAACCATTCCCGACGGTGGCAAACAAATCAACTGCACATTTTCATCGGCTTCGAAAGGCATTTCCAAAATCAGTAGCGCTATGTCATTAAACAGGAACTTGGCGTCGTAATTTTCGTGAATGATAGCTTGGGTCACATTGCGTTCCTAAAACAAATGATAACATAAAATCTCTCAGCATTCGTTGAAAAAAAGGACGAAGAAATCATATAACACTTTTTCACTTTCTCGATTGCGTAGTCTAATAGATTAAAAACGGCGTTAACAAACCTGATAAGGCAAAGTCTCATAGGTGGTTCTCATATCCCACTCTCCAGCACGAACGACGAGTTTTTCGCCCAGTCGATCCTTTACGCAATGGGCAGCAGTTAAGACTACATTCGGTTCGATCAAAGAGCCACCACAAAAATAGTTCATATCATCGGCATCGTCATGTTGCTGGGAAAACAACGCCACTACCCACGGAAATTCACCGAACTGTGATTCCCCGTCATTTGATTGTACACGGAAGCCGACTCCATCCACATTGCGGTTTCCACAGTCATTGAATTCTGTTGGACCACGTTCGAGAGTGCCACCGATACCAGGGCTTGCTGGAGGTTCTACGATCTCACTAACAACTTTGTCTTTGTCGCAGCACACCTCTAAGTAGTGGTTACAATCAGATTCCGCACTTTCATCGCCACCAAGTCTGAAGTTTTTGTTTTCAATACAAGTTATCTACCAATTACATGTATACAAAGTGCATCTTACCGTATATTGAAAATGTCTGTTCCACCAAAATTATTATTCTTGCATTTTCCTATTGGTACGCACTCTCCGTCGCACTAAAAGACACTCAATTAATTAGAAGGCAATAAGGTGATTTATCTATTTTGGACAGGCGTTACGTGTACGCTATTTTTGACATTTGTGGCAAAATCAAATGGAAATGTCCAAAATGGAGTACGCGTAACGCCTGTCCAAAATAGATAAATCACCCCAGGTACTGAAAATAACCTAATATTTTAAACTAACCTGGCTGTAAACTGATTGGATGAAATGTTGACCTCCTGATAAAAGCAAAACAATCCCGGCAAATCGCAAACACTGTTCCATGTTGACTGTCTGTATGGTACTGTGGCATTCCATAATCGAAGCGAATAGTTATACATCTTTATGTCTTAGGCACTGCTAGAAAGGATTTACATTCAGTAGATATAATGAATTAAATTTAGTTACGAAATGTTTTACTTTCTTAGTAAAATTTAACAGTCGTTAAAATTTACGTTTGGGACTATTAAAAATTATGTACCGTAGTATCTGTCAACTCGAATTTCAAGTTATATTCAGTACTCCGAAATAGATGGAATGCTCAACTAATAAAACTTTGCGTATATGCTACTATTTTTAATAGACTTAGGGCTTAGGGTAAAATAATTCAGTCTACGCACTTAATAGAAAATAAATTTTTTAATTAGCAAGAACCAGAAAAGCGCATACACACTGGTACAGTACACCGAACGCTTATCAGCTTGACATGGGGAAGCCCTGAGAGTAGCGGTTACATTCACTCTTAAAGAGCAACATGTTTGGTTTTACCCCGACAACTGTAAGCAAGTTGACTTTGAAATTTATGTAACGGGTTTCGGCAGTGGTTGGCAGCAGCCTATCAGATAAAATGTCTTATAAAAGAATTACATACATGCCTCAATTTGCGAGAACGACCGTCTAACAGTTGTGTTCCGTAATTCCACCCTGATAAAAAAAATTGAACACTCTGATCTTTCTACAAATTTCGAATGAACCTTTCGCCTTTTACTAAAAAAATTATGCGATGAATTATTTTTTTAAATCTTCGCTAATATACTGTCTCAAGTCCGTAGAGGCTAGGTACCAGTCTGATTGGCGTTTTTTTACATCGCCAGTGGCGTATGCTCCTTGATCGAAGCATCTTGTTGAGGTTCGACTTCCAACTTGAATGCGTCGTTGAATCTCCTTACTCGTATTATTATCGGCGGTGACCAGAGATCCCAATGATCTCATCAACCACTGCCAGTACATCACCGTCAATAGTCCCCGTTCGTGGGAGGCAAACGTTGTTTTCTCTGGAGCCTTTTTCTACCATATATTTGGTTTTTGACGCATTGATTAGTAACTTTAACCTTTCAGTCTGGCGTAGATTGCCTCCGCCGTCCCAAGATTTCTAGTAATGATGTCGAGTTCTTCTGTGAAGGCTAGGAGTTGGCTATTCTTGCTGAAAATCGTTCCTTTGGTTTCGATGACCGCTCGCCGGATCACATCTTCAATAGCGATGATGGATAACATGCGGAACAGTCTATCCCCTTACCGCAACCCTCTGCGCGATTCAAAAGGATTCGGCAGTACCCCAGAAATACGTACGCAGCACATCGCTCGTTCCAGGATAGCTTTGATCAGCCGTGCATTATCTGCCATAGTTGTTCGCGCTCGACTGTATCGTATGCTACCCTGAAATCCACGAAAATATGATGCGTTGGCACGTTGTACTTCCGAAATTTCTGGAGGATTTGTCGGAGACTCGAGGTAATTACAGCAATCTAGCTGATCGCCCTTTTTGTAGATGGGACAAATCACACCTTCCATCCACTCCGATAGCTTCTCATCCTACCAAGTGAAGTGCCGTTGCTGTGTACTTGCCATTATTTTTGTAGAATTCTGACGGGAACCGGTCCTTTCCGGCACCTCTAGTGCTGCGATTAGGAAAATTCAATTCACTAAGAAGGAGGACGAAGGAAAGTTGGATTGGATAAGTTGGATAAGCCAACGCGACGAAAATAACTATGACGGGGGAGAAGCTTACTTACTTTCTTACTTACTTATGTGTCCATGTCCGCCGGTCCAGCAGAACAAAGGGATGAAATCAGAGATCTCCACTGCTGACGGTTACTCGCCATGGCTTTTACCTGTCGCCAGGACAGGTTCTCGTCTACAGCCCGGATGTCGTTGGCTAAGCTCCGTCGCCATGAGCCTATGGGTCTGCCTCTTCTACGCTGTCCTTGTGGATTCCAGTCGAGTGCTGCTCTGCAAACCTCGTTCGCTCCTTTCCTCAAGGTGTGTCCGATCCACTTCCACCTACGTTTACGAATTTCTGTGGCTATCGGCCGTTGATGACACCGACGATGGAGTTCCTCATTGGATATCCAGTCATCAGGCCACCAGGCACGAATGATGTATCGCAGGCACCGGTTAATGAATACCTGCAGTTTTTGCGTTGTCTCCGCTGAGACACACCACGTTTCGCAGGCATACAGCAGTACGGATTTAACGCTTGAATTAAAGATTCGGGTCTTCGTACGTAGAGTGATCTGGTTTGAGCGCTAAATGTTTCGCAGACCTGCAAAGGCACCCCTGGCCTTCCTGATTCGTGTGGATATATTAGTCTTGGTACCACCATCGGGCGTTGTTTGGCTAGCAAGATATTGAAAGGCGTCTACCTGCTCAACTTGTTGTCTCGCTACTGTGAAGTTGGTGGAATTGTCAGTGTTCACTACCATAGACTTAGTTTTCGCTACATTGACTGTGAGACCTGCTGCCTGGGAGCTCTCGGAGAGGTCATCTAACTTGCTCTGCATATCGTTTCGGCGTTGTGCGAGCAAGACAATGTCGTCGGCTAGGTCGAGGTCATTTAGCTGCTCCATCGTTAGAGGATTCCAAGGCAATCCTCGATTTGGTCTACTGTCAATTGCTCCAACTAATATCTCATCCATAACGATGAGAAACAGAAGCGGTGATAAAATGCAGCCCTGTCTCACGCCAGCAGTAACCCTTATGGGGTCGGACAAGACGCCGTCGTGCAAAACCTTGCACGAGAACGCCTCGTACTGAGCCTCGATGAGATGGACAAGCTTATCTGGAACTCCTCTACGCCTAAGTGCGCCCCAGATGTTTTCGTGATTGAGTCGGTCGAACGCCTTTTCGAAGTCAACGAACACCAGCAGAAGAGAGTCCTGGAATTCGTTGATCTGCTCCAATATAATGAGGAGCGTTGTGATATGGTCTACACATGATCGGCCAGCACGGAATCCAGCTTGCTGCCGCCGGAGAGTAGCGTCGATCTTCTCCTGGATCCGGTTGAGGACTACCTTACAGAGTACTTTGAGAGTAATACAGAGCAACGTGATGCCACGCCAATTACCGCATTCCGTTAGGTCTCCTTTCTTAGGGACTTTGACCAATATGCCCTGCATCCAGTCCACCGGAAAAGTTGCGGTTTCCCAAATATTGCTGAAAAGCTGATGCATCATCTGAGCTGACAAAGGTGGGTCAGCTTTGAGCATTTCGGCTGAAATACGATCTATCCCTGGCGCTCTATTGGATTTCATAGTCTTGATGGCTGCTACAATTTCATCCAGCGATGGCGCCTCCGAGTTGACACGATTAATTCGACGAACTGTAGGCGTCAAACGCTGCTGGTTTTGTTGGTCTCTGACATTTGAAACTCGGAAGAGTTGTTCAAAATGTTCAGTCCATCGCTTAAGCTGTTCTGTACGGTCAGTCAATAGCTGGCCAGCTCTGTCCTTTAGCGGCAACTTTGTATTTATCCTGGCACCACTAAGGCGGCGAGAAATATCGTACAACAAACGGATATCACCATTGACGGCGGCGGTTTCTCCTTGTTCGGCTAGGGAGTTAGTCCAGGCTCTCTTGTCCCGCCTACAAGCACGTTTAACAGCCCTCTCCAGTTCGGCGTATCGTTGACGGGCAGCTGTCTTAGCCGATCTGGTCCGCGCTCGCTCAATGCCGGCTTTCGCCTCTCTCCGCTCGTCGATCTTCCTCCAAGTTTCATCCGAAATCCACTCCCTCCGCCCACTGCGCGCTTTACCGAGGGTTTCATCACTGATCGTGATGAAGGCGTTCTTGATGCCGGTCCATTGCTCTTCGACGGTTCCACCAGGTGGCAACTCCGAGGCTCGAGATTCAAGTTGTTCAACAAAGGCCCTTTTCACCTCAGGATTCTCCAATCGGCGGACGTCGTAGCGGTACCCAACCTTTTCCTCCCGTCGTTGGACACGTGCGACGCGCAGACGTATCTCAGCGATAACAAGATGATGGTCGGATGCAATTGCGTTTGTTGCGTACATCAAGAAGGCTCCTTCTCCATTTCCGGCTGATGCAGATGTGGTCGATTTGGTTGGGGGAGAAGCGGAAACGGGTTATTTAGTGGTGACCAATTAGCCCTTGAATGTGCAAAGAATTATCAACTTGCAGATGCCTCAACCGGAAAATCCCTATAATATGCAGACAGTAAGGAATTTTACGCGCAGCTAGAGCGTGAATATGATCACTGTCCAAAGTATGACATCAAGGTCACTATCGGAGATTTCAACGTCTATGCCAACCAGGAAGAGAAATACAAACCGGTAATTGATATTCCAGCTGAACATCGAAAAAGACCTTAAACTTATCGACTTTTGCGCCTACAATAACAATGCAGTACTTAGCTTACTTACTAATTTTTAGTTTTTCGGCGACAATCTATTTTTCTAATCTGGGTCGAATTCGGAAGTCGTCTCCACACTTTTCGGTCTTGCTACCACTCTCCGGTCGCCCCTAAAATCCACTGTTCTGGCATCCACGACAATAACGCTCAGCCAACGGGTACGAGGTCGGCTTCGAAATCATCGGCCTCTGTCGGGGGTTTCTGCTAAATATTGTTTCCACTGGTCTCTCATCCGGCATCATTGCTACGTGACCTGCCTATTGTAGCCTGCCATGCTTTAGTCGCTTCACAATATCCGCATCTTTGTATACTTGGTATATTTCACAGTTCATGCGCCTGCGCCACACTCTTTCGTCTAATACGCCGCCAAGAATTGATCGCAGGATCTTACACTCAAAAACGCCAAAGCTCGTTGTTCTTTTTCAACGTTCACGCTTCATGACCGTAGAGTACCACCGGAAGAATTAGCGTCTTATAGAGTGCGAGTTTTTGTACGGAGTTGCAGGTAACGGGACCTCAGCTGGCTACGTAATCTATAAAAGGTTCACGGTTCACATCGTTATAACAAGTCACTAACGTGTCAAGGTAAACTAATTCGTCGACCACTTCAAAAGTATCACCGTTTATCATCACCGCAGTTCCAACACCCGAAGAGCTACCACGCTCTCTACCAGCCACCATATACTTCATTTTGGCAGAGTTTATGACAAGCCCTATCCTCGCAGCTTCCTCCTTAAGACGTGGGAGTGCCTCTTCTACAGCACCGATCATATCGATGTCATCCGCGATCCCTAGGCCCGTGTGAGATTTCGTGATGATGGTACCGGTTCTCTGCACGCCTGCCCTTCGAATAGTAAATTGGATAGCCCATCATCTTGCTTCAAATCATCTAACGCGCCCATAAATAACCTTGCTTTAAATCATCACAAATGCGCCCGACGTCTCGCCCGCTATTCTGATGCTTGATTTTGAACCATCAAGGGTAGCACATATCAGCCTATAATCAGTTTTGCTGGAAAACCATGTTCAAGCATACTACACCACAACTCATTTCGTTTAACTGAATCGTACGCCGCACTGTGGGATGAAACCCAAGTCTAGGTGGACAAAAGTAATTACGCTAAAACCGTTAGTCCTAGGTATATAGTATCTTCGGAGAAAATTTGTTGTTTGAACTTCTGCATTTTTTGGTGTATGTGACATTAGGGTGGCCATCATAGTAAGCGAGTTCAAAACATAAACTTTTTTATGGCTTAAGTTAGCTGAATAAAATGTTCAGCAAAGTTAGTGAACAATAAATTTTGAATTACTTTGCTAGAGAAATAGAAGTCCTCCCAGCCAGCACCAACTCGTATATCAATGAACGAAAATTATCGTAAATATCTCCTAACAAATTCGGATTCGTAAATAAAGCCTAATAAAGCGCGCACATGTTGATGTTCTATCGTTTATAATGCTAGTAGCTGACAAACATACGATTTTCAGCACAAAGATGTATAGCTGTATGAAGCTGGTCGCGCCTCATCGGATCTTATCGTATTGAAATGCCTATATAAGTGTACCGCTTAAAATTATTCCTCAGTGCGTATATCGCCTCCAAAATGGTACGGATAAGCGGCTTTTGTGCGTCGAATACGATTTTGTTGGATACATATCAGTACGTAACTCTTATTTGCGATCTAATTATACATATGAAAATGTTGACTGGGCTATCTCTTATGGTTGACAGGATCGAGTTTTTTGGTCGGGATGGACATAAAAGATCTGTTTTTTCTTAATATTTCCTTTCGTGTTTATTTCTCACAAATCTTGCTTTCTGAGCACCTTCACATCCAATGAAAACGCACATTTTGTTTGAAGGAATCAAGTCGTTATCTCTTTCGGTTCTGTAGCTACAGGCATTATTTCTTTAAAAAATGCATTCTACAAATGTCAATAACGTAAAAACTGCTCAAAACTGCAAATGCACCTTCCTGCATTGGACAAAAGGTAGGAGTCGCAATGACTACTTGTTAAGCGTAGCTACCAATAACCCCCCCCCCCCCTCTTACCTTTCCGCTCTTTCTCCTTCATTCTAAAATTTTATGGATGGCTGCAACCTTGATGTTCATCTTCAGCAGCTGTCTTGCTAGGAAACCCGCGTGTGCCGGTTCAAGTAGAGTCCCGACATTCCAAGTACCAAGTTTCCAACAATCGTTGTCCTGTTTCGTTCGCCTAGGTCCGTACCGATTATTCCGTTGTGGTTCATATCTTAAATTTCTCGTAGTATGAATATTTTAAGCATGCCGCCTTATTAGGGCTGCGACGCTTAGTCTCGCAGATAAATCTGCCGTCTTGGGTACAGCTGGCGGGACAAAGTGTTACATAAGTCAGCCGCCCGCTCCGGATCAGCCGCTTTTGTATGGCACCGCTAACCTGGGATCCAGCCGCGTATTTGGAAAGGAAACGACGATCCGTGCAATGGGATCATCGTTACGGTACGTACAATCTTTCAGCACAAACTCATGAGCAACACAGCACATCCGGAGGTCGACCAAGTTTAGTAAAAATTAAAAATCTCAAAACTCACCAAATAACATAATCAATCAAATATCATATCTGCTCTAATCGTACACAAAAAAATCTGGTTTGAGTTTTTGTGATTCTATAGCTAGAAGCACACAATGCATATATATTTCCTCGCACCTGATTACATTTTACCTTGCTTCAACTTCTGCCGTTGCTAGACACACTTACATACAACGCCGGAATACGGAGTGTAGTGGACATCACTGCTATTCAGGAAGTTCGGAGAAAGGGAGTTCCGTTCAGTAGACCCTATTGCAGATACTATTCTAAGGACAAATTCTACGACAGGCTCGCGATGAACTATGGAGAGTGCCAAAGGTTGCTGGGAAGGACGTTATCTAGGCTGAGCATCTAAAAGCGGGGAGCGAGCGGCTGTACGAAACAATCCATCAGATCATTATCAGGATCTGGGGGGAAGAACAAATGCTGGATGAGTGGTGGATGGCCTCATATAAAGCAAAGCAAAGCCTGCAAAGCAAAGGTGCTACATTCCGTTATCGAAACTTGACCTTCTGTTTTTATACGACAGACTTCGCAGCCAGCTGTTAGAGTACAGGACAATTGCAGGGCCAGTTGCTACGTTCCTGTTGACTCTAACAGCCTCTCCCAGGCGAGATTCGATTATACGATGACTAGCTTATTAGGCCAGCGTCATACCTCCCAACTAGGAGGCTGGTCTCATATACCCTATTTTTTAAAATAGACATCTCGACTCGAATGTAAAAACTATCAAGGCATTGCTCTGCTTAATTCTACCAATAAGGTGCTCTTCCGTATCCTTATCTGTAGACTGAGACCGTTAGCAGAGTGCTTCATCGGCGAGTACAGGGTGGTTTTCGTAAGCGTCGCTCCACAACGCAACAGATGTTTACCTTGCGTCAGTTTCGGGAGTACAACTTTTAGACTTTAAGGCGGCGTACATTTCAGTCAAACGAAACGAGCAGTGGCAGATAATGCTATAATATGGTTTTCCAACGAAATTAGTTACGCTGGATGGGCCGACATCATGCGTGAGATTAGCGGGTGCGACCTCAGCCGCTTTCGTGACGTTGGATGGACTGAAGCAAAGGGATGCACTCTCTAGCCTGCTATTCAACATTGCCTTGGAAGATGCAAAGCGAACAGCAAGCGTGGAAAGCAACGGGATTATCACGAAATCACGAAATATGCTTGTTAGTTGTACGGATGACATTGATATCATCAAAGTCATCGGATGTACGCCCTTAGGCCTTTTAAATGGGAAACTGAGACGTGGTCGCTGGCAGGGAACTTAGGAGTCCAAATCGTGTTGGTGCAGAAACATATAACTTGGACTTATTCGGAAAATAAAGCGTCGTCATTTTATTTCAATACGGCAAAAAAACGGAAATTCAAAAATCGTAAAAATAAACCGTGTAAAAAAAGATAAAAGTGTACAGTGGCTACCCATATATAACTTTTCCAAATTTTGTTTGGCTGAGACGGTACTGTTCAATGAATCAAAACTGTATCAAAGCGATCGAGCCATTCCTGGATAGCTTAAAGGTGCTGAGCTGTATATTTCACAGTATCTTACTTAAGAAATTGAAATGTCCTACAAGTATGATAACACTTCTTTTCACCAAATGCGGTTCAAATCAGTTACTGAATTATAAATTGATGCATTTGGTTTCGATTCAAATTTGAATGAAGCACGGATTTAGTATACATAAAATCTGATCATCTGTGCAAAAACTTGATGAACTTCTGAAAAGGAAGAAGTCATTTCCGCTCATTCTGTCAAAAACTGTCTGCTTATCTCTTTATCAACCAGCGAATTATTCACCAGTAGTCAGCGTGGCAGCCATAAATATCTCAAACATAACTGTGTCGTGAGAAGGTAATTAAAATCTCTTAATTAATGATAACACACCAGCGAAAGCAGCGGAACAGTTCTTTTCGAAAAGAGGGAAGCATCCAGCCGAAGCATTCGCGGCCAGCAGCTACATAGTGGAAGGCAGACGAATAATTAGATCCACCCCTAACCATCCTACGAGATGAACGTCACCGAAAGCACGTGCGCTAAGGAAACTGACTGCGGGTGAACTTAGGAAGGAGTGAAGGCTGCGGCTAGAAGTTGTTGGACGTGAGCCAGGCTACGTACTAGGAGTTTCCCATCATAAAACACGCACTTCCCGAGCAAGATGTTGTGACATTTAAATTATTAACAACTAATATTATTTTGACGTAGGACTACGTCTTTGTTTACTATACTGGGACTGGGTAACACTTTGTAAAAACGAAAATAGAAGTGTAACGTTTGAATGAAAGATTTCAAATGCTAATAACTACTAAACTACTGAACGAAGCTGTACAATTTATATGTCGTTAGATAGATAAAATGATCAGTAATTTTATGGAGGGGTAAGAGAACAATCGTGGGCGTAAAAGGGGGGAGAGCTCCTATACAAATGAAACACAAGTTTCCTCAAAACTCAAAAACTAATCAAGCAAATGGAACCAAATTTGGCATCGAGGGTTTTTTAAAGGTAGACATTTTTTCTATGGTGTACTGAGACCCCTTCCACTTCTAAGAGGGAGGGGCTCCCATACAAATGAAATACAAATTTCCTCATAAACCTCGAACTAATCAATCAAATGAAACCAAATTTGGCATATGGGGGTTTCAGAAGGCAAAACATTTTTCTATGGTAAATTGAGACCCCTCCCTTCTTTAGAAAGGGGGGCTCCCATACAAATAATTAACAAATTTCCTCATATCTCGAAAACTAATCAAGCAAAATGAACCAAATTTGGCATGTGGGTGTTTTTGGAGGTAAGAATTTTTTATATGGTGTACTGAGACCCCTTCCCCTTCTAAGAGGGGAGGGGCTTCCATACAAATGAAATATAAATTTCTTCATAACTCTAGAACTAATCAAGCAAATGGAACCAAATTTGGCATGTGGGGGTTTTAGAAGGCAGAAAATTTTTCTATGGTGTACTGAAACCCATCCGTCTTTTAACAGGAGGGGGACTCCCATACAAATGAAACACAAATTTCCTCAGAACTCGAGAACTAATTAAGAAAATTGAATCAAATTTGGCATGTGGGGGTTTTGGAGGCAAGAATTTTTTTTATAATGAATTAAAACCTTCGCCTTTTTGAAGAAGGGGGGATCCCATACATATGAAATACAAATTTCCTCGTAACTCGAGATGTAATCAAGCAAATGAAACCAAATTTGGCATGTGGAGGTTTTTGGAGGCATGAAATTATTTTATGATGGTTTGAGACCCCTCACCCCTGTGGTAAGAAGATAAGGATTCCCGTAAAAATAAAACAGAACAGGCGCATGTGCCATATTTTCTGCTATGTAATAAGCGGTGAGTTCTGAAATTAAACTAGTAAAACCTTCTCGGAGCAAAAGACAGTGAAATGACGTCGCTAACTTACGTGCCTGTTGCCATTCATCATGCCAAAGAGAAGCACATTCGAATGGCACGTCATATTTGCGATGAACGTGCTTTGGTTTTCATGTGATTTGTAACCAATGGCCCTTTTAAAGGCCACAAACGAGTTTAAGTAAGATTATTGAAACATGTCAAGCTACGCATAATCATATTTAATACAATGTTCTGTGGGCTGGTTATTCATTACTATTTCAACCTTTCTGATGCACACAAATGATTTAGATTAAAAATGATTAAAATAAATCTCTATATCTCAATGGTTGCAGGCGTTGTACTTATGAACCCCCGTCCACGTATTTTCAAAGCCACCATTGCATTCAATGAAGAATTGAATCTGAATAATTCGCTCTTCTCGTTTAAACATTCACTTAAACAATGGCATTCGCAGATTCTTATAAACAAACATATGCCAGAAATTCAGTTAACATTAGTCTTTGATCTAATCGCGGGTAATTTTTCAAATGGACCTAAGTGACAATGAGATATTCTCTTCGTGGCTCCACTCTTTCGCTTCTCACGGTTTCATAAATGCATAGAAAAGAAAATTTTCAAAAGCTAACTAGTGATTCCGGCAACCGATTCATGCAAAGCTGATGTATTAAAATGCATTAGTATTGCCATAAAAAAACGGAAGAGAGAAGTCACGAAGAGAATCTCTCATTGTCACATAGGTCTCTTTGAAAAATTACCCGAGCAATGATGTGATATAGTCCTACGTCACCTTTTCGTACAACCCTTAGGGCTGTATACCTTGTAGTTTTTTAATTGATATTCATGATATCTTATTTTAAGATACAGATTGCTTTAATATGTACTTTTGTTGAAATATTTTGTTGTAATTTTAATTTAAAATTCCTAAAATTGAGATGTTTTGATAGCTTTACAGCTATTTTTATTTATTAGCTACGAATTATTTCCTTACCTATATCAGTCAAATTGAGATTATAATTTAACTTGATGTCGTGTTGATGCAAACGAAAATAGTTTTGCAATCAAATCAGAATTAGAATAGATTGCTATGTATAAAGTGATCAGCAAATTCACTTCGTCATATTGAAAGCAGGTAGCAAATCATGAGGACTTTTAGGAAAAACTAACGATTATCTTACATAATTTTTTGCCGATAACCAAAAAGCAATCGTTTAATATTGATAGTAGCAATAGTTTAACTATAAATCCCATCAACGTTGGTTCTAAGACATCCATTCCAGCTCGGGTAGTCGTCTATCGCCGCCAAGCTATTTAACTATTATTTCAGGAAGTGGAATCTGCACCATTCTACGTATTCTCAAGGATCAGCTCTCAAAGGTTGACTTTTTTGATGACCCCAAGTTTTATTTTGATCGAATTCCTTCTTTGAATTCTTATTTTTTTCTTCTGTCTAAGGGCAAAAGTTTTATGTCGTTTCTTTATATTTCTTCACTTTTTATATTCCTAAATGTCTAAGTCAGTGATTTGCTGTTAACGTCTTAAATGCACTTTAAATCATGAGAACATGCGGACTACAGCTACCACCTTGTTAGAAGCAAAGCTCAAACAACTTACTGCTAATCAAAAAAATTGAAATATTCAGCATAAGCCCATCAACAGCATAGAGCCAGAGATTTTTCTACAACACTGAAAAAATAAGTTAAATATATTCCTAAATATACACTCCGTTCCTACGAAGTAGTAATGAAGCTAATAGGCACACCACTACCAGGTGGCAGGAATCAAAAAGATTTCTTCTCTTTTAAAAATAACCGTGTGTACAAAAAACACCCACCTAGGACCTGAACGTAGAAATTCAATCATTACGTTCCGCTTCCAAGAAGTTCTTTTATTTCGTGCCGGCTCTGGAGTCGATTGTCCTACAAAGTTTGGATTTCGTATACAAAGATTCGTATCGTACTCCCCCAAGCGCATTTAAATTGCTTCCTTTCATTGCATCACTGAAGTGTGCTCAATATTTGATGAAGGTTACACAAACACGAGTAGTACCAAACGAACGTAGTGAATGCACCCGCACCGGAGAAGGAAGGCGGTGGATCCATCCGGGGGAAAGGAACAATCGCATTGCAGTTCTGTCATTTGCCAAAACCCGAACCGGTTGACTTCAGTCATGCGTGCGTACCCCTATCATATCGATTTTTTGCTGCTTGTTGTTCGTCCAGGCCATTGTGTTAGGCGTATTCTAATTCACATTTTCGCACTACTTCCCGTTATCGGGCTCCGAATGACTGTCGCATGAATAGAGATCCTGGAGAGCCCACTTTAGCGTACAACCCTTCGTTTCATCTGGATGACAAACAGAAAAACACACAGGGCCCATTAAGAATTCGAATCTCATCATTGCACCGTTATGTTCTTTTCGAAGTGGAGCATAGCTGCCAGCAAGGCACAATAGACCTGTAGAAAAATTGGTCAAAAATTGAGAATTTTGCTTGTGTTTTTGAAAAATATTACGCCAGACCAAACATTGGCTGTCGCTCTCTGAAATTGATTCCAGCATGATTGATTGCAAATTAAGTGTATGGTAGGTAACATTTCCGGGTCAACAATATTAGTTAACCCCATTTTCGGGGAAACTAATTAATTTTTAGTTATCAAAATAGTTTCGGGTGTTTATTTCACGTCAACTTGAAACAACAGTGGCATAGCTGGCATAGCTTTGCAGGCACCAGTTGAATTGAGAAACGCGTTGTTTCGAACGATAAAGTCAATATGGCAGCATGGGCCCTACTAGGCAACCTATCTAAATCAACCAACTACTCCCAACAACGAAGGAAATATGGATCGGCAGGTCGCTTAATTTTGTAGATGGCTATCGGGTGGATACAAATTTTTCGTTTGAAGAAATTTGCTGCAAGGCAGAGAAGTGACACATATGCTGGATGAGACACTTGCCTTGTCCGAAGAGTTAGTTGCTTTAACTATAGAAGATCAACGGTAGACTGAGAGCGGAAGGTAGGAAGATCGGTCTAAAAATTAAAACGTCGAAGACTAACGACTGGAAAATTCAAAATTCGAAGGAACCCAGTGCGTGTCTGCTACGAACGGAAATCGTTGACCACGACGAAATAAACGACAACAAGTACTCCAATGTAGTTGTTCCTAGGCTATTCGTCGTCAGTTCGGAGAGCGTTTCGACACTCACAAGTTGGCTGCAACCTGGTCAAGCTATCCAGTCCGCTGGGTCCCTCTATTCTTGATGCCGGTTGAAGAGAACAGATCTCACTGCAGAGTCGTCTGGCATGCTTGCGACGTGACCGGTCTACTGTAGCTTCCCAACTTTCGTCAGGTTTAGGATTCTCTCCAAATAGTGACTCACTTTCTGCTTTCCATTTGTACTCCGCCAAACATCGTCCACAACAATTGAGATATATAAATTCCTCTAATACTTTAACGCGTTCCGCACTCAAGTCTAGCTCACCGCCTACACCATTGGAACTCTCGTGTTCACTCCAAATACGGTAAGTCTCATTGGGGTTTTTTTTACATCGTCAGTTTTGTGCTTATTGATTGAAACATCTTCGGAAGGAAAAACTAAGCTAGATATTCAACTTAAACGTTTCCTTGAAACTCATTACTCGTGTTGTTGTTCGGAGGTAATCTCCAATATATGAACTGATTGGCCATTTCAAGTTCACCGGCATTAAACTGTTGGATGGAGGTGAACGTATTCCCGGACGAGAACCATAAATATGTTTGCCATACGAACGACTACCATAATATATGTTTGCCATAATGTACGTTTGCCATAAATTACATATTCAACGTTTCCTAGATGATGGGCGAGACGGTCGTAGGTCGCTAGTGTTCGCCGCTGACCTGCCAGTGCAAGCAACTGCCCCCCCCCCCCCCCCTAGGTCTAGGTCTAGGTCTATTCGTTTTCCTAAGTTTATCGACTTCTAGTTAGCTTTCCCTAGTTCTCGCATCGAAATACCTTTTATAAAAGAAAAAAACGTCAATGCGTGCGTCAATTGGGCCTCTCGAAACATGGTCACGCTAGACCTTCAAGCTCTGAACTAGTCGAAGCGTGGTTCTAGGTCATCATACCAAAAATAAAATGTCGATTATATGAATTATGGCAACCGTACATTATGGTACTCGTCTTTATGGGTCTCGCCCATTATGGCAAGCATACGTTAAGGCATTCATAACTATGGTATTCGTACGTATCTCTCGTTTCTTAGCGTTTCACTCGTTCCAGAGTAGATTTGATTAGCTTGGAAAATTTATCCGGGTATCCATACTTATGCATTATTAGCTCTAACTGTTACCGTTTGACTGTACATATAGTAGACTACCCTAAATTCGACAATAATATGATGTGCAAGCACGTTAGGGGTCATCCATAAAGTACGTCACGCTTTTAGGGGGGAGGGGGGGTTGACCTAATCGTGACGATTTGTGACGTAAGGGGGAGGGGGGGTATAAAGTTATGTGACGTCACATGGAAAACATTTCAAATGGAAAATTTATTTGGGGAATTATAAGGCTTTTCGGAATATGCTGTACACCACTGAAGAGCTCCTTGAGTGCCGTCCTGCCTAAAAGATTTTTACAACCGCAAATAGCAGTCGCACAAACTCCTGAGGGGCTACGGGGTGCTACCAGAGACTAATGGCAATGTTTCGCCTTGATATTCGTGCTGAACTCAATCGATGAACATAAACTCATACCGGAGTTCCACAGCTAGTTTTAAGATTCTGCCGTCCCTCACTCAAAAGCTCCCTGAAGGATAGAGTTTGTGCCACTTGCGGATTAAATTTCGCATCTAAGGTAATGTTGTATGATTGCAAAAAATACATAAAATGACAAAATCCGTCATAAAAGTTCTTCCAAGACATGTTGTTGCAAGTCGTCAGCAGGAAATCCTGATTCTTTCAAGATTTTCCACGAAAATTTTCCTTTTTTTATTTGCTAGTTCTGTTTTTTAATATTTGATGGATTAATTGAAGTGAATTATATTGATAACTTTAAAAAATAAAGTTGGAATGTATATTCAATTATTTTGTTGTGAGGGGGAGGGGGGGTTAACCGTGACGTGACGTACTTTCTTAGGGGGGGTCATGAATGTGTGACAAAATGTGACAAAGGGGGGAGGGGGGGTTGATTTTGGTCAAAATTTGCGTGACGTACTTAATGGATGTCGCCTTATACTCTCGATATTTCTGAAAAATTTACCGGAGAGTGAAAATCTGATCGTCAGCAGCGCGAGCCCCCATTCGTCTGGTGTCGTTCTATGAATTTTCTAGCTATTACTTGAGGATAAATGAAGTGGGAGAACTCCTTATGGTGCAGATAGCCAATGGCTATTTTTGTAGACGCCTTTCACTTTACTCCTTCTATCCATTCCTCCGGCAGAGTCTTTTACATTCCGGCATTATTAGTAGTTTCGTACCATGTTTGTAAGGTTCTGCCGGGTTTCAGTTCTTTCCGGTAGCTTCAGCTGATCGATTTCTCTCCAATATCTGGAGCTGAGAAGTTACTATCGTTTGTGGGTAATCCCAGGTAAATTTTCGTTCGGCCTTCTTCTGTTATGTTACTATTGAGACGCTCATCGAAGAATTACTTCCACTGGTGGTCACCACGCACACGTTTGTGACCGAATTTTCCTCTTTGTCTCTACACATGTTAATTTTCGGTGTGTAGCTCTTACGAGTTTGGTTAACCTTTCCAGAGAACTGGAAGCGTGTCATCCCTAGCAGCACAGATGTTATACAGTAGTTGCAGTGACTAATATTAGTTTGAACATTGGGCAGCTACTACTTACTTACTTACTTAATCAGCTCCAGGCCGTGGTTTCCTCTGCTGTACGAAGAAGTCGTGTCCATTCCACTCGATCCATGGCCGCTCGCTGCGCGCCCCGCCGTCTCGTTCCAGTCGGATCGTTATTGAGAACTTTTGACGTAGGACTACGTCTTTGTTTACTATACTGGGAGGGTAGCACTTTGTGAAAATGAAAATAGAAGTGTAATGTTTGAATGAAAGATTTCAAATGCTAATAACTACTTAACTACTGAACGCAACTGAACAATTTATATGTCGTTGGATAGCTAAAATGACCAACAATTTTATGGAGGGGGTAAGAGAGCAATATAAAGTAGGGCGTAAAAGGGGGGGGGCTCCTATACAAATGAAACATAAATTTCCACAAAACTGGAAAACTAATCAAGCAAAAGGAACCAAATTTGGCATGTAGGGGCTTTAGAAGGCAGGAATATTTTTTATGGTGTTCTGAGACCCCTTCTCCTTTTAAGAGGGGGGGGGCTCCCATACAAATTAAATACAAATTTCCTCATAACTCTAGAACTAATCAAGCAAATGGAACCAAATTTGTCATTTGGGGGTTTCAGAAGGCAAAAATTTGTTCTATGGTGAGTTGAGACCCCTCATCTCTTTAGGAGAAGGAGCTCCCATACAAATAATATACAAATTTCCTGACAATTCGAGAACTAATCAAGCGAAAGGAACCAAATTTAGACAGAAGAATTTTTTTCTATGGTGTACTGAAACCCCTTGCCCTTCTAAGAGGGGGGTTCCCATACAAATGAAATACAAATTTCCTCATAATTTTAGAACCCATCAAACAAAAAGCAAAGCCTGGGTGTTAATTCCGTTATCGAAGTTTGACCTTCTGTTTTTATACGACAGACTTCGCAACCAGCTGTTAGAATACAGGACAGTGCGGGGTCAGTGCTACGATCCTATTGACTCTAACAGTCTCTCCCAGCCGAGATTCGAACATACGATGACTGGCTTATTAGACAAGCGTCTTACCTCGAGGCCAACTGAGAGGTTTATCAAGCAAATAGAATCAAATTTGGCATGTGGGGGTTTCAGTATGTAGTAGAAAGATTTGTTTTCTATGGTGAATTGAGACCTCTCCTCTCTTTAGGGGCTCCCATACATATAATATACAAATTTCCTCTTAACTCTAGAATTAATCAAGCAAAAAGAACCAAATTTGGCATGTGGGGGATTTTGGAGGCATGAATTTATTTTAAGATGGTTTGAAACCCCTCACCCCTGTGGTAGGAGGTTAAGGACTCTCATACAAATAAAACAGAAATTTTTGCGTATATGCCATATTTTATGCAATAGTCATATTTTGTGCAAGCGGTAAGCTGTGAAAGTAAACCTTCTCGGAGCAAGAGACAGTGAATCGATGCCGCTAAATAACGTGCTTGTTGTCATTCATGTCGAAAGACAAGGACATTCGAATGACACGTCATATTTGCGATGAACGTGCTTTGGCTTTAATGTTATTTGTAACCAATGGCCCTTCTAAAGGCTACAAGTGACTTAAAGTAAGATTATTGAAACATGTCAAGCTACGCATAATCATATTTAATACAATAATCTGTGGGTTGATCATTCATTACTATTTCACACAAGTGATTTTTAAAAGAAATCTTTATGTCTCAGTGGTTACAGGCATCCACGTATTTTCAAAGCAACCATTGCATTCAATGAAAAATTGAATCTGAATATTTCGCTCTTCTCTTTTAAACATTCACTTAAACAATGATTCTTATGAACATACATATGCCAGAAATTAAGTTTACATTAGTCTTTGATCTAATGATCTCATATAGTCCTACGTCACCCTTTCGTACAACCCTTAGGGCTGTATATCTTGTAGTTTTTTAACCGGGCTGTCGTCCGACATCCTTACGACGTGCCCAGCCCATCGCAGGCGACCGATTTTTGCGATGTGAGCGATGGGTGGTTCCCTAAGCAGCTGATGCAATTCATGGTTCGTTCGCCTCCTCCACGTTCCGTCTTCCATCCGCACTCTGCCGTAGATGGTGCGCAACACCTTCCGTTCGAAAACACTAAGGGCGCGTTGGTCCTCCACGAGCATGGTCCATGCCTCATGGCCGTAAAGGACTACCGGTATAATCAGCGTCTTGTAGATTGTTAACTTCGTGCGGTGGCGAATTTTGTTCGATCGCAGCGTCTTACGGAGTCCAAAGTAGGCACGATTCCCTGCCATAATGCGTCTTTGTATTTCTCTGCTGGTGTCGTTGTCTGCGATAACCAGTGAGCTCAGATACACGAGCTCTTCTACCACCTCGATTTCATCACCGTTTAAATGAATCCGGGGAGGGAGGCTGACCTCATTTCGCTTTGCTAGAACCTCTTCCTTTCATGTATTTTGTTTTCAATACATTAATGATAAGTCCAATCCGTTTGGCTTCAGCTTTCAGTCCGATGTACGTTTCTGCCATCCTCTCAAAGGCACGTGGAATGATGTCAACGTCGTCAGCGAAACCAAGAAGCTGGACGGACTTCGTGAACATCGTGCCACTCGTGTCTATCCCCGCTCTTCTTATCACACCCTCCAAAGCGATGTTGAACAGCAAACATGAAAGCCCATCACCTTGCCGTAACCCAGCTAGATAACCCGGAAACTGCCGAGAACTATGCCCAAATACTTGATGAGGAACTGCCTTCTTCCGTGGAGTTAGGTGCTTCAACCCTCGAAGACGATTGGGACAGAATACGCTAAGCTATCAGAGGGGTTGCAACCGCGGTACTAGGTGAAGTGCCCCGAAGTATACGAAATGATTGGTTTAATGGTAAATTATAACAAGCGATGGAAAGGGGAAAAAATGGTTTGCGAAAACTGCGATAAGGTGAACCAACTTCGTAACGGTTACATACCGAAGCCTTAGGTGTTGCGAGCGCGAGATGGTCAACATATTGAAGCAGTTCTTCGATGAACACCTCAATGAGGTGCAGAAGGAGGCGGAACGGAAGTTGACCCAGGAGTATCCATAGAAGATAGTAATCTCCTAGCACCTAATCCCCAAGAAGTCAAATGAGGAACCGCTCCCCAGTAGAATTTTATAAATCTAGCCGAGAAACTCTCCCAAGTAACAATTCCAAGTTTTATTACGTTCGTATAGTGGTTTTCATGACCAATTTCATAAAACCGCTAATAAAACTACGAGCTCCACCAGAACTTTCTGATGACCGCTATAAAACTGCTGACCAAGTGGCCCACTCCTCAGAATGTTTTCATAACCTCTATAGGAATCAGATTATAAGCTTAAGTAGTCGTATCACGCTCTGCTGAAAGCAGCAATAAAACCGGTTAAGCTTTAGCTGCTTGACAGCCATTGCCATAATTTAATAAAGCTTTTCGGTTTTCGCTCTGGTAAAAGCTAAATAAGTTCGCCAGCTTTATCAACTTGAAAATACATCAGTGAGCAGCAAAGTTAAAGTTTCACTATAGACTAATCTCAAGTTTTTTAGTCTTGACCTTGAAATGCGGTCATACATATATATTAATATTTTTTGAAACGATGGTTCTACAATTGATGAAGGGACGGTAGGGAAAGAAATGAAAATTTTTTTGGTGAAGGTGGGGAAGAGCGGAAAGGAAGGGGGGGGAAGTAGGAGCCAGGGCTGCCCTGGCGGGTGTTGTGGGTTCGAATCCGGTTGTAATCTCAGATTACAGCTTGGTTCGACTCATGCACCTTCCAGTATTGGACAAAAGGTAGGAGTCAAAATGACTACTTGTCAAGCATAGCTACCAATACCCCCCCCCCTTCCTTTCCGCTCTTCCCCACCTTTACCAAAAAAATTTTCATTTCTTTCTCTACCGTCCCTTCATCTATTGTAGAACCATCGTTTCAAAAAATATTAATAAAGTTTCACTGTCAGATTATTCTGATCGATTTGGTTTATAGCGAATGTAATAAAATATCTCATAGAATATTTAATAAATTTTAAGCAATTCCTTCGGTTTGCTGCATGTGTGCATTTAATTTCATCGTGCATATTGATATAATAGGTGGTTAAAATCACCGCGTTACTGAAATTTTACGATTTTCGGAAACTCGTTGTTTTAATAATATAAAAATATTTAGCTAGTCTAACTCAATTTCTAGCAAAATCATTTCAGTTGCGTCCTCTGACAGGAAAACCGATTGATATTAACTTTTTTTCTGCAAAACACTTTGCTTTCATGAATTTTTGTTTGCGAGCTAAAACAAAATAAGGTACCCCCGGAGCAAGTGGGGATACGGGGTAAGTGGGAACGACGCTCATAACTCTCTTCAATCTCATTTTCTCCAACTGAATCTTTCTAGAAATTGAAGGACAACTCCAACGCATACATTAAAATTATAGTTTAAGGGGGGGTTCTACTCTGGGAAGTCGGAAAAATCGGATTTTATTTTTTTTGCATTTTCGAGACGCATACCTTCAGAAATATCATGCCAAAAGGATTTTTTGATATCTGATCTCGTTGAAAACTTACGGAAAATATTGTGGGGTCACCTCAAGGGAAGTCCATTGCTGTACGAAACTTTGAACGCGTTTTCCCCGAAATCATGCTTCTTTAGCTGACGGTACGTGTATCTCTGAATCTAGTCGACCGATTTGGAATTTTTTTCTGCCTATAAAAATGAATTATCTAAATTGTTACGTAGCCGTTTTGTGATATCTCTATTTTTCAATATTTTATGAGCACTTAATTGACGATTTTTGGTGGAAAAACACCTTTCTTTTGGAAAAATAGCCGCCATTTCGGTAATTTTTCGAATTTCCAAAAACCGCTACGTAACAATTTAGGTATTGACCTAAAGCTTCAAAATCATCCTGCAATCCGTTCTACGATACTCCGTTGGTTCCCGGCACGTACCGCCAGCAAGGAACTATTTTCTAGAGGGCATTCGCGTGCCCACCTGCCACCAGTATAATAATCACTATTCTGGTATTCAAAAAATACAAAATATATCTTCAAACCAATAACCAAAATACCCCAACATTTAACTACAATTCTAGCATCTGAAAAAAGTTTACGAAAATCTATTATTTTTCGGTCTTCCAGAGTAGGGTCCCCCCTTAATATTAATTGACTTTCAAAACTCCAAAATTGAACTTTTAATTTGGGTGTCATTTTTAATTTGCGTTGCAAGTTGGACGCACCTTTCTATAAATGATAGTTTGGTCGCAAGCTTTCGTAAAAGTACATATTTTTCTGACGGTAGGTAAACATAATGAATGTATTAACACAGTGGTGCCCAGGCATAGGCATGGTGCGGGCCAAATCAGATCGCCCAAGAATGCCGCGGGCCGCAATAACCTCTGGCCATTCCAGTGCATAACAAAATGTAAAATATGCGACAACGAAAACCATTTTGTAGGAATCACCCTAAAATTTAAACCGGAAAGCATTCCGATTCACAACATGCACGAGGCATTACAACTAAACTGAGTGACTATTATGTCATCAAAAAAATTTCTCATAAGTCCACCATCTCTCAAATCAGTCCGCGGGCCGCACGAATCATCTTGAAGGGCCGCTTGCGGCCCGCGGGCCGCAGTTTGGCCATCACTGTATTAACAAGTTACACCTGAAAACTAGTTGTATAATTTGACAAACGAAATTAAATATATAAGTCGAAATAAGGGCGGCACTTCAAAGCATCCGGGGCATATAATTAAAGAGGAAACAATACTGAGATAAAATTATATATGGTCGGTGTTAAATCAGACCGGACCATGTCGCAAAATTTAAAAAAATAAGTTGAAAGCCAACGATTAAGAATTTCCTAAGCTACATTTTACTCTAATCAGATTTCATAAATGTTGCAAACAGCCAAAGATATAAAATGATTTCGAATGATTGATAGCTTTAAACTACACAGCAGCTGCAAACTTTGAACGCGTTTTTCTCGAAATCAGAGTTTTGTCACTTGGTTCGGTCTGACTTAACACCGACCATATGTGTTTGAAAGTTAGAAATCTTATTATAGCATAAAGCAACTCATACCTACAAACTATTATTGTTTTTTAAAACATCTAAAATATATATTATGCACATAATATTCTGTCGTTGAATTGCTATCCATATTTAAAAATATTGGTAAACGATGCTTATTGGCAACCTCATTGCCAGCATTGACAATCGGGCGCAGGGATGACGATGAGTACAGCGCAGATCAATAACTTTGACACATTTTCGCAACAATGCAATATTTTATTGAGCTATATGATCCAATTTATGTAATTTACGAGTATCCAAATTCAAGTTCTTTTTCAAATAAAAATAACTTTGAATTAGTTGTATCACGTTATATGCTAATGCTAAACAAACTTCATACAGTAAAGCTTTTCACTGGTTTTGAATTTTTCGGCTGTCGGTGTGCTCATTTGTACGCATTATTGTATAAATATGGCCAATGACTGAGCAAAAATATGATGTAATAATATATTATTTTTGTGTCCTAGAATGATTTTATGTGTAAAAGGAACATATAATACAATTAAAATGAAAAATCTCGCAAGTTTTCACAGAGTTCAGCATGTTTTGTGAGATCGTCAAAAAAATTATATTTATTTCAACTTCAAGTACACGATAAATTTAAAATCGCACTTTAGTTTGGATTATTTGAACGTGACATTATTGCTTTGATTGATTGATGAATTACAGAAATATGTTTTAGTTATTATATCATGCGAAAAATATCTGACATTATTTTGCTTGTATATACATAACTTCAGGGAAATATCGGGAAAAATCCCGTTAACAGTGCAAATAAGCTTTTCTGTTGGTAGTACGAAAACCATGCAACGCATACGCGTCACTTTGAAATATTTCACAAACATGTTACATTTTAGCTCGTTTCTTGCGCTTGGTTGTAAATGAGTATGGGAAAACGAAAGGTCAGTAATTAGCTTTGTTTTAAATCTGTTATCAATTCTTATTTAAAAGCAATCATGTTACTTGGGATATAATCATTTGCCACAACTTCATAATAACTGTGTTAGTATGGTTGGCATAAATCCATTTGGCATAACGGTCTTTTGGCATAATGGTAATTTGTCATAACGACTTTTTGGCATAATTGATAATTCAACCAAATTTTGCTGTTTAGAGCTTACGTACAAGGAGCAGCAATTGGGATTTAACGAATGAACGGCACAAACGAATGAACGTGAGAACCAAGGAAAAATGTACCATTGGGCGGAAAATTTCTTTTTTCGAAAATTATTTGATCTCCTTTCAAAGAAAATGTGATCCGTACTTATTCGTAGTCGCTCGTTCGGACCCAACAGAGCGAAAGTGTTAGAGGTCAGTGGACCAAGGAAAACAAATAAATCTAGACAGATGTGATTTCTGTGGGGGGAAGCTATCCGCCGTAGTAGCCGGCTCTTCCGACGACGGGTTTGCAACCTGCGGTCGTCTCGCCCTGAATAATCTAGGAATGCGACCATTTGGTCATAAAATGATGTTTGAAGAATTATGCCAAATGGCCGTTATGCCAAAAAAGCATTATGGCAAATGACATTGTACCAAATGGCGTTATTATTGCACGATACTCTAACAGTCGGCTGCAAAGCCTTTCGAGAAAGAAGGGTTTAGTCTTAAAAACACGTTTAAGCCCAAGGTTTTTTTTGCTGGACTAGGAAACTTTTACTACACTAGGCACCATTGTCTTTCTAAAATGTTTGGTACCTTTATGAACTGATCGTCCGTGGTTCAAGTAGATATATTGTAGGTAAGTTTTACATTTAATATGTTGCATCAATTGTCAATAGTCAATTTGGCATATGAAATTAAATCTTGTAAAAAATATCTTGTATTTTGGGCATTTTTTTTAAATTCATTGATGTATAAAGCATCGCTACATATATTATTGTACAAACGACTGAGCTATCAGCACTCGAAATTAATTGTTCATGCTTATAGATTTCAGCAGGACACCCTGTGTGTTCTATGCAAAAATCTAAATATAGCTTGCTGCAAAATTTGGAACGCATTCGTCTCACATTAAAGCGATGAGGAGCGATTCAACTCAATAATAATCTCTAGTCATGACGGCTTAACCCTGAATAAAACACACTTCGAGCCACTATGCGACGCGCCATCAGCAGCTGTGAGTATATGCACGTACTTTGCATTCAAAACACGTTCGCTGATGATGCTTTCGAATGCATACGGCGACTTTCTGCACCCTTCCCATTCGTTGTTGGTATGTGTATATGAATGAACTTCTCGGATCGTCTTTCCCTTCATTCGCTGAATGGAAGGCACTTGCCAAGTTTAACCCTATAATTTTTAGCAAATAATCATCAAAATATCACTCGCCTTACTTTCAAGTGTTCAAAGCGGATGAAAGGGAAAACAAACGCCGGTGCAGCCCTAACGGCTTTTCTTTGCGTTTGCCGCATCCAACCCATTAGCACAGTCATGGAGAAGATTGACAGCGAGGGCGAACCACCCACACAGTAGGTACCATCATTGGGGCAAATTGGTATGTCGGAAGAAACGCAGAACAAATGAAGCGAAGACGAACCGTCCTGCCATGCCATTCAGGATAACGATGGAAGTTTAGATCTGTGTGCGCTACCAAAGGGGGGAAACATCACCCTAGAGGGGTAAGAACGCAAGTAAATATCATGAATGATGCATATTTTAATCAACTTCAGTTCAAAAAACATTCTAGCGATTCCGTTTGTCTTAGTACCTAGCGACTGGTTTGTATGCTGGGGAAGGCATTCTCACACTTCTTAGACGACTTATTGCCTCTAGGATGGCTGCGAGATGCACTTCTTCAATGCCGCCAGAAAGGCAGTCAGCCATTTTTCGAAGGATGGATGAATATCAAGCGGGTGAGTATTTCACACGTGGCTTCTATTTTTAGTTTTATCCTGCTTCATACTTAAAGCCACTGCTGTTTAGAGCTTTGTAGAGATCTTAATGTGACCTTCAAAAACTATTGGAAGATTGCTGCGCTTCATAACGGTAGATAAGATTTAACTAAATTGGATAGGTAATTTATTGACTATACGGTGAAAGGATATGCTACTTCCTCCAACTAGCTGTTTCTCTGGATCCCCTGCAAATAACTGTTGCTTCATATTTCATTTTAATGAAGACGTAATAAGAATCCTACTTTTACTCAAACTCCACGGTTCACGACTTGTTTGTGATAAAATATAAGTTTCATAAATCATTTCGTGGCCGCGCAATAATAGAACGCGAGATTTTTATGTTCAATGTAAGTTACTCAACATAACAAAAAAGTGACTTACAGGATAGGCTGTTTTCGGTGCGAAATTTGCTTTGTCATGTAGCAGAACAAGGCCTAACAAGTTGGCTGTATTTGATATCGGAACCTGAAAAGCTTACCGGAAGCTACGGAAAGCTGACATAAAGATATCACCTCGTTGGAAAAGATTGCAGAAGGAAAGCAATTGGAAAATAATGAGACCGTTCGTTGTGCTTGTTAGTTCAGTACCAAAAATGTTGCAGTATTTCTTACGATATTATTAGTCCAATCAGTGCGGTAATTTAAGATATTTGTTACCACTGATGAACGCCACTAAAAACGAATGGCTTGTTGATCATCGCTCAACTTACTTTAGGCGAGCATCTAAGGACTGGAAAATCTGGTTCCAGTTAGTGGGAAAGCCGAATTTTACAGTTAAGAAGACTATTAGGTAAAGGCAAAGATCTTTGATCATTTTCACTTTACGAGATCATGCTAAGCTTTTCGATAAAGTATCTAATTCCCTGTTGATTATAGAATCTGAAACTATTATTGGCATTCTTTGCAGTCTCATAACAAGCAACAATTCACGCTAGTGCACAATCCTCATAATAATCCTGAATAATCTAGTTTGTATCATTTGAAGTCTAACTGTCCGCGTTTGCATTCTTGGCGAAGCAGGTAAGTAAATCTTTTCAGCTAAACGAAAATTGAGCTGATTCACTCGGCAGCAGTGAGTCAATGTGTAACTAGCTAGGTATATCCTGGAGGCGAATCTGTATCATAAATCAGACCCTTTGCTCAGGTTTAGTACCGACACGGCGAAAACTTTAGCACCAGACCGGAGTGAATTCAATTTATCAAAATTTAATAAAGACGAAACTCGGAACCAAGTCGTACTGCGAGCTGATAGGAATATAACCGTACAGATACGATTGTGTGATTTATTTCCGGGTTTCCCCTGCAGAAAGCACTAGATGAAAGTGCGGAGGTTGATGAATGCACCTTTATTCCCTCCTGGCCGGGGAATGGGACTTTAGTTGCGAAACACGAAGCAGAGATTTTTGGAAACGAGATTTTTCTACGAGCCCCCAGATGACGGTAAGGTTCCACGTTCGGACCGGGCGCATCCTTCGGCGAAATTCCATCCTCGATTAGACCGGAAGATAGCACGTGCAGTGTCATACGATTTATCTTTTCGGAATGCTCCGTGGAAGTTAACCATGGCATGGTGCCTTTGCTTAGCATAGGCAAGGTTGAAAGTCTGTCTTCGGTCGTTTTTATTCGCTCAGGGTGCACACACAATTTCCAGCAGACAGCAAAAGCAACGGTTCTCTGATTGAATTCTGTCACATTGTGTCACAGCAGTAATTTATCATACCGAAGTTGGAGGATCATTTTTCATCCGTTTGTGTACTAGCAATTATTCCAAAAAGTAGAAAACTGAGTCGAACAATGCCTATATTTGGTACTCGCTAATAGAGATACTATTCAGCACATGCTAGCACATTTAGAATTAATGAGAAACGCGTTTGTTCACGCACCGTTGTATTTCACAATAGCGCAATTTTATTATATTGCGAACAATAGCAAATTGCAAAACATAAACAATTCGATCGAAGCCAATTTTAGATTATTTTGTTAGATTCATTTTGACCACCTTTAGTTTATATTAGACTCCGACTGATATGCAGTCGAAAGTAACTTCTCAAAAAAAAAAGATTGATTCTGACAATGCGGATTTCTCATTCATGACAGGGAGTTCTGTAGTAAAATTTGCTGTTTCAAGCAGTCGTCTCCATTCAACGCGATCTTGGGCCATTCGTCGCCAATTTCCCAAACGTCTCTGGCAGTCAATCATTCGACATTCGACTTGAACGAGACAACTTGCACATTGAGCTCATCTGTTCCTGGTGTCGGTGGGATCGTTAAAGAGAACCGTTTTCATCGCATTGTCGTCCAGCAACGTTACGACGTTTCCTGCCCACCGTAGTCTTCCGATTTTCGCCAGTTCTATGATGGGAACCTTTTCAAGTAGTGCCTGTAGCTCGCGATTCATATGCCGCCGCTACTCTCGGCTTTTAGCTTGTACTCTGCCAATCATTGTCTGCAGCACTTACCGCTCGAACTCGGCAAGTCATGTCCCCGGGGAATAGCGTCTTGGCTATAAGTCCATAAAGAACTACCGGTCTAATGAGAGTTTTCTGTCCTGTACTGTCAGCTTTAGCGTGTCCTTCTTCCAAATCTTGGAAATAACCTAGTGTAGTGCCATTTCCAGTGGCCATGATTATTATAAGCTCTACTGGTGGACGATTCTTACCAGAAGATTTGTTGATCTTCAGTAACATGATTTCTCGTTTGACTTCTTGGAGTTCATGTACTGGGACATTACTATCTTTCATGGGCACTCCTAGGTTAACTTTCATTCCGCCTCTTTCTGCAACTTCGCCAATGAGATGTTCGTCGAAGAACTGTTTCCACCTGTCGACCTTCTCGCATTCGCTTGTGATCAAATGGCCTTCCTCGTTCCTACACATGTAAGGGTTTGGTTTGTGGCCGAAATTGGTTCACCTTCTCGTAAAACTTGCGCATGCCATTAGCTCGGGATGGTTATTTTAATACTGCACGATCTCTGTTCGGACGGTCAGTGGCAATACTCAGATAATTTTTTCAAGCCATCAAACCAATCATTACTGCGGGACCCTTTACTTAGTGCCGGAAACGGCCTCTCCGATGACCGAGCGTTTTCCGCCTCAACCGGCCCTAGCACCTAACTCGTCGAATGAAGACAGTACCTCATCCAGTATTTGAACGCAGTTCACGGCAGATTGAGGGTTATCTAACTGCTTAATATTCAGTCGAGGAGGACAGTTTTCACACCCGTATACCAAGGGTGACTGTTTTGAGCGCAAATATACTGCTGCTAGGTGATGATTAAAATTAATATCCCTACCCAGAGAAAACGTATGTTAGTAATGTTAGAGAACTAGCCATCTATGGGAACCTGGTTTCTCTGGTTCATTGTACGTTAGTCAGGTGATCTCTGGACCTGCCGTTGTGCAGGTTCTTACTTACTTATGTGTCCATGTCCGCCGGTCCGGCAGAACAAAGGGATGAAATCAGAGATCTCTACTGTTGACGGTTACCCGCCATAGCTTTTACCCGTCGCCAGGACAGGTTCTCGTCTACAACCCGGATGTCGTTGGCTAAGCTCCGTCGCCATGAGCCTCTGGGTCTGCCTCTGCAAACCTCGTTCGCTCCTTTCCTCAAGGTGTGTCCGATTCACTTCCACCTACGTTCACCAATTTCTGTGGCTATCGGCCGTTGATGACACCGACTATGGAGTTCCTCATTGGATATCCAATTATCAGGCCACCAGGCACGAATGATGTATCGCAGGCACCGGTTAATGAATACCAGCAGTTGTCTCCGCTGAGACGCACCTCGTTTCGCAGGCATACAGCGGTACGGATTTAACGTTTGAATTAAAGATTCGGGTTTTCGTACGTAGAGTGATCTGGTTTGAGCGCCAAATGTTTCGAAGACCTGCAAGGCACCCCTGGCCTTCCTGATCCGTGTGGCTATATCAGTCTTGGTACCACCATCGGGCGTTGTTTGACTACCAAGATATTGAAAGGCGTCTACCTGCTCAACTTGTTGTCCCGCTACTGTGAAGTTGGTGGAATTGTCAGTGTTCACTACCATAGACTTAGTTTTTGCTACATTGACTGTGAGACCTGCTACCTGGGAGCTCTCGGGGAGGTCATCTAACTTGCTCTGCATATCGTTTCGGCGTTGTGCGAGCAAGACAATGTCGTCGGCTAGGTCGAGGTTATTTAGTTGCTCCATCGTTAGAGGATTCCAAGGCAATCCTCGATTTGGTCTACTGTCAATTGCTCCAACTAATATCTCATCCATAACGATGAGAAACAGAAGCCGTGATAAAATGCAGCCCTGTCTCACGCCAGCAGTAACCCTCATGGGGTCGGACACGACGCCGTCGTGCAAAACCTTGCACGAGAACGCCTCGTACTAAGCCTCGATGAGATGAACTAGCTTATCTGGAACTCCTCTACGCCTAAGTGCGCCCCAGATGTTTTCGTGGTTGAGTCGGTCGAACGGCTTTTCGAAGTCAACGAACACCAGCAGAAGAGAGTCCTGGAATTCGTTGATCTGCTCCAATATAATGCGGAGCGTTGTGATATGGTCCTCACATGATCGGCCAGCACGGAATCCTGCTGGCTGCCGCCGGAGAGTAGCGTCGATCTTCTCCTGGATCCGGTTGAGGATTACCTTACAGAGTACTTTGAGAATAATACAGAGCAACGTGATGCCACGCCAGTTACCGCATTCAGTTAGGTCTCCTTTCTTAGGGACTTTGACCAATATGCCCTGCATCCAGTCCACCGGAAAAGTTGCGGTTTCCCAAATATTGCTGAAAAGCTGATGCATCATCTGGGCTGATAAAGATGGGTCAGCTTTGAGCATTTCGGCTGAAATACGATCTATCCCTGGCGCTCTATTGGATTTCATACTCTTGATGGCTGCTACAATTTCATCCAGCGGTGGCGCCTCCGAGTTCACGCGATTTATTCGACGAACTGTAGGCGTCGTACGCTGCTGGTTTTGTTGGTCTCTGACATTTGGAACTCGGAAGAGTTGTTCAAAATGTTCAGTCCATCGCTTAAGCTGTTCTGTACGGTCAGTCAATAGCTGACCAGCTGTGTCCTTTAGCGGCATCTTTATATTCATCCTGGTACCACTAAGGTGGCGAGAAATATCGTACAACAAACGGATATCACCATTGGCGGCGGCGGTTTCTCCTTGTTCGGCTAGGGAGTTAGTCCAGGCTCTCTTGTCCCGCCTACAAGCATGTTTAACAGCCCTCTCCAGTTCGGTGTATCGTTGACGGGCTGTCTTAGCCGATCTGGTCCACGCTCGCTCAATGACGGCTTTCGCCTCTCTCCGCTCGTCGATCTTCCTCCAAGTTTCATCCGAAATCCACTTCCTCCGCCCGCTGCGCGCTTTGCCGAGGGTTTCATCACTGGTCGTGATGAAGGCGTTCTTGATGCCGGTCCATTGCTCTTCGACGGTTCCACCAGGTGGCAGCTCCGAGGCTTGAGATTCAAGTTGTTCGACAAAGGCCGTTTTCACCTCAGGATTCTCCAATCGGCGGACGTCGTAGCGGCATCCAACTTTTTCCTCCCGTCGTTGGACACGTGCGACGCGCAGACGTATCTCAGCGATAACAAGATGATGGTCGGATGCAATATCAGCGCTGCGTTTGTTGCGTACATCAAGAAGGCTCCTTCTCCATTTCCGGCTGATGCAGATGTGGTCGATTTGTTTTTCTGTTCGGCCGTCGTGGGAAACCCACGTGACTTTATGTACTGGTCTATGGGGGAAGAGCGATCCACCAATGACCATGTCGTTATTACCACAGAATTCTGTAAACAGCTTCCCGTTTTCGCTCATCTCTCCTAGGCCCTGGCGTCCCATGACGCGTTCAAGGTCCGCGTTGTTTGAGCCAATCTTCGCGTTGAAGTCGCCCATGTGAATTTGGATGTCCCCCTTCGGGATTTTCTCAACCACGCTGTTCAGCTGGCTGTAAAAGCTCTTTTTCTCCTGCAGGTCGGCAGCATCTGTTGGCGCATAGCACTGGATTGCCGTAAGGTTCCTAACCCGTGTTCTGAATCTGGCAACGATTATTCGCTCACTTATCGGTTCCCACTTCATCAGGGCCGCATGTGCTCCTGGGCTCAGAAGGAATCCAACTCCTCTTTCTCGAGTAGCATTTTCACCTCGTATGCCGTCGAGTATGAGTAGAGCAAGACTTGCCCGGATGATGTCCTGTGTTCGCCAGTACCCGGCCAGCGAACCTCGCTCAGCCCCAGGATTTCAAGCTTCAGGCGGCTAGCTTCCTTTGCGAGTTGAGCCAGCTTGCCCTGCTCGGCAAGGGTCAGTATATTCCATGTTCCGATTCGTGTCCGTGTTTTCATGCTAAAGGTCGTTGCCAATAATCCAGAGAGATTTCTTCTTTCATTTTCGGTAACTTTTTTGTGTTCTGGTACAGCAGGCTGTTAACCTAAGGTCCTTATCCCGCTGATGGGGTTGCCATCTTAATGTGGGCGGGAGCCACTGTGCCCCCTTTCCTGTTAGCTTACGACAATCGAAGTTGCGTACCCCAGCCGGCACCTCGTGGAGTTAGGAATTGTGCGGGAATTGTGGAGGTGCGTTGCGCAGGTAGTGCACGTTCATGATGGCGTGGTTGATGAAACGGCCTTTTATCTTCAACACACATATCTTCACGTTAATCGGTTTCCAATTCGTCACACGACCCTACATTCTGCTCAACATTGCAATGTACGTTGGTTGCTCCACCGTTCTGGTAAAACTGGGGCTTGCTGTCATGGCGTCATGGCGTCATGGCACCTTGTGCCCCTAGCGACAGAAGTCCTGTAGTGCTACGTTGCCGAACTTTCGGGATACTAGCTTTTTAAGCTACCCACGACATTCAGCGATCAATTCCAGGTACCAGGCATCTATTACATGTCCTTGTTCCTTGTTCACCTTTACCTATGACGAATGTTCTGAGTTGAATTTTCTTGATCTTTCGTAGTAACGTTGTTTAGATACGTTGCCTTACTAGAGCCACGCTCCCGAGTCTCGTGAAAGGGTGCCACCATAGCTTAAGTTCCGAGACAACTCGCCCACTGATTATCAGATGCTGTAGTGAGCGCTACTAACCTAGAATGCAAGCACTCGCTAAGCTGAGGAAGCTTCAAACCATTAAAAGCTGCTCCTTACACGGAAACAGACGCTCAATACTGGCATGGCTACTCTTTGTGCTGACACTCAGCATTCGCTTGAGCGCCTCCTTTCCTGTCCGTCAGTATGAATCTGAGGCGATAGATGAAATTATAAAACCTAAATTATAAATTAACCATTAATCGAATCGAATTGTATATGCAAACCTTATCTTTCTAGGTATTCCACTAAGACGTATTTGGGAGTTCATTTAACATTGCGCCTGATTTTAAATTTTTGTCACTTGAACCAATCGCCAGCTTCATCTGAAGCTCACTTGAACAAAACAAAGAAACTGAGACCGAAACGTTTCTGATCCTGTCTAAAACGACTGAAAGAGAAATCCAGTTCCAATGTTTTGTTCCGACGTTGTTAGGCTCTTCCTGCAAGTGATCCAGAAAAATCCCTATACCTACCCATACGTTTGTTTTCAGCTTTGTGCTAGTGATTTATTTGCAATAGGGTCTAAAATATGATGATACCAATGGCCAGATAACGGTGTTCGAAGCCAACAGGATGAGCAACAATGTGCAGTGGCGGCAATTCTTGAAAGATAGGGTTGAGCAAAATCGTTTGATCGAAGGCATTTTCCTACAACTATGATAGTAAGCCTTCCTGAGAGCGTTTGTCGTGAGGCAATTATTTTCACCCTTTTCGAGATAGACTGTGATTATCTACAAGCTGCAATATGTTATAATATTTGAGGCAATGAATTTTCTGAAGTTTGTCAAACTGCCAGCACCTGTGCTGTTAGATTTCACAAAGAAAACCTGAATCCAACGAGGGCAATTAAGTACAAAGACGACAATATTTTTGCTAAAAGCAATAATTTTTTCGAATAATCCTATCATGAGTTTGTTAGGTATGTTACAAAACTTTCTGTAAAAATTTATTTTCTATGTTTAGTGGCTTTCTAATTTCCATTATCAAATTATTTTCAATGATTGAAATTTTGATTGTACAAGCAGTCGAGCATGATATAAAAAATGCGGATTGATGTTAAAACGAGAACGTAACTGAATATAGGAAACACAAAATATCATGTCATGCCGTAAACTACACGACGATTTAATGTAATTATTTGAAATTTCGATCCTGGCAATTTAGCTAAACAACCCAGAAAATAAAAGATAAAATTTTGAGACGGTAATAGGTATAGCCTGTATACCGGAATTGAATTTTACCCTACATGCACATAACTTTCGACCAACTAAATAACATTTATTTCGCACATGAGCCCGGAACTGCAGCTGTTGCTTCACGATAGGAATTTTCCCAGCTTGCACAGAGTACAAGCAAAGTTAGAAACCGCAATAACCGACATTTCTAATGGTATACCCCCTCCCCCGTCCGATATTCGGGAGGAAAGCTGTTTCGCAGTGGCGGGTTGATCTGCCAGTAGACAAGCTTTTCATCGAAATTATTTGCTCGATAATCACGCATGAAAGTTGCTTCTGGACTCCAGGCGGAACACAATCCATCAGTATGCTTTGGATTATGGAATTTTTGAAACCGGGTTTTGGGTTCTTATACTATGGTTTAAGTATTCAAGCTGAAAACTGTGCGATAGAATATCGTATAGCAAATGAGCAAGTGTAGTATTGACGTACTTATTTTTATATTTAGGTTACGTAGAAAATGTCATGGTTGAATTCTCTCTCGAAATTTTTCCTATAGCTTCTGTACAGGAATTCGAAGACGTTGTTGCTCTGATCTGCGAATAAATTGGCTCTGTTATGCGTACCAATTAGAGTGGTTCCAAAATTTCACTTCCATTAGAATCAAACTAGGGTACGGGAGAGTATTTTCAGCACGTTTCTAAATTCAGCCTATTTGTCTTTTCTTTCGCCAATAAAAATACTTTGCTGACATTCAATTTTAATATGTCATAACTATTTTCTCAACACTGTTAATAATCTACTATTTTTTTATTAAAAGAACGTCAAAACTACCTGTTCTTTCACTAGAACTAGGCCATAGGCCGAAAAAATAGATGCCATCGCTTAACGGGCTGAAAATACCCTCCCGTGCCCTATATGCTACCGGAACCGGAATGGAACCGGTCCAATCGAAATATAGAATCGAGGCGATACTCAGATTACGAGTGTAAAATTATTTCTACATTATAGATACACTTGAAGAAGACTCAGTCCGTTGAAATTAATTAAAATAAAATAAAATCAATAAATTATACAACGAACTTTATTACAATAGTTTGCCTAACTTTGAACTATTTCACTAGAGTGACTATGTACAGAGTGGCGGCATGTCATGCTAAAAGTATGCAATGCATGTTTTCTTTCTCTTTCCTACACATGCATTTGATAGGTCGTCTGCACGATTGGAATGACACTGATAGATAATTGTCATCCCAATTTTGACAGTGTCGCCACTCTATAAGTCACTCTATATTTCACTTTTAGTTTCAGTTCGCCTCACCGATGAAGAGTTATAATTTCTCTCTGATAGTTACATTTTGACAGTCGAATTCCGAAATCCGCACACAGCACTTATGTGTACCATCCATTGCAGTCTTAACGTTCTCAGTTTATTAGAGAAAAGTTACAGATTATGCATTGGGATCGAAAACGACCCAAGTTTTCGAACTTCGTTTTCTTGCCTCGTTTGAAACCAATGTTGAGAGTTTTTGGCGCATCTTAACCATTGCAAGGATAGGATCTTACGTCAATGGAGACAATCGGTTCTCAATTTATGATTCTGCCTGATTTGCTGACATCTAATTGTATTTGAATTTGTGTGTTTGTTGGCATTGAAATCCCGGATAATGATCTTGACATCATTTGCGAACTGCGTGTAGAGTTCCTCCTTAACGGCAGATCCTGGTTTCCTGGTTTCCAATGCATATTGCGGGTACAAATACCCAGAGACTCGGAAAGACATACAACCAAGTTCCCACCTGAGTTGATTATCCAACCTTCCCTGGTCGCTTGTATTCCAATTGGTAGCGCTTAAAGGTAAGGGTAGGGTTTGCTGAACAAAAGGCTTAGAGCTGCTGTGAGGTCTATTTTATGATTACAAGTCCACGAGAAATCGATGGTACGCATTACTCGTAGTAACTAATAAGGTACGACAACGTAATTGATTGTTTCCACGAATTTACTGAATTTCACGTTTACTTTCTTCTTCTTGTTCTTCAGCAGCATAGAGCCGGGGGGGCTCGTGCTGTTTCAAGCACTCGTCTCCATTCAACTCGGTCTTGGGCCACTCGTCGCCAATTTCCTAGTCGTCTCAGAAGTCGCAAATCCCTTTCGACCTGGTCGAGCCATCGTGCACGTTGGGCCCCCCATTTTCTGGTGCCAGTGAGGTTGTTGAAGAGGACTATTTTCGTCGCACTGTCGTCCGGAATCCTTACGACGTGTCCGACCCACCGTAGCCTGCTAACTTTTGCTAGATGTACGACGAGAGTCTCCCCAAGCAGTGCCTGTAGCTCGTGATCATATGCCTCCGCCACTCTCCGCTTTCAGTTTGTACTCCACCAAATATCGTCCGCAGCACTTTCCGCTCAAACACGGCAAGGGCACGTGTGTCCTCCGTAAGCAGCGTCACGGCTTCAAGTCCATAAAGAACTACCGGTCTAATAATGGTTTTGTACATTGTTAGCTTCGTGCGGCAGCGTACGCTTCCTGATCGTAGCGTTTTACGAAGGGCAAAGTAGGCCCGATTTCCCGCTTGGATGCGCCGCTGGATCTCCTTACTAGTGTTATTGTCCGCGGTCACCAGCGATTCCAAATACACGAACTCCTCTACCACTTCTAGTTCGTCGCCGTCAACGGTTACCGTCCGTGGGAAGCGCGCGTTTGTTTCCTTTGAGCCTCTTCCTTTCATGTATTTGGTCTTCGACGCATTTATTTTTAGCCCAATTCTCCTAGACTCCGCTTTCAGTCTGGCGTAGATTGCCTCCGCCGTCGCAACGTTCCTGGCAATGATATCGAAGTCATCTGCAAAGCCTAGAAGTTGGCTACTGTTGGTAAAAATCGTGCCTCTCGTTTCGATACCCGCTCGTCGTCCCCCTCAAGAGCGATGTTGAATAGCATGCAGGATAGACCGTCACCTTGTCTCAACCCTCGTCGCGTCTCGAAGGGACTCGAGAGTGTCCCAGAGATGCGTACGAAACACATCACTCGATCCAATGTAGCTCTGATCAGTCGCGTCAGTTTGTCCGGAAAACCGTATTCGTGCATTATCTGCCATAGCTTGTCTCGATCGACTGTATCGTATGCTGCTTTGAAATCAATAAAGATGTGATGCGTGAGCACGTTGTACTCCCGACATTTCTGCAATATCTGTCGGATAGTAAAAATTTGGTCGGTAGTTGCGCGAGCCCGCATGAAACCTGCCTGATAATTCCCTACGAAACCTTGTGCTATCGGTGACAGCCGGCGTAACAGGATCTGGGAGAGTACCTTGTAGGCGGCGTTTATCAGCGCAATACCACGATAGTTGCAGCAGTCTACCCGATCACCCTTTTTGTAGATGGGACAAACCACTCCTTTCATCCATTCCTCCGGTAGCTTTTCCTCCTCCCAAATCCTCGAAATAACCCAGTGTAGAACTTTTGCTAACGTTTCTCCGCCATGTTGATAAAGCTCTGCCGGTAGGCGGTCCTTCCCAGCGGCTTTATTGATCTTCAGCAGCCTGATTTCTCGTTTGACTTCTTGGAGATCAGGTGCTAGGACATTACCATCTTCCATGGGCGCTTCTAGGTTAATTTCCGTTCCGCCTCCTTCTACGACTTCACCATTGAGATGTTCATCGAAGAACTGCTCACGTTTACTTGTTTCACACTAACTGAATTGAAAGCTCAGCGTAACGTGGTTTATATTGACCTCAAAGGAGCGTTTGATAGAATTGATTTTCGCAGAGTTTTGCATAAGTTACGTCACCTGGGAGTCTCAGATAATTTGACCGAATGGCTTAGCTCTTACCTTAGTCATAAAACACTACGCGTGAAATTGGTAACATGTATATCGTCAACGTTTGGTAACTTAAGTGGAGTACCTCAGGGGAGCAACTTGGGACCTTTGCTGTTCACGATATTTTTCAACGATGTTGCATCTTTGCACGATGGTGACTGTAAACTCGTTTACGCTGACGAATAAAGACTATACTCTGTAGTGAGATCTATCGACGACTGCAATCGTTTACAAGGATCACTAAATATTTTTGTAATTGGTGTCAACGCAACAAACTGATTGTCAGTGTCCCTAGATGCTCCGTCATGACATTTCATCGTATTACACAGTACGCAGCCAATCATTTTCGACTACTACATAGAAGATATTAAGCTCAACAGAGTCGAAGAAATTAGTGACCTAGGAGTTCTGATTGATAAGAAACTTTCCTTTGCCAATCAGCGAGGAGCTATCATCGCCAAGGCTAGCCGACAGTTGGGCTTCTCAATGAAAATAGCGAAAGATTTCAACGATCCTTATAGCCTTAACGCTTTATATTGCTCATTGGATCGTCCCATTTTGGAGAATGCAGCACTTATCTGGCTACCTCATCAAATAACATGGGACACCTGAATAAAGAGAGTACAGAAACTTCGCGTTGCTCTGTGTAATTTGCCATGACATGACCTTCTGAACCTTCCTCCTTATCGCGATCGCTGCAAACCTTGACACTTTGACCAGACGCCGGAAAATCCAACAGGTAACTTTTGTTGTCAAGCTACTAAACAACGAGGTCGACTGTTCATCACTACTTGAGCTTAGAATTCCATCGCGGTCCCTCAGGAATATGTACTACGTTACTTCGACCAAGATTTCATCGCACAGTGCTTGGATACAATGAGCCTATGTCATATGATGATATGTGCTTTCGCCTCTGTTGAAGACTTGTTCAAGTTTGATGAAAGTTCCAGCATTTTCTCGCGTAGAATAACTGAATCTGACATTTTTGCTATATATATGAGAATTGTGATATTTTATTCATTAAGACAATCTGTTTGATAAATATAATAACAAAAAAAAAACTAAAATAAAATATAGGTCAGTTCAAAGGTTGCATAGGACAAGAAGCTATTATTTAAGACCGCGGTATTTTATTGAAGGGTAGAAAATAACGTTTTGCAATTTCACAATTTCAACCCGAGTTCTAATTCATCGTTTTCGATATGTATTAATGAAAGATATGAGGTCGCGTTAGGTGGGTTACGGATGGTTTTTAAAAGTTAGAGATGCGTCCGACGCAATTTTTTCTATGCAATCGCGAATCTGACCGACATACAGCGGTGTTCCACCAGCAGTGCAGTGGCAGACGGCAGCAGTTTGAATAAAAAGTGATGAAAATTTGTTGGGTCTCCAGTGAGTACATTTAATTCGCAAGCATTCATCCATAAATGCTCTATACGGATGCGGAACTAAACAGAGTGTTTTCAGTTTGCACATCGGTTTTAGGATGTGAACTATTTTTCTAGTCAGCGGGCTATCAGAATAATACTTCGTATTCATAGGAGAGTTTAAGAGTTTTACTACGTTTTAAATCCAAAAGTCTTATTGAAAATCTCCCATAATATTTTTAAGATTAATTAAAAAGATAAATTAAATTTCTCATGCTAATTAATTTCTGTTTAACTAACTAATTGGAACTACTTTCAGCACTAGCGTGTTCAAAGGTGGGGTATTAGTATTTCAAATCGTTTCTGGACTTTGAGAGTCATGTATTTTTGTGGTCAAATTATTTTGATAGCAACACATATAGGAAAAATTGCTGAGACTTCTATCGTTAGCCAAGTTTTGTAAGCTTGTGAGTGCCTCACCACTGCTAGGCACGCCGGTGGCTTTCAATATAAAAAAGAAACTCATAGCATGAAAAATCACCGCTTGGATACCCAACAGACGCAATTAGCTTTGATTAGATTTGGCAACAGTAATTTTCTTTGAGCAGCTGATAAATTATACACCTCCAAACGGCCCTCATCTAATCTGGACTGCTTTGTGAGTAAAAAAGAAAGCTTTTCGGAAAAGCGGCTCTGTGGATGGAACCGTCTCGTACGCATTTTGTTTCATTTTTTTTCGACCAACACAAAATTTCTTTGAGATAAGATTTTCCTCTCTTGTTGACGACGACAATCGTACCTACCTACATAGTGATGTGGGTGTTTCCTTTGGCTTTGCTTTGATTTTCGGATAAACAGGTTTACTCTAGCACACATAAGCACAGGTGGGCACAATCACTATGATCTCGTCTTAGGAACAAGACTGTGAGCGAAATTACCAGTCATTTTACAAACCACTTAGTGAAAGCACATTTGTCTTTTTCATTTCGAGCTACCTTGTTCGACTACTCTTCTTTTTCAACTCTTTTGCATACTTGCTTCTGAAATAAAAAAAACTTATACATAACATTGATTACGATTTTCACGAATCCGACTCAAAAATTACATTCATACTCCGAACAATATCAATAATGAGTGTGAGCACTACGAAGGTTTGTTTAGACTATTTGATTTGTCAGACAATCTGAGCGGGTCTCAGACGTCAACAGTACGTAATTGTACGTTTACTCTGTTTTCGTATCCCGGAAAATTCCACCCAAGAAACAGCAAATCAAAGAGTATTAAAACAATTAAGTTCAGCTTCACAATCGTTTGTTAAAAAGGAAAAGTTTTTCCGGTGGATGTGGATAAATTTCCGGTGACATGTGACATTGCTTCTTCAAGAGTACAGAACAGAAGCGCACTTCATCGTTATGCTGAGCACTCATTCGTCAAGGTTGCCTGCATGAAGAATCAAATCATAAGCATTTTCATTCATATGGTGATCGGACGGACGATGAAACTGTACGCTCGGATTGCACAGGATGCCATAAAATAATATCTTATTATGGCTGCTGGTTTTTGGCTTTTCACGAAACAATAAAATTATATAATGCCTACTCTTTTCTCCCAAATGGATAACCTAACTGGTGATTTCCACAAAACATCAGCGTCGTACACAAAAACACTTTTCCTAATGGAAAATCCCAAGCGAGAATGTGGACCAAAGCTCCACACGCGGAACATCACATTAAAGTATAATGAACGTTATACTTTGTCTAAATCTCACCACTGAGAGGAAAAGCATGTAGAATGGGAAAACCAAACTAGGGGGGAAAAGCTGAAGCTGAAAGGAAAACCGCACTACATCTTCCATATATCCGAGCTTGTTTTTATTTTCGTTCTTCTACCACGACTACCTGTCATGGTTGGCTCGCTAGCAGGATGCTTTGAAATTCTGTTACAACTTACTTCCGTCTATCTTCTTCGGAAACAACTCGTATTACCAAAGAATACCACTCACCGGAATGTGTCTTACGCATTGTTTTCATTTGCTTTCCAAGAAGCGGATCCAAATAGGGGGGTAGCGTCGCGACGGTATGCTGCAGCAAAATGTGCTGAACGGGAAACGACCCAGCTCTCGAGGGTATACAATTACCTCTTATGGAGCACGTTTATTATCATGTTAGGCAGTGAAAATTCGCAGAATCAGATACCATGCAAATTCGGAAAAGTTTTGCAATTTGACATGGCTTTGACATGGAAGCAATTCCGTGCATAATTGGCTGGCCGCTGAGCCAGATGCTGGCAGCTACTGAAAACTGCACTTTACGATTTCTGTAAAATCGATGATTTATCAAGCCTAGTTTATCTGGGGACCCATTTATCTTAACTTGCAGTCCATTCAGCCGATAAAAATGTGACTTCCGATAAAATGATTGGAAAATCATTGAGGGACTAAAAAATAGTGCTAAAATTATCGAATAACGTATCCTATTCTATAGTCTATTTGAAATTTTTCAAAACGTGCTGAAATAAAATTACAAAATGTTAACACAATCGTAATTATCCTCTTTTAAGTTCTTCTATATTTACTGTTAGCTCCAATTTATCATAATCAAAGCCTATTTAAGTGAACATAAAGTTAATAATTTAGTACTTATAATTAAGTATAATTTTGTAATTTTAACCTTTGGTCGAAAGTGACCTCGCGTGGTTTGCAATCGGATTGAGCAGATTTTCCGATTGTGTAAAAAAAATTTTGACAGTACAAACGTCATGGACCAAACACCATCTGCGGTAAGGCGGTAACGCTCACATGTATGGAATTTGACAGCAATAGATCCCCCCTGATCTGTACCATGTTCTTGCCTTATCTGTCATAGCTGTCATATCTGTCAAACTGTTTCGTATGCTGCTTTAAAATCAATAAAGATGTGATACGTGGTCACTGTGTATTTTCAATATTTCTGCCAGATCAGCTGAAAGCTTGGTCTGCAGTAACGCGAGCTTCCATGAACCCCACTTGATAATTTCTTACGAAATTTTGTGTTATCGGTGACAGTTGGTGTAATGAGGTCTGAGAAAATATTTTAAGGGCGGATTTTATCTGCGTTATGCCGTGATAGTAGTAACAATCGGGCCAATCACCCTTTTTGTAGATAGAACAAACAACTTCTTCTATCTACTCCTCCGATAGCTTCTCCTCTTTCCAGATCTTGGAGATAACTCAGTTAGCAACCGTTGCAAGCGTTTTTCAGCCATGTTTGTGAAGATCTGTTGAAACGCAGTGTTTACTTGTGATTTTGTTAGTCTGCCGCAACCCGATTTCTTGTTTACCCTCTCGGAGTTTAGGTGCTGGGACGCTACTATCTTCTATGGACATTCCTAGGCCAATTTCCATTTCGCCTCCTTCTGCAACTTCGCGATTGCGAAAAGCTACTTTCACCTTGATAGCGTTCCAAACAGAACGGGAACAAGGCGTGAAGGGAAAAGAGCGGAAAATTAGGAATGGTCATTGAAGCAACGCTTAAGAAGTTGTGTACCGCCCTTTTTTGTCAAAGAATCGTAACATTACAATCGGATTCGAACCCACTACTCTTTCCCAGGACCCGTGGTTCGCCGGTAGTGATGTTTTAACCACAGTGAACTACACGAAAAGGAGACTCCCCAACGCTTTTATTAAGCGTGCGACACATTTCAAACTTCACCAACACTAGTGGGTTGAGGTATTTATAGACACAAATTGTGACCCTTCCTCCGTCTATTGCAGTCAAACCACCGAACTGAGAAGTATTTACGTAGCTCGTTTTACCAATGGGATGACGAAACTGTACAGGTGCTTGTTATTTGGTCGGTAAAGGCCCTAACGCAGTAAGATTGCGGGCCGGTCTAAATCAGATTGGATTTGTATCAACCAGATAGCCTCAAACACAGGAGCGGGAGCTCTCAACCCTACCTCCATGGCCTCGGTTGTCTTCTAATAGGAAACGGGGGGCTTGGGGGTAGTGTAGTGCAGTGGTGTAAGGAGGCGAGCGTAGCTCAAGACTCATAAGGCACTTTGCAGACATCGCGTCGCAGTGTCAGGGCTCTGGACTATAAACCAAAAGCTACGTTTGGGAGTGCCATAGGCACATCAGCTAGGCACATATGCTAGACTAAGACGCTACAAGGCTGACAGTCGTGTCATTCTAATAGCTTAGGAAAGAAAGGGTGATACATTCCCGAAACAGTGAGTAAGCTAACGGCACGGTTGCCTTCCGCCTCAATAGAGCCGTGGCTGGTTTCTAAGTACGTGCGAAACTCGTCATCTACGTCAAACTCGGTAGTTGTAGACTCAGATACAATATTTCTGACTAGCGTCGATCTGGCTCTGCACCCCATCCTCATGAAGTATAGCGGTACAACTCTCGCATAGCCTCACTTCTTGCCCAGATCAAAATGGGATCATGAAGGCGACTACATATTACGAATGGAGATAGCGGCTTGGAGTTTGGACCCAATCGGATGGATAAGTTCATTAAACTTAAATCCACCGAGGATGCTACTAGTGGCAACGAAAACGTTTTTGCCAAAAGTAGCAAGTTGGCGCGTTTGCCGCCAGAGTCGCAGGCTAAGAAGGTAACACCCCCGAAATCGGTGGTGCAGCCTAAGAAGGAGCTGAAGGGATCTTCTTTTGCAGCCCTCCAAAATCGGGTGGGCTGCCAAAGAAGATCCCGCCGAAATCTAACACTCCTTTTCGATTGAATGGGCTTGCCAGTGGTGACTCTGTCAAAAAAACGGGTGGCAGCTGTAGAAAGAAGCAACTCGTTGCGAGAGTGGGGTCGCCTCCAGCTAGTAGCAAGCTGGAGAAGGCAAAAAGGCAGATGGATGAGTTATACTTGTTCATCAACTCAAAATCCAATGTTCATTTGGATATCAAAGAGTTGTCGGTGAGCCTTTGCTCAACGATTATTGCTACTGAGGTAGAGAGAAGAGCTTCTAAAGCGGTGTGAGATCGCCGAAGCCCAAACCATATCTGCTCGGGCTATGGCCACCACGAGTCAGACGAGCGACACGCTGATCGCGAAGCGGAAAACGGTAACGCTTGAGGATACTTTAACGCTGGTTGTTAAGAGGCAGCGGACGAACCGTGCCTCTACCAGCAAGAAGTTGGAACATCTCACTACTGGCATGACCGGGACAGAAGAGGATTGACTGGTTGTTAGGCGGAAACTGCCTACCATAAAGGCCAACGACGTCGCGGCTGTAAAGCCCAAGTCTAAGGTACAGAAGAAGAGAGATATAATCATGGTCAAGTCGACAGGTAAGCTGTCATGCGCAGACCTCCTTCCTAAAGTCAGGTTAGACCCCACGCTGCAAAATTTTTGAGCAAACGTTGTGAAGACCTGTCGAACACAAGCCAGCGAAATACTCTTTAAGCTCAAGGAGGACCCGACGGTCCGGAGCTCGCAGTATAAGGCTCTAAAGAAATAGAGTGAAGGTTACACAAACTAACCTCAATAACTGTGGTATTGCGCTGTAGTTGCTCTAGTAATCGCCCGCCGAATCGAAGTGAGATATTACCATTATCGTAGACTCTACCGTGTGCCTTGGGGCAACCGCAACTAAGTAACCGGTAAGGGTCAGATGGCAGCGATTGTTGTCATTGGCAGATACCCCGATCAGGAGGGCATAACAAAATTATAACTGATCCTGTTATTTTTCGACCGATTTTTTGCTAACAACGGCTGTTATAATTTAGCTACTGCAAGTGGTTAAAATAACTCAAATTCTAACAAAACTGCTTAGCAGTGATAGCAAAAATATAACAAAGTTTGTTTTGTTTTGAACAAAATTATATCAAAACTTGTTACCATATTTCTAACAAATTGTGTTATAATTTTGATAAAACAAAAACTTCTTTACCTCTGTCTGCTATATCGACATTTTCCCGACCTATTGTCAAAAATAGCACAACTATTTATCGGGAACATTTACAAATAGCAACAAAAAAAGATTTTCACACATTCTTTCAATTTCAAAAACCGCACTCTTTCAGTCGGAATTGAACTCACGACATACCGCACACGATGCCATCGTTTTAACCTCTGTACCAGAACTACTCTTGTATGTAGGTAGTTTAAATGCTCATATGATTTGACCGATAGCTTATTCTGTCAGTTGTCAGTTTTTGCTGTTCGAACTGTCTATAAATAGATCTCTTTTGGTACGAGACCGTGATCAAGAAAAAGAAATCGAATCCGTTTTATCAGTGTTGTACCGTTCTGACAGTGTTGCTCGAAGTGCTTTCAAATATACCAGAAAATAAATTGAAGTGAACCTGGCCATTCAAACTTTTTTTTTAAATGAGTTTTATATTTCAGGTTTTGATTCTATAAATGTTATTGCTGATTTTGGTAGGAACCAACCACAGTAAAGATTAAAAACAATTATGAACCTAATTAGTTTAGTGATGCGTGGAAGAAAATATTTCTCAATTATACGAGGTTTTGTTAGTAAAGGATTGGAGAAAACACTTGTTGCTTTTAAATTTTGTAAACAAGACGTAAACCGAGAAAAAACTAAAACATTTTATTTTATCGTTAATTATTTTTTTCATAATATGTTTGCTCGATTACGTTTAATTCCAAGTATCTACCAACCAAATAAAAGTTTGAGAGATTTTCTTTTTAATCCTAATTCGTTGTTCGTTTCAATTCGTTGTTAGAACCTAATAAACTGCAGAAAATACATACATAAAAGATGTCTTAACAGGAGCGGCATTTTGCATCGAGTATATTTTTAACTGCAATAGTTTACGTTTTCATTTTCTACACTTGCTGTTGTCGAATGCTTAAAAAAATTGTTATCCAAACAAACAAAAAAAGTCTAGAATTGACGACAAAATTTTCTTAATGCAAAATTAATAGATATAAGAATTCGCTACATGTAAGGGGGCATCCATAAAGTACGTCACGCATATAGGGGGGAGGGGGGGTTGACCTAATCGTGACGATTTGTGACGTAGGGGGGAGGGGGGGTATGAAGTTATGTGACGTCACATGAAAAAAAAAAATCAAATGGAAAATTTATTCGGGAAATTATAATTTAGCCTTCATTTGAAGATACAACTATTGAAGGCTTCTATAAAATTAACGTACTGATAGATTTTAAAACAAATAGTTAAATTTTTTGAATGAACACTTTTTTGAACATATATGTGTGAACAGGACTCATTTATTCTATGTAGTATGAACTCTCCATTAAGGCTTTACAGAATATGCAGTACACCGCTGAAGAGCTGCTTGAGTACCGTCCTGCTTAAAAGATTTTTGCAACCGCAAATAGCAGTCGCACAAACTCCTGAAGGGTTACGGGATGCTACCAGAGACCCACGGCAATGTTTTCCCTTGATATTCGTGCTGAACTCAATCGATGAACAAAAACTCATACCGAAGTTCCACGGCTGCTTTTAAGGTTTTTCGGTATAATTTATACTGCCCCTCACTCAAAAGCTCTCTGAAGGATAGGGTTTAAGCCACTTGCGGATTAAATTTCGCATCTAAGGTAGTGTTGAATAATTACACGATTGAAGAAATACACAAAATGACAAAGTCCCTCAGAAAAGTTCTTCCAAGGCGTGTTGCTGCAAGACGTCAGCTGAAAGTCCTGATTCTTTCAACTAGATCAGACGAATTTGAGTGGATGAATGTAAAGGGCGTAGATATGCGCTAAACATTATTCGACGGCACATCAGCGACTTCTGAAGCATATCCGATTGCAGCAATTGAAGATCATCTTCAAAATCCGTGAATCGATGACTTATAAGCTCGAAAATTTTCCTTTTTTTATTTGCTGAAATTCATTTGATAGCTTTAAATAAAAAGGTTGGAATGAATATTTAATTTTTTTGTTGTGAAGGGGGGGGGGATTACCGTGACGTGACGTACTTTCTCAGGGGGGGTCACGAATGTGTGACGAAATGTGACATGGGGGGGAGGGGGGGTTGATTTTGGTCAAAATTTGCGTGACGTACTAAATGGATGTCGCCTAATCGTTATTTCGTTCTGATGCACTGAAACTGAACACTGAAAACTGAACAACTGAATAGGACTTAGATTGCAATTTGCAATTGCACTTGAAATTAGACACGAAATTTTATTTTGAATTTCATTTGAAATTGCATGTCAAATGGACATGGTATTGGATTTAATATTGGACCAAAATTTTAACTTGAAATTGGACATTAAATTCGAATTAAATTTAGAATTCAAATTGAATTCAAAATAAACATGAAATTTGACTTGATATAGTACTTGAAATTTTACTTGAAGTTAGGCTGGTATTGCATGTAAACTTTGGCTTGAAATCAGATTTGAAATTACCCATAAAATTTGCGTTAAATATTATAGAAAAGGTATGGCACGTTCCTCATTGTGTGTCCCGGGCACACCAGTGATGATATGTAACATTTTTAGTAGTGGCCAAAGCCCTAATTCTCCTATATAACTCAATGAGTTATAACTATCAGAATCTGTTACAAACTTGAAACTTTTGTTTTCCCTTCCTGATCAGTTTATTTCCGATTTGTAACACAATGTGTTATAAATATCAGAATGTGTTATAAATTTGATGTTATCTTGTTATGCCCTCCTGATCGGGACCCCATCCAAGAGGTGGTATCGAACGACCAAGAGAGTGATTGCTAGGATTCCAAGGTGGACACCGGAGTAGTTCTACCATATGCTGGATAAGCTTACGGTTGAGCTCACGGGCCGCAAGCCGGTTGTCATTACAGGCGACTTCAATGCTTGGGCAGTCGAGTGGGGTAATATGCTTACTACACCTAAGGATCAAAGCTTGTTGGAAGCTTTGTTTAAGCTAGACGTAAGTGTGACAATCGAGGGTTCTGTTAGTACCTTTTGCAGATGTCTACAACAATCGATCGTCGATATCACCTTTTGCGGTTCCACGTTGTTAGCCAATGTGGGCTGAAGGGTGTCTTTGGTTGTATGTAGCGATCTACATACAACCAAAGGCAGTGGAAGAACAGCGGTGATAAATAACGAAGATTAATATCGAATAATTATTGTGTGTCAAAGAATTTAAATTTTTCTGATAATGGCCGAATTGAGTAGGCAGAAACGTAAACGATAAATAATTGTCACTAAATCAATTTTCACCGAAAAGTATCAATAATAAAATAATAATAATAAATAAAAAATAATAAAAGAAAAATGCTTATCTAGCATAATCTCACTTAACCACGTCTAAAGTCTTGTTTCTTTAAAATCTTGTTCCGATACAATCCCGCTATTCTGACGCATGATTTTGACCCGCCCGGTGTCGTGCTCTAGTATTATCTGCTTCAGCTCATTTCGTTTGACTGAATCGTATGCCGCCTTAATGTCCACAAACATATGATGAGTGAGCAAGTTGTACTCCCGAAACTTGTCTAGTACCTGACACAGAATAAGTATCTTATCTGTCATAGAGTGATCCTCGCGATAACCAGCTTGGTAATCACCGACAAAGAACTCCGCTAACAGTCTCAGCTTGCCTCGGTCAACTTGCAACACATTTGAGGGGAAAAAAATTGCTTCAAATGCAATCTATGTGTTAATAATTAGAATTATTTATAAACAGTTCTTCTCTTTTTCTCCTTTACGCGCTTGGCTTTCAAATGTACAGATAATGTCAGATCATCAAAGTCATCGAGCAAGAGGACAGGTATCCGCTGTTGCGTAGTTGTCATGCTCGATGTGAGAAATGCGTGTAATAGCGCTAGCTGGGATTCCATAGCCGCTTCGGAACGTCCAAGTGCCCGTGTCGCTGTACAGAATTCTGGTAAATTATTTCCAGAATCGTGTGCTATGCTACGGAGGAGGGTCAGAAGTGCTTTCCAAGCATCGTAGGGGCTTCGCAAGGGACCATACCGGGCCCGGTGTTCCCGGACGACATCACTTTGGAAGTCTAAGGTGAATCTATCAGAGAGATTGAGTTGACGGCTGCCCACTCTATGAGCATTGTTGAAGATTGGATGCGCTCCAGGAAACTGGAGCTAGCGCATCATAAAACGGAGGTTATCGTGGTGAACAATCGCAAGTCGGTGCAGCAAACAAATATCAGCGTCGGAAACTGCACTATTTCGTCAACGCGGTCCTTAACTCCTGGAAGTCATGGTTGACGACATGCTCAAGTTCGGGAGCTACGTCGACTATGCCTGCAAGATGGCTTCCACAGCTATTTCGGTATTGTCTCGTATGATGTGTAATAGCTCTGCGGTATAGCAGCAAGCGCAGGCTATTAGCCAACGTGGTCCAGTCCATACTCAGGTATGGCGGGCCGGTGCACCGGTGTGGTCATCAGCGTTAGGTACCAAAAGCTATCTATCTAAGCTGGAAAGCACCTATCGTCTCATGTGCTTGAGAGTGGCGAGTGCGTATCGAACAGTTTCACATGACGCAATCTGCGTATTGGCGGGTATGATGCCGATTGGTATCATCATCAGCGAGGACGTAGAGTGCTTCAACCAACGTGGAACTAGAGGCATATGGTGTACCACAAGATCGGCCTCGATAGCCACATGGAAGCGGGCACGGTCTGATTCCACAAAAGGCCGGTGGATACATCGACTTATCCCGGAACTATCCGGGTGGGTCAACAGGCGCCACGGAGTAGTCAACTTCCACCTGACACAGATTCTGTCAAGGCATGGTTGTTTTAAACAGTATCTGCACAAGTTCGGTCATGCGAAGTTCCCCGCGTGTCCCGAATGCGTGGAAGTAGATGAAACTGTAGAACATGCTTTCTTCATATGACCTCGTTTCGTGGGCGCGAGAAGCAACATGATGGCAGTGAGCGGACAGGACACTACTTCGGATAATTTAGTCCAAAGGATGTGTTCTAGCTCGGACGTCTGGGGTCGAGCGGTTAATAAAGCTGCTACCCAGATTGCACTTGAGCTACCAAACCGCTGGAGAGCCGATCAACGGCGAAAGCCTAACTACCATAGTTCAGTAATTATCTAAGAGAGTGCGTTAAGCGCAATAGCCCCTCCCTGAAGTAATACCGATAAGATGGTGCCATGGAGGATTGAGGCTGGAGACTCGAGTATGGTTTTAGTGGGTCGGGTTCCTCACGCCCCATTAGGGGGGGTCGGGATACCTCACCCCACAGAAAGTTATCTTCTCAGGTGTCTGATAGTACCGTGTCTTCTCAGGTGCTTAGCAAATTCCCCTACTCCAAAAAAAAAAAGATCATCAAAGTTGCAACTCGTAGCAACAAACAACAAAGTTTGTAAAACTATTATTCATCAATTGTCAATAAAAAGATATAGGGTACGGGAGGGTATTTCCAGCACGCTACTAAATTCGGCATACATTACCTTTTTTGCTTTCCCAAATAAAAACTTTGCCGCTGTATAACAATACTGAAACGAATGTGCTTTAATGTGTTATAACTATTTTCATAAAAATGTAAGTAATTTGCTAAATATCATTCAATAAACACCAAAACCATTGTTTTTCCACTGGCACGTAATCAGGCTGAAAAAACCACCAGCAATCGCTTACGCGTATCCGCTTTTAATGGTGGTTTGGAAAACACACAATTATGATCACGTTTACTTATTCTAGCAACTAAACAGCTGTGAATATGATGTCACAGAACAATTCTACTTCTTTTCATCACGGAGGAACACAAAAATTCCTCTCTGATATGAAGATAAATCAATTTTCATTCACTAGCAATCTGCAGCATTTTGTTTCAGCATATGGTGCTATATTCATACTACTACCAAGATGTGATGCAATTGCCCCTGAAACTCTTCTATCGTGTTGACATAGCTAGTATTTGAGTGACAACCACTTGCTTCTGGTGCTAATGTATATGCACGATTCAATGATACACTAGCGCCAGCAGCAAGCTGTTGTCACTGCAAAACTAGTTATCTTCATTGAGCCGGTATCTAGGCAATACCGATACGTTATCCATCGGTCCCTCTTTTGATCTGTTTTTGAAAAGCGTCTAATCCCTGTGCAGGCTATTTCGGCCGGTCGGATTTAAAAAACACAGACACCACTATAGAAAATGTGCCCAATTTAGCCGCAGCGACTTCATGATTTTTCGCGACTATAACTCAAATTCAGTAGCGTTTCATTAAGTTTAAGTAGCCGATATTCAGGAAATATTATTCTATCAACTTGGATAAAAATCTTGTCTCGAATGAATATAGTTTCAACGTAATTCCTGGATATTGTTTAGGCTACCGCTCAATGGGCTAAAAATACCCTCCCGTACCTTAATAGCTGATAATTAAAGATAGACTGCACTTCTGTAATAGCCAATAATTTAGTTATTAACGATAGCTGTCAATCAGTCTGAACCTTATTTAATTCCAATAGTATGTTTTTTCTGTGTTTCTCAAGCACGACCGAACTTCAATATCTGCCATTTCGGTTTAATAATATTATCATGCTTTTGCAATATACTTATCCAGTCGAGCTGAATAATATTATTTATTATGGCTCGGATTCCTAGCAACATATTAGATGATCTGTTTCGTTTCACGATTTCTATGATTTTCCTCTTCACCCTGATAACGTACATCGGAGTGGAGCAATTTGTTGTCGTACATTTTTTCCGACATAGGTTTATTCGCACTCTGAAAAGCTATATACACACTGTTCTCTGACAATCGCAAGAGTTTTACCCACTAAGCACAGCACGTCTGCTAGACGACATCGGCTCCAAATTAAGGGTGATAGGCTCATCAGCTCGGAAGTGGTACCATCCCACTGCGGGCGGGCGTGTGGTGCGACAAAACTCGGGTTATAAGATTTCCGTGCTGTCACTATCACCATAATGGCCTGATGATACGCAGTGCGGTGCAACTTCGCTCCGCCATATCTCCGGTGTTTTCCGGTGTGGAAGTGGAGTGAAGCGCAGTCTGTCGACAACAACCTCAAATGGTAGCAGCAGCAACAGCAATAACAACAACAGAAGCATCCTCACCCCGGAGCAAAGGATGCACATTCGAGGAAAAATGAAAACCACTCTCTTTTCATTGAGGATCATTTTCACCCTGTGCAGCCATACTCGCACTAGTCGCGTCTATCGTCAAAGTGCCATTCAGTCTTGGGGCTGCTGGCGGGTAATAAAAGCGATGACAGTACTGCCGGCACTCTATAGACGCAACAGCGGCACGGCACCCACATCATCATCAACAACAACAGCAGTAGCAGCAGCAGCAGCAACAACAGAACGACAACTCTTATTTTTATGGAGATAACAGAAATCACATTTTCCGACTCATTTTCAGCCTCACTTTTGCTTTACTCTAGCAGAAAAGCTTACCCTGAGCCTGATTATATGGCGCTGTCGCCGTCTTTTCCCGGCGGGCGCAGCAGGCCGTAACAGAAAGAAACGGAGTGACTAGGAGCAGGAATTTCCGGGGATTACATCGGAGCTACCGGCTCAGTTAACCTCTCGATTTCTGCCGTGTGTCGCCTAAACTCATTTGGTATGCGTGAGTTTGCTTGGTACATTTTTAAACATGAACTCCGGATTATAACTTTTGCTCACGGATGCCGATACGGCTAGGGTCTCCTGTATATGGAGTGGCGACATAAAAAATGATTGCATCATTTACGAACAGGATACGTAGACAGGGAGTGTAATGCGATAACGAGATCAAGCAAAGGAAGGACGAAAGCGAAAGCCATTTATCAACAACTTGATGATGATTATCTACTGCGGGAGCAGGATATTTGAGTACACACGTCGACAAGGAGGAGCTTTTTACGGCTTCCAGTGTCAGTTTGGTATGCTGGCAAGTAGACAACAAAAACCCACTGGATGCAGTGTACAACTGGCAACGGGTCGTTAGCCACATGTGGAGTCCATTCTTAAGTACTTTGCGTTGTTTATTCGAACAAAAAAAAAGAATAACGAACGGAAGACTATCCTGCATTGCTGTCGTATGTCCTTTAAAATATTCCGGTCAGCATAGCAAATCTTTGGACTGAAGACGTTATTAAAAATTTTTTGTAACCACATTTGCAAAAAATTATTTGTCCAAGCAGCAATTGGATTATGAAGTCTGGTGGTTTTAGAATTGGGAATGCTTATCAATGGGTGAAAGGCACGCATTCTCCAAGCTATCCAAAGTTTCTTCAAAGAATTTATCAAACCGAACTTCGATCCAGGGATTCGATTCGAACTGCGTAGAAACACCGTTGTTAGGGTTAAATTCAAAGTTTTTTCATCAATTACGGCATAAATTTCCTAGCATCCGTAATCTCGTCATCGTCACCATCGATTTCTCCATCCTTGCCTATGATGTAATATGGAAAACCATCACACCTTATGTTTAATAATCGCAGCGATTCTCACCTGCAGTTTGTATATTGGTTTAAGCTTATTCATAATAGCATATAAAATTACCAGATTATCCGAACTCAATCATATCCCAAACATAGCGAAATATAAGCATTGCAAACCGCAAACGAGTTGTTCCAACTCTGAGCGCAGTACTTAAATTAATTTATTCGTTTAATTACTGGAATGGAAACTGCGGAAGAGCGGCAGAAAAGAATCGAACTGTAAAACACGGTCTGTTTTCGCAAGCACATTCCATAACAAATGCCTTGCTGTGGCTGGCAGGGCTAAAAACATGCTAGCATTACCGACCACAGAAGCATGTACATATGTATGCGCATGTATGAAGCATGGAAGCTGACATGGAAATATTTATGTATCATCAGTTTGGCCAAGTTTTGATTATAATTTGCCGAACCAAATCATTTCGTTCGAATTCATTGCACTGCTGCTGTTGGAATATTTAAAAGCGTTTGTAAAGATAATTGAAAATATTATGCAGTGCCAAAACAAAACCATTAAGCAGTGCGTGTGGGCCTTTCTGACGATTGTTATCATGAAATAATCCTAGGAGGGAATGTTGTTACTTTTAGGAATTTTACAAAAATGTTAAAAATAACAGCTGGATCTCATATTTCAGTTGTCAAAGCAAAGCCTAGGTGCTACATTCCGTTTTCGAAACTTGACTTGTTGTCAAGTTTCGAACAGACTCCGCTGCTCGACTACAAGACGATTGCGGCGCTGAAGCTATGATCCTATTGACTCAAACAGTCCCTATTTCAGTTGTCATTAAACGTTATTAAATTATTCTTCTGAATTTTTACCCATAATGTACAAAGGTGCCTTTTACATGTAATTAAATCCATTTTTTATAACAATTTTTCGGTTGCAACTGATGGCACTTCGATAACTAATTTATACTTACATTTGATGGTAAGCCTATTCCTGGAAAAGTAACGCACGCTGTTTCAAATTACGCAACCCATATATAGTAGATGGGATAATATCAACTCTGCGTGTTCTAACACACAACACACACACACAGTTTGTTTGTGGTTATACCTACATATAATGTCAATCGTGTTTAGAACATAAATTATGCAGAAACTGGAAGCATACCAAATTATTTATGGTATGTATGCTTTTCAATATAAAATATTATTGACGATGAAGTTGACCAACTAAAGTGGGTCACCATTAATATGTTTAATGAGACAACAAGGCGTCGTCAGTTTTATTGTGGTCCCTTCGAACGGTAATAAACAATTTTAGAATATTATTAATTTTCGTTGCCAATTTCTAGTGATAAGTTAACTATATGATGGTCATTAGCTATTTACTATTCATATAGAAATGTTTGTATGAGCCAGAGTTTACCAGACGTCGTTAATATCATTCATCATATGACCAGGCTGACTCTTGCGTCGCGGAAAGATATCTAATTCCGATACCACGAACAAAATCATTAAATTATAAAGATTGGAAGGCTGAGAAATCGAGATTTATAATAGACAACACCAAATCTTGCATAATACTTCATAATAATAATAGTTTTGTGTTGTATTTGTAGCGCAAGAAGCTCGTGATATCCATTGGCGTAGCTAGGAAATTTCCCTGGAAGGGGTCTAGGGGGTGCACTCCGAACAAAAAATTCACTTTGTATGAAAACTTATATAAACACCATCGTCATCGTTGTCGTTAGCATCATAGAGCCGGAGTGGCTCATGCTGTTTCAAGCAGTTATCTCCATTCAACTCTATCTTGGGCCACTCGTCGTCAATTTCCTAGCCGCCTCAGAAGTCGCAAATCACTTTCGACCTGGTCGAGCCATCCTGCAAGTGGAGCCCCCTTGTTCCTGGTGTCGGTGGGGTTGTTGAAGAGAACTATTTGCATCGCATTGTCGTCCGACATCCTTACGACGTGTCTGGGTCATCGTAGCCTACCGACTATCGCCAGATGTGCGATGGGAATCTCTCCAAGTAGTGCCTGTAGGCTGTAGCTCTTGATTCATACGCCTCCACTACTCTTCGCTTTCAGTTTGTACTCCGCCAAATATAGTCTGCAACACTTTCTCGAACTCTTCCTCGAGCTCGAACACGGTAATGGCGCGTATGTCCTCCGTGAGCAGCACCCGGCTTCAGCTTCGTAAAGAACTACCGATCTCATTATGGTTTTGTACATTGTCAGCTTCGTACGGCAATGATCGTAACTTCTTCATCGTAGCGTTATGCGTCGTAAAGTTTCTGGCTAGGAGTTGGCTACCCTTGGTAAAAATGGTGCCTCTCATTTCGATAACCGCTCGTCGGATCACCTCCTCAAGAGCGATGTTGAATAGCATGCAGGATAAGCCGTCACCTTGTCTCAACACTCGTTGCATCTCGAAGGGACTCGAGAGTGTTTCCGAGATGCACACGAAGCACACACTCGATCCAGTGTAATGCTGATCAGTCCCGTCAGTTTATGCGGAAAACCGTGTTCTTGCATTCTCGGTCTCGATCTATTGCATCGTATGCTGTTTTAGAAACAATAAAGGTGTGATTCTTGGGCACGTTGGACTCCCTACATTTCTGCAAGATATCTGCCCGAGCCCTCATGAAGCCTGCCTTGTAATTCCCTACGAAACCATGTGCTATCAGTAACAGCCGGTGTAATAAGATATGGAAGGGTACTTTGTAGGCGGCTTTATCAGCGTTATGACTCTCCTTCCATCAATTCCTCCGGTAGTTTCTCCTCCTTTCAAATCTTGGAAATAACTCAGTGTAGAGCCGTTCCCATCGTTTCTCGGTCATATTTATAAAGCTCTGCCGGTAGACGGTCGTTACTAGCGGTTTTATTGGTCTTCAGTATCCCGATTTCGTATTTGACTTAATTGGAGATCAGGTGCTAGGATATTAGCACCTTCCATGGCATTACCAGGTTAACTTCCGTTCCGCCTTCTTTTGCAACTTCGCCATTAGGAGGGAATTATTTATGAAAACATATGCACTGAGTTTTTTTCCGGTTTTTAAATTCCAATCGTCAAAAGTTCTGGAGGGGGCCTGCAGAATTCTGGAGAGGGCCTGGTCCCCTAGGCACCCCCTCTAGCTACGCCAATGGTGATATCATAATTATTATTCATAGCAGATTTTCTTAAAACATAAGCTAGAATCCTGAATTCAGAAATTATTTTATTCTGATTGGAGACTGACTTTCTCCGCGTTCTTGGCATGGTTGAGCTATCGCGCACATTAGGCCTCTCTGTTGCCGATCCGAACCGAAACCGGCATGGACCAAGTATTCATTTAAAAGTCCGGAACGGTTTTAACATCAAAACAAAACTGATCACAATGGTAACAATGCCTAGCACTAGCTTTAAATGATCAAACCTATTTTCTTTTAACTTTTTCAGTATCAAGGAAAGGCAATAATATCGCTCAAAAATCAACTTTCTATATTGGGCGCCATCCAAATAAGTCCATCCAATCGATTTAGTTTTGGAAAATTAGCAAATATATGTGTCCCAGCTAGCATTTTCATATGTATAAAAAAGGTAAAAATCAGCATTACGTACAGATATACATGCTAAATAAGTCGTATTTCATGCGCAAAATTGGCATATCCGTACTATTTTGGAGGCGAAATACGTGATTACGAATAATTTTGAGCGTTACGACTATATAAGTATTTATATACGATAATATCCGATTAGGCGCGAGTCGCTCCGTACTACTCTACGATTTTGTGCTGAAAATCGTATGTATGTCAGTCATTATCATTATATACGACAGAAAATCAACTTGATCCCACTTTATCCAGCTTTAGTTACGATTTCGAGTTTGTTAGGAAATATTTACGATAGTTTTCGTACATTGATATACGGGTTGGTGCTAGCTGGGGTGTCTATTGTGCCTTGCAGCAATTTTACGAGTCCTACGCAAATTCGTATTTGAATAGTAACTATCCTGCACTTGCCATTACATTGACGATTTGCTTGTCAAACAAGCAGGGGTACAGCGGTGTGGTGAGGTAATAACGAAAAAATGATGGTTCAAATTGCTAAATTGCAAACGTGTGTGAACCACGCAGAAAAAAATCATGCTAATAATTTTCGCGTGGGACTCTAAGAAGGTGAAATCTACGCAATATCTTAATTTAAATCAAACGCTTCTCAGCTTTGGCTAAAGCTGATTGCTTAATTTGATTTCTTAGAGTTCACTTTAAAAGTTATACAATTATAGGACTCAAGGTTCTTGGCAATGGCCTAGGTAACCGGGTAACTACGGAGGAAATTAAGAGTGTATACTGACAAGGAACTCATTCTAACACTAAGTTAGCAACAAGGAATAACCTTGTCAGGCTTGAGCGTCTGTTCCCATGTCAGGAGTGGCTCTTGGTAGCTTGACGATTTATCAGCCACGTGCGCGGTTGTATTTCAAGTTATGAGCGGCTCACAACAGCGACTGATCCGAAGCAGGCGGCTGGATTAGAAAAATTGTTGTCTCGGCATTACACCTAAGATGGCAACCCTATGACAAGAGTTGGTAGTGTAAGGCAACCTACGTAACCACACCTTTTCCTACGAAAAATCAAAAAAATACAATTCGGAACATTCGCAATGGACAAAGGCGACGAAATAAGGATATGGAATGAATGCTTGGTACCTGAAACTGCAGATCACTGAATTTCGAGGGTGGCGACAGGGTGCTGCTCGATCAATTAGAACCCCGAAAGTTCGACAACGTGGGCCCGCAGAGGAACTGTCGCAAAAGTGCGAAGGCGTGAAAGATCTGCTCTGCAAGGCTTTAGACGGTAGTGGAGCGACCATCGCGCTGAAAACGAGTTTTTACTAATGTAGAAAAAAGAAAAAGAATGTAGGATCGCGCGAAGAACTACAAAATGAGCCACAAGAGAATGTGTATGTTATGGATGAAAGGCTGTTACTTCAGGTACAGCATCATAAACGTGCACTGTACACACGAAGGTAGATCCGACGAAAAGAAGGAAGCATTCTATGCGCTGGAGGCATTGCACAACAGTTGTTCACCATGGGACATCAAGATCGTCATCGGGGATATAAACGCCCAGATATGTATAGGTCGGAGATTGGGCCCCATAACCTGTAAACCTACACGAATGATAACGGCAAGCGATGCATCAACTTTGGCTTCCCGAGGCCAGGTAATAAAAAGTAGACTAATCTTATGTTTTTAGTCTTGACCTTGAAAGGCGGTCATACATATATATCAACGTATATTAACGGACGTATAATCGGTTTCTTTATTCAAGATTTTTGCTGCATACCCAATCAAAGCTTAAACAAAATCCTAAAGGTTTCTGGTAATTCGTAAAAGGAAAACGAAAAGAGAACGGACTCCCAGTTAACATGTTTCTTGATAACGAACAATCAAGTACAAGAAGCGATATCTGCAACCTATTCGCGAAAAACTTCTCCAGTGTGTTTAAAGTTGCTTCTGCTAGCTCGTCAGACGTCGAGATCGCTCTCCGTAATGTTCCATGCGATGTACTGAACATTGGTAACATTACTTTTTCCGATGATGATATTATTGCCGCGATCGGTAAGCTGAAGTCATCAGCCTCATATGGACCTGACGGAATTCCCGCAGTAGTATTAAAAAAATGCGCGTCTGCCCTCTGCACCCCGTTGAGAATGATTTTCAATAAATCGTTATCGCAAGCTGTATTCCCGGCATGTTGGAAAAAATCTATAATGTTTCCAGTCTTCAAAAAGGGCGATAAGCAGAACATTGCAAACTACCGAGGTATAACTTCCCTGTGTGTTACCTCCAAGCTTTTCGAAATATTAGTAGGAAAAATTATGTTACATGAAGCTAAATCCTACATATCCATCGATCAACATGGCTTCTTCCCTGGTAGATCAACAACTACTAATTTGGCTCAGTTTACCTCACACTGTATTAAACATATGGAAGACGCCTCGCAAGTAGATACCTTCTATACAGATATTAAAGCTGCATTTGACCGAGTCGATCATTCCATTCTGGTGGCGAAGATTGCTCGGCTGGGCGCTTCGTTTAGCTTCGTAGAATGGCTTAAATCATACCTGACTAGCCGTTCACTTACTGTAAAGATCGGAAACAATGAATCGTATAGCTTCGTCAGCACATCAGGGGTACCTCAAGGAAGCAATCTCGGGCCACTGCTATTCTCTATATTTTTCAACGATGTCTGTTTTGTCATCCCGCAAAGATGCAGGCTACTATATGCGGACGACCTCAAGTTGTTTCTTGCGATACGATCCATAGGAGACTGTATTGAACTGCAAGGATATCTCGACGATTTAATTGGATGGTGCTCTTATAATCAGCTGATCCTCAGTATAAGTAAATGCCACGTAATCTCCTTCACACGCAAAAAAACATCCATTCTATGGGACTACACTATTTCTGGTCACCCGCTAGTAAGAGTGTCAACTTTTATTTATTTATTTATTTATTTATTTATACTAGTCTTCGAAATTTCGTACAGACAGTTCTTAGTAATTACTTATTCTAAGTTTAAAAGTGGTCCGAGTAACATTAAAATCATAATCGTCAGAAACAGTATTAAATACACGACAACATACGTCAAATGGATTGTTTTGAGCGAATTGAGTACGGTGCATTGGAAGCCTAAAGAAATCAGCTCGTCGAGTATGCCTTGGTGGAACGTTAAATCGGACTCGACTTAGGAGCTCCGGGCTGTCGATATTACCTCCAAGAAGATCAAAGATGAATAGCCGTTGCAGCAAAGTTTTAAAGATCTTGGGGTTCTGTTGGACTCTTGCATGTCATTCAGAGACCACTACTTATCGATCATTGCACAGGCAAATAGAAACCTTGGTTTTATCACCAGAATTGGCAAAGAGTTCACTGACCCATATTGTTTGAGGGCACTTCTGGAAACTTCAGCAGTAATTTGGAGCCCCTATGCAGATGTTTGGATAAGCAGAATTTAAGCTGTACAGTCCAGATTTTTACGTAGTGCTCTTAGATCTCTACCTTGGCGTGACCCAATGCAGTTACCCCCATACGAGCAGCGTTGTCGACTACTTAACATGGAAACACTTGCGCAAAGGCGTGATATTTCCAGAGCCGTTTTTATTGGAAAGCTTCTAACTAGTAAAATTGATGCTCCTCATCTTCTTGCACAAATCAATATTAATGCCCCTACTAGAAGCTTGAGATCATGGGACTTTATGAGGTTTGACTTTTAGCGCACTGAATACGGCCAAAACGAACCCGTTCGGGCGATGTGTAACGCTTTTAATAGATTTTATGTGCTTTTTGACTTTACTATTTCAATAGATGTTTTTAAAAATCGCATAAGAAGATTTATTAGTTAAATGTTTCTTGTTTAGTTGTATTACTTAGATTATAAGACCGACAATGTATGTAAATAATATTAGTGTGTAAGCAGTGATATTTATTATTATATGTAATTATTGTATGTTATGATTGTAATCCAAAGTCAAAAGATGATGGAGTTTTTACGCCCTCTTGAAGAGGCTTCACCTCAAGGGGGCTTTTCCCTATCCTACCATACATTCATGGAGACCAGATGGTCAGATGAATCAAATAAATAAATGATAAATAATAAATTATTATTTTTTTAAACGGTGGTTCTACAATTGATGAAGGGACGGTAGGGGAAAGAAAAGGAAAGAGTGGAAAGGTGAGGAGGGGGGGGGGGGTGGTATTGGTAGCTACGCTTAACAAGTTGTCGTTTTGACTCCTACCTTTTGACCAATGCTGGAAGGTGCATGGGCCGACCCATCGTCAGCAAACTAGAGCTGGGGTGATTCGTGCTAATTTAAGCAGTCGTCTCCATTTAATTCGATCTTGGGCAATTCGTCGCTAATTTCACAGTCATCTAAGAAGTCGACTTTCGACCTGATCGAGCAATCTCGCACGTTGAACCCCCCTGTTCCTGGTACAAGTGAGGTTGTTGAAGAGAACTGTTGTCGACGCACTGTCATCTGACATGCTTACGACGTATCCGGTGTACCGTAGTCTACTGTCTTTCAACAGATGGGAATTGTTCCAAACAGTACCTGTAGCTCATGATTATTACGTCTCCGCCACTCTCCCCTTTTAGTTTGTACTCCGTCAATCGTCCCCACACGTCCATGCACGTCCATGAGCAAGGGCACGTCCATGAACAGCGTTAAAAAATCCAAAAAACTATTGTTCTAATAAGGGTTTTGTACATCGTCAGCTTCATACGGCGGCGCATGTTTGTTTATCGTAGCATTTTGCGAAGGGCAAAGTAGGCCCGATTTCCCGCTTAAATGCGCCGCTGGATTTTCTGCTGGTGTTGTTGTCCGCGGTCACCCGCGATCCCAAATATATGAACTATTGTATCACTTGTAGTTCGTCGCCGTCAACGGTTATACCGTCCACGGAAGGCACGCGTTTGTTCCCTTCGAGTCTCTTCCTTTCAAGTATTTGGTTTTCGGCGCAATTATTTCTAGTCCAATCCTCCCAGACTCCGGGTTCAGTCTGGCGTAGAAAGTTCTTGGCTATTCAAAGCCATCTGCAAAGCTTAGGAGTTGGCTACCCTTAGAGCGAATCGTGCCTCCCGTTACGATACCCGCTCGCCGGATCACCCCCTCAAGTGCGAGGTTGGACAGTATACAGGATAAGCCGCACGAAACGTACTCGTTCCTAAGCTCTGATCAGTCGCGTCAGTTTCTCCAGAAACCCGTGTTCGTGCATTATCTTCCATCCATTCTTCTGGCAGCTTCTTCTCCTCCTAAATCTTGGAAATAACCCCATTTAGTACCGTTGCCAGCTTTTCTCGCCCAAATTTACAAAGCTCTGCCGGTTGGCGGTCCTTGCCAGTGGCTTTGTTGGTCTTCAGAAACCCGATTAACCTTCATAGACCACTTCCCGATCAAATGAAAATAACAAATTTACAGCAGGATAAGTTCTAAATAACAATTTTTAACAAACCTTTACGTTTTGTTATAAACTTGGTCTCGTTAGTAGTTAAAAGAACAAAAATTGTAGCAAAATCCGCTCTAGGCAAATCACAATTATATCAAATTATGATATAATTTGATCATGTTTATTTCAAGATGAGTAGCAAAAACCAGCATTCTGCCCTGATTTATAATCAAAATGTAACAAACCGTGTTTTAAGTAGCAGAACGAGATAGATGCTTTGTAAAACATGTACTGAGTCGCAAGTTTTGCACACATACGGGTACTTTTATTTGCTGTTGTTAATCTGAGTTATAACTCAGATAACAACAGCTAATAAAACTACCCGTTCGTAGAAGCTCTGATGAAGATCCAAATCCGGATCGAAACGTTGGCGCAAAAAGGCAAATATAACGTCTACTATAATTTAATGACTCAACGGCCAAAATCCCAATCATTCGATACTTATATCTCAGTCGAAAAATACTAGTGAATTAAAATAACAAATATTAAAATAATGTTAAATGGTGGGTGAATTGGTGGCATTGCCGTCCAAGTACAGATTTCTTCTTCCATTCACTATTGAAATTTCAGTTATAGAATCTTTTATAAAGCAATAAGCTAAATGTATTTATTTCAATTTAGTTCAATAAAATATATCACCTCTTTGTATAACAAGTCTATAACTGTTTGTGATACATTCCAAGAATAGAAAAACATTTACGTAGGTATATCTTTAAAGCTAATATCAAAATATTTTAGCTTCTCAACGGAAACTTTCGGTAAATTATTGATGTCCAATTCGATTTGAAACCTCTGAACGATACTCGAGAAAATTAGATTCCTGACGGCCGCGGTTCCCGATGGATGCTGATCCCCAAATAAGCGTAGTTTAAAAATGCTTTCAATCTGCTATTAATCCAAACATTCCGCCAATCGATATGCTAAGCGCCGGAACAAAACTTCATCGCCTGTCGAACTGCCGATCGTCCTCCAATCAACTTTTGCCGTTTTTTTTACCCAAAATATACGATAAATTGAGATTTATGACTAACATCCGCCGCAAGTTTCCTTCCCCGCTGTGGAAGTTATCTTTCGGGGGTCTGGTTAGCAGCATCCCAGCCGACCTCCGCCTGCCAGAATCAGCTAGGTTAACTGGTCTGGAAAACCCCATAAAATCGTCTTCCTTAAGTAGTATTTCACTTTAGTCGTAGTGTGAGCGCTTTCGCTTTTGCATCCTATCTGGCAGAGGATAAGTTATTTTTCCCTCACCGGCGCGTAGGCTTCTATCGTCATCATATTTCGCGGATATTGTTCAATATTCCTACTTCGTCATTCCGTGCTGACGTTGTTGGTTTGGGAGGGTCGATTTTTTCCGGCCTCAATTTTTCTCAATAACCGACAGTATTTCGTTTAAGTGGTAGGGAAATTCAATCAATTTTTCGCCTTTTTCCCAAAAAGCTCATGTTGTGTCTGCTTGCTCGGTGTGAAGATTGCCCGAGTAAACTGGGTGAAAGAAAAAAACCACGTGCTGATGAAATTGTATCGATAACGAGGCATTGTGGTGTGAAATCGATACTGCGTCCATATTAACACGACTTAGTTCGAAGCTGCTAAGCTGCTGCACCAAGGAAAGCCCTCGGCATTCGACACGCAGTAGACAGGAAAATTTGGCTGGTAAATTGTAAGATCGGCAGACGCTACTCAGCTTACGTAAATTGAGTTGTTTACGAAGTATGTCTTCTTTGGAAAACGGTATTTCAACCGAACACGAAAGTTGGTCACAATGTGGAATGAATTGCAATAAAAGCAGCAAATTGTGCGACAGAATATCTGTATTACGTCCTAAAATGTTTTCTTATTAAATGAAAGATATGTAACTATTTTTGCATATTGTTTCAATATGTTAGGAGATCCAAATATCACAACTTCGAGCTTCAATATTTGTTTGCTCCTGAAATACTTACTGAGTCACGTTTATAGTTTTAATTATTTCGTTTTTAATCCAATGACCTGTCATTGAACATTTGGTAAATATTTGCCTAATGGGACAAAAAACTACCATCAACATTTGGAAAAGCTGTTTTAGTTCACATTCATGGAATTCATCGCATAACGCAGTGATCGCAATTTGTATCTGTGCTTTGATTTTCATTCAAAGAGCACATGTGTTTCCACTTCACTCTAAATCTGCATATAACAGAAACAGAAACAGCAACGATAACGATGCCGTTCTACCTGGCAGTCATTAATGTGATTCGAGGCCCAAGCATCCTTTGTAAAGCAATCTTTGCAGAGAAAAAACACTACTTCAATTCACCTATCCGTGTGCTCTGGTACCATACTTACCGATTGTTAAAGTTTTACAGTAAACAATTAACTTTTTGGTAACCGTTCTGGCGTAAACTACCACAAAGGCCAGCTCTTTTTTTCGTTCCAATACAAAAATTGAAAAAGTTGTAGGTACAACGAATCTTAATATGTAAACGCACGTGATCTTATTGCTGTACAAATGCAGATAGGTAAAAAGAAAATCGTTGACATGAGCGCAAATCTTTCCCTTCTTATGCAAAAAAAAGTTTCTTCCAGCTGACAGCATAAATCACGTGTTCTTCGCGTATTTAGGTCGCATTAATTTGCAGAGTTTCCAGTTTTCCCCCCACTAGAAAGGAAATTATTATCTTGAGTGTTTCCGCAGAAATGAATCGTTGACATTGTAATCAGTAGGCAAGTTGAAAAAGAATTTTGCTTTCGGTTGATGGCTCTCGTAATATGCGTCATTATTATCGAACGAAGAAAAATTCTAGCAATAAGCTCGGTTCAATGTTAAGTGAACCTAAACGACAGCTGAAGTGTTTCTATCAGAAGACATTCTGTTAAATGGCATTTTATCGCAAAAAAAACTCTTTCAGGCCGGATTGCATTGCTCAGTTGCGCCTGTTTTACTGTAGGTTATTTTTTATTTCAAAAAAATGTATTTATTATTTGTTCATAAAATCATCGGATTCCTATCTATTGGTCTTCAAGATATGAAATAAAATATACATACGACATTTTAAATACAAATATATCATCTTCGAGAGATTCGTGATGGAAAATTGTATGACGTCCAGTTGGGTTGTATAGTTCGTAGTTTGCATTGCATCCTTCCAGGTGTAGGAAATTGCCAGTTAAGGTGTCGTTCGGAAGCATACAGGTTCAGTGGACTCAAAATAGCGGAGCAGACAATATCGCCTTTAATTACTCTTGCTACGAAGTAAACCTCACTACCTGGCACGCATAAAATTAATAACAAGCATATCTCTCACTCAACGGCGCTTATAGTAAAAAGAAATGCAGTGCAGGTTACAGCAAACACCTGGGCGATACCACAATAGTTCACTGCGATCAGTGGGATCAGATAGGTTCGCACATAGAAAAAGAATCTGTTCACTAGGCGTTGCAGTTTAATGCAGTCGGAGTCCGTTCTAATTACCCTAAAGATTTTCACACCGTCGGCATTGTGTTTCCACTTCAATCTATATCTGCAGACAGTTCCTTTATAAAAGACAGTTCGTTTATAAAAAGACAAAAGAACAGTGGTCTAAGGTAGCTACCGTGTGGTACGACAGAGATATTGAACAATGCTTCGGAAATATCTGACCCGATCTTTAGTGTGTAACAACGAATACCCAGCAAACACCAACTCGTATATCAGTGTACAAAAATAGCCTAGGTGTGCTATATTCCGTTATCGAAACTTGACCTTCTGTTTTTTATACGACAGACTTCGCAGCCAGCTGTTAGAGTGCAGGACAATTGCAGGGCCAGTTGCTACGACCCTATTGACTCTTACAGCCTCTCCCAGTCGAGATTCGAACATACGACAACTGGCTTATTAGGCCAGCGTCATACCTCGGAGCCAACTGGGGTACAAACATAATCGTACGAAAATAATCCAGATGGATTTCTTATTTCATTTTCAGTAACTTTTTTGTTTTTGGGTATAGCAGGTTGTTAGTCTAAGGTCGCTATCCCACTGACGGGGCTGCCATCTTAGTGTTGGCGGGAATCACTGTGCCCCTTTCATTGTTTGCGCACGACAACCGAGGCTATGTATCCCAGCCGACAACACCTATACTGTAGGTAGGGATAAGAGATGGTGAACAGAGGTTATAGATTTGCATATTTGCACACCCTTTGACAGGCCGGATACCGTAATTGATCCGATCAAACGCTGCTTTCAGGTCCGTGTACACTGCATCAATTTGCACTTCTTCACTCATGTTACGCAGACAAAACAAGACGATATCAACTAGAATCTTAGAGAGGAGACTCAATGTTTTGGGAAAACCCTACGCTGAAGAGATATAGTGTTGAAAGCTAGCGAACAAAGCGTCGTTGACGATTATGACGTAATTTGTAGGATTTGGGAGGAGGAGAAACTACTGGAGAAGTGGATGGAAGGTGTACTCTGTCCTATCTACAAAAAAAAAAAAACGACCGGCTAGATTACCGCGGCATTACGTTGATCAACGCCTCCCAGAAGGTGCTCTCGCAGATTTTGTTGCGTCGTCTATTCTCAATAGCAAGAGAATTCGTAGGTCAGTATGGCTTTATGGCCGACCGTGTCACTACGGATCAAGTTTTTATTCTCTGCAAACCTCCAGAAATGTCGAGAGTACAACGTGCCCAGGTATCATGTTTTCGTGGACTACAATACAGTTGAACGCGAACAACTATGGAATATAATGCACAAGTACAATTTTTCAGACAAACTGACGCTGCTGATCAAAGCTACCCTGGAGCGAATGATGTGTTACATGCGCGTTTCGGGAACACTCTCGAATCATTTCGAATCGCGCGGTTGGTTGCGTCAAGGAGATGGACTGCTCTAATCTACTCTAATCTAATCTAATCTAATCTCACACTAACGCAGCCAATTCTTGAAGGCATCCTGGAAAATGACAATTACTTGAATCAATCATTTTTCTTGACAACGGCCAGGCCAACTGCGCAGCATGTAGGGTAAGACTGTCCAGAACGCACCGGGGGGATTGAATGGCCCATGCTATTAATTGCTTAAAAACGCGGAAACTATTTGGCAAAATTATGAATGCGCATTTTATTTTGGTGTAAAACACGCTAATTCAAAATTGTGTAGAATGTAAAAGCATCAAACATAGCCACATCCAATAAAATCAAGCGATTATCCGCGATCTCATTCCACATGCAAGAAATCACGGTTTTCTCTTAAACTTTTACCACTAGTCGGTATGCAAATTTCATAATAAATACAGTCTACCTAATTGATATACTGTCATACTCGATAATTCATCACAAAAACGGCATTAACTATGCATATTTTTCACATATATTGCAAAAAACTTCAAAATACAAAACAGGGGCAGAATGCATCACAGCGGGATCGAACAGTTATAAAATATTTTTAATTTGCAGTACATCTTTTGTTTCGGAATATTTATTAAAAATGTAGTAATATTATGTATTGTACAGGACTTAGAATTTGCCCTAAACCTAATTGTACATTGTTTAACTTACAATATTTCATCACACATCAGTTGGAGAAAAGTAGATGATTAAATTTTATTGCCCATTATGTTGAGATATGAACCCATTATGTCCCAGCAAACAAGCGTTTGCAACAAACGCTATAACGAACGCTTCCGCCATTGCGGCAGCCTAGTTTTAGGAGTTTATACAACACGTGATTGAATGGTAAATTTTTTGGTTGCGTTTAACGCCTAGCTGGGCAAACTTGGTGCGTTTTGTCCACGGGCTTTGGCGTTCTGCCTCACATAATGATTTTGACTCTTGCCAAAAATCGTCAAAAATAACAAAAAATACTGGTTTTTGTTAGGAAATTTCATCAGGAGGAAGTGTAAAAAAGATCCCAAAGTCTTCTAGAAGTTGAAAACGTGGAACAAATGCGCCGTTGCTCTGCAACGTATTCTGCACCACCTTACCCTACCGCAGAGAGAATTCCAAGGAATCAAGTGGAACCAGAAAAAATACCTTAATTCCATTAAACTCCTTGAAATCAAGGGGAAGGAAGAGACCGTGGAGCTCCCGTACCAAACGCTACCCATATACATAGATAATGATTTATTTACAGTCGTTGGGAATATCTTTGCAAATAAAGGTTAAGTGATACTCCGGGCCCTCAGGGATGAACTAATGGCATTTAGACCAGGAGCCAGGCTGCAAATGGCCAAGGATATTGCGCCTTATTTTGCTCTCTGAAAATAGATTAGTTTGCCAAAAATATTAGCTTAAATCAATAATACTTGAAAATAAAGTCGTGTGGTTTAATGGTTGCCTAAAACTACATTTGTAAGGATAGGAACTGAAAACCGTACGACCCCGCACCTCCTAGCTTGGCTACTCAAGTATACAAATTGAAGTATTTCCAGGTATGGCCACGTGGAGACACTAGGTAGGGGCTTGGGAATGCTAGAGCTATGTTAGGTGCTTTTTCCTAGTTGCCTTCCTCATTTCATACCCGCGGCAAGGGGATGAACTGTTCTGTATGTTATTTCATATCGCTATTGAAGGTGTGATCCGGCGAACACGGCAAACTGAATAACGTCGAGTGCAGGGAGGTCGACATACAATGTGATGATAGGTTCAGCTGTCTCGGTTATCGAGCAAAGTTGTGTGGTAAAATCGTTGGCAAGTGGTTATTCTTATTTAAAATCGGATTCATCTGTGTCCGACCGTGGAAACAGAACCGTCAAGAAGCGTGGTAAAATTCGCAGAAGCAACCATTTATAGGAACATTCCAAACTAATTTGGATTGCTTATAATCACCGAACAGCAGCGCTACGGAACTCTACGCTAGATCTCTAGATAGGAACACACTCCTAAAGTCGTCCCTATGGTTGGTAAGGAAGCGAGTTGTAAATAGAATACACCGATACTCAGAGAACGATCGACTGTCAGGACTTTTACCATAGCTGCTCAAGTGTTTCATAAACCGGGAGAGATCGCCACGAGATTTTAATCTATTAATTACGATTAATTTCAGCAATAAAAGAGTAATCGATTTTGGTTTGAAGTCCACGTACATTCTGATAGTAAATAATCACCGGATTGAGCTATGTGCAGGGATGGAAGATCAGCGATTTTGATAAAATCTGTGAGTTATCACCACACGCACAGATCACGATCCGTACAGATCATGACAAACAGTGAATCTTTAGCGTTGATCACAAGATTTTGTTCTCTAAACAATCTCAGCAGTCAATCATAGTGTTACGTGTCACCAAGCTGCGAGAAAAAAGGTCACACATGTTGTTTGTATTGCAATTCATACGATGCACACAACCAATCGTCTCTATCTGTTATATTTCTCAACGCAGTCATACAATGAACATGATCTGATATGAGGTTTGTCATAATCTGTACGGATCGCGACAATGTGTTTGTCGCTTACAAGTAGTGATGTCAATGAATCTGAATCTGATCGCTCCCATGATCTTGATCGCTAGAAGCGATTTTTTTTCATCCCTGGCTATGTAACAAACACAAAGCTGGAAACGAGGACAGCGTCATCGGAAAGATTATTGTTGGAATTATCACACTTGCCTTTTCTGGCTTGTTGAAGCTCTGTTTCGTACCCCTACACGTCGTTACGATATGGCTAGCAGGAAAGGATCGATTATAGTGAGGAGCCGCCGAGATCGTTGGTGCCCAATAGTTTCTTGTAGCCGATACCCTCAAATCCGCTCAAAAGAATGTCTCAAAGCCATAAGAGTAAACGTCTTTCTAAAACTTGGCCCTTCTTTATCGACAGACTTCGCAGCTGGCTATGGGAGTACAGGACAATTACGGAACTAGTATGATGACCCTACTGACTATCCAGCAGTACCGCCCAGCCGAAATTCGAACGTACGAGACCAGCATCGGCACTCGAAACTTACTGTGCTTCGTATTCAGTGTAGAGTAAAAAGCAAAGCCCAGATGCTACATTCCGTTATCGAATCTTGACCTTCTGTTTTTATACGACAGACTTCGTATCCAGCTGTTAGAGTGCAGAACAATTGCAGGGCCAGTTGCTACGATCCTTGTTCTGTAACTTACTTACCTTTGCTGAAAATCGTAAACCTGAAATGAAAATAATATACAATGAATACAATTATTATTACTTACCTTAAATTACACTTACATTGATCGAATACAATTTGTACGCCTCCACACCACACTCATTCGTGACAGTTAACCGTTATGTGTGCGACAGGGTACCCGGGTACCTTTTCAGTTTTAAAATAGTTATAACTCATTCAATTTAAAACATACGTCATTGAAATTTTGCGACATCGTAAAACTCGTTGATCTTAAGTAATTGAGGTTTTTTTGGTGCATATCCATAAAGGGGTTTAGCAATGAGAGTCACTTGAATTTTTTTATTACGTAGGAGGGCGACAAGGGTACCCGGGTACCCATGATTTGCTATCTTCATAACTTTAGTTATGTTGAACCGATTTAGATGAAACCGGTGGCATTTGATTCGTACATTTATCTAGTTTTGATCAGATAAAGCGTTTGGCCATCAAATGACAAGTAGTTCCCGGGAATCGGTAATTCCGGAGTAACATCCGGTAAAACGTGGGAAGCCGCATGTTTTGAAAGAATATCAGCTTTCAGTAAAGCTATTAGCTTTGAACTTGACACTGTGGACCCTTTTTTCATCTAATTATATAAATTGGTGACTTTAGATCGCATTGGCCACTCCAGAATTTGGTTTCTGTAGGGATACAAATGGCGAGTTGGGTGCCTAATCCAACATTAGAATTGGTTTAGCGGATCTTTTAGATGTTTTGAACTGAAATGGTTCTGTTTAGTACTGATTGATAATTTCGGAACTGGTTCCAAATGTATAACGGATGGTTCTACGTTTTGAACGGTTCTGATAATGCTAAGCATTATCTTGAATCCTGCGGTATCATCTGTGACCCCGTAGAAACCATTTTCGAAATAACTAATCAAAATACATCGAAATGTAAAAAATATCACCTACCGAACTAATTCCAAGAACTTTGATACCCATATTGCTAGGTTTTACCTCCAATCCTGGACTGGCCACCCATGACCCCACAGGAACCTACTCCGGAATGGCCAACCTGATTCATCTCATTATATGAAGTAGTACATTGTACGAATTTTTAGAGTTTTTATATCCGCATGACTGATTTTCCTGCAATGCAATCATTTCTCTTCCTCACAGCGGACACTCTGTCGGAATTCCGGATTTTCGGGCCCCGTATGTCTTTTAGTGGCCAAATGGCCAAATGATTCAAAACTAGATAAATAAACGAATCAAATGACACCTATTTCGTCGAAATCGGTTTAAAATTGTTGATGTTATAACAATATCAATTTTGGGTACCCGGGTACCCTTGTCGCCCTGCTAAAGGTGTTTTTTTTGTCGCACACATAACGGTTAAACGGAAATATAAAAACGCAAACACTCTCACACACTTACCTTACCGATGTACAAGAAAGGCTGAAATTAAAAAACGGATTTGCAAGTTAAAACTGAACCCGTGCAGATGCCTCAAGTTACTTGTCCGAAAATCTATACAAATACACCAAGTGCCGTCGGGAATCACGTTCTCCGACAAACTCCTTCGTAGCCGATCAGATTCGACAACTCAAGCAACGATCCTATTGCCTCTAACAGCCTCTCCCAGTCGACATTCGAACATACGACGAGCGACGACTGGCTTGTTAGGCCGGCGTCATTCCTCGAAGCCAACTGGGAGGCTCAGTATAGAGTACCGTAGTTTTATATCCATCTCAATTTTTAACGAGATGAAATTCATTGCCCTCAGGTCTGCAACTTGGCTTCAAATGGTGAGTTGACAACCTGGAAGGAGCGTCAAACACAGCTCTGGTCCTCACAAGCTCCCGCCTCACGCCTCCACGAGTCATATGATACCAAATGCGGCGTAGCCTGGGCAATGTTGTCAATCTGACAATAGCGAAGTGAGGAGGTGCGACGCGAATACTGGCGCGGTAACCATAGCATGGCGGTAGAGGAAATGCTTCGTCAAACACGAGCGTCTGTTCACCAAGGAGGTGCGGCTCAAACAGCGTCTGTTCTCCATGTTAGGGGCGGCTGATTATTATACTCGTCCTTATGCCAGCAGGGACACTAAACAGTGCTGTGCACGATGGTCCTCCGGCGAGACAGGGGGTTAGGGGCAGGCCCAACAAGCCGCCCTGGAAAACTAAAAGTTACCAACAACGAAGAAGAAAATAGGGATCGAAACAATCGGCGTCGACCCACGCGACGAAATAAGGACTACGATTGGAAACTCGGGACATGGAATTGCAAATCGCTCGGCTTCCCGGGTTGCGATAGGATAATATATGATGAATTACATCCCCGAAACTTCGAAGTCGTAGCACTGCAGGAACTTTGCTGGACAGGACAGAAGGTATGGAAAAGCGGGCATCGAGCGGCTACTTTCTACCAGAGCTGTGGCACCACCAACGAGCTGGGAACCGGCTTTATAGTACTGGGAAAGATGCGCCAGCGTGTGATTGGTTGGCAACCGATCAACGCAAGGATGTGCAAGTTGAGGATTAAGGGCCGTTTCTTCAATTACAGTATCATCAATGTGCATTGCCCACACGAAGGGAGACCCGATGACGAGAAGGAGGCGTTCTACGCGCAGCTGGAGCAGGTGTATGATGGCTGTCCGCGACGGGACGTGAAAATTGTCATCGGTGACATGAACGCGCAGGTAGGACGGGAAGCTATATATAGACCGGTAATCGGGCCAAACAGCCTGCATGCCGCAACGAACGACAACGGCCAACGATGCGTAAATTTTGCAGCTTCCCGCGGAATGGTAGTCCGAAGTACCTTCTTCCCCCGCAAAGATATCCACAAGGCCACCTGGAGATCACCAGACCAACGAATAGAAAACCAAATTGACCATATTCTAATCGACGGTAAATTCTTCTCTGATGTTATAAACGTTCGCACCTACCGCAGTGCGAATATAGATTCGGATCATTTCCTAGTTGCAGTTTGCATGCGCTCAAAACTCTCGACGGTGCATAACACGCGTCGAAGTCGTACGCCGCGACCCAACATCGAGCAGCTACGAGTCACCGGAGTTGCCCAGGAATACGCGCGGCAGCTGGAAGCAGCGCTACCAACGGAAGAGCAACTTGGCGCAGCAACTCTTGAAGATGGTTGGAAAGGCATTAAGACCGCCATCGGTAGCACTGCACTAGCGGCACTAGGTACAATGAATCCGAACCGAAGAAACGATTGGTTCGACGGCGAATGCGAGCAATTAGTGCAGGAGAAGAATGCAGCACGTGCGAGGATGCTGCAATACCGTACGAGGGCGAATGTGGATCGATATAAACAAGCACGGAACAGGCAAAACTCGGTCTTCCGGAGGAAAAAGCGCCAACAGGAAGATCGGGATCGCGAGGCGATGGAAGAACTGTACCGTGCTAACGATAAACGGAGGTTCTACGAGAAGTTAAACCGCTCGCGCAAAGGCCATGTGCCGCAGGCCGATATGTGTCGAAACTCAGACGGTAATCTTCTCACGAACGAACGTGAGGTGATCGAGAGGTGGAAGCAGTATTATGACGAGCACCTTAACAGCGATGTAGCTGAACATGGAGGTGACGATATGGCAATAGATCTTGGAGCACGTGCAGAAGACGACAGAATACCAGCCCCTGACCTCCAGGAGGTAGCAGAAGAGATCGGTCGGCTGAAGAACAATAAAGCGGCTGGGGCTGATCAGCTACCCGGCGAGCTGCTGAAATACGGTGGTGACGCACTGGCTAGAGCGCTGCACTGGGTCATTGTCAAGATTTGGGAGGATGAGCTACTGTGGACGGAAGGCATCGTGTGTCCGATCTACAAAAAGGGCGACAAGTTGGATTGTTGCAATTACCGCGCAATCACACTGTTGAACGCCGCCTACAAGGTACTCTCCCAACTTTTATGTCGTCGACTATCACCATTTGCAAAGGAGTTCGTGGGGCAATATCAAGCGGGATTCATGGGTGCCCGTGCCACCACGGACCAGATTTTCGCGCTTCGGCAAGTGTTGCAGAAATGTCGCGAATACAACGTGCCCACGCATCATTTATTCATCGACTTCAAATCGGCGTACGACACGATCGATCGAGATCAGCTATGGCAGATTATGCACTACTACGGATTTCCGGATAAACTAACGCGATTGGTCAAGGCGACGATGGATCGAGTAATGTGTGTTGTTCGAGTATCAGGGGCAGTCTCGAGTCCCTTTGGATCTCGAAGAGGGTTACGGCAAGGTGATGGGCTTTCATGTTTGCTGTTTAACATCGCTTTGGAGGGTGTGATAAGAAGAGCGGGTATAGACACGAGTGGCACGATATTCACGAAGTCCGTTCAGCTTCTTGGTTTCGCTGACGACGTTGACATCATTACACGTACCTTTGAGAGGATGGCGGAAACGTACATCGGACTGAAAGCTGAAGCCAAACGGATTGGACTTGTCATTAATGTATCGAAAACAAAATACATGAAAGGAAGAGGTTCTAGAGAAGTGAATGCTGACCTCCCTCCCCGGATTCATTTAGACGGTGATGAAATCGATGTGGTAGAAGAGTTCATATATCTGGACTCACTGGTTACCGCAGACAACGACACCAGCAGAGAAAATACAAAGACGCATTATGACAGGAAATCGTGCCTACTTTGGACTCCGTAGGACGCTGCGATCGAACAAAATTCGCCACCGCACGAAGTTAACAATCTACAAGACGCTGATTAGACCGGTAGTCCTTTACGGCCATGAGACATGGACTATGCTCGTGGAGGACCAACGCGCCCTTAGTGTTTTCGAACGGAAGGTGTTGCGCACCATCTACGGCGGAGTGCAGATGGAAGACGGAACGTGGAGGAGGCGAATGAACCATGAATTGCATCAGCTGCTTAGGGAACCACCCATCGCTGCCACCGCAAAAATCGGTCGCCTGCGATGGGCTGGGCATGTCGTGAGGATGTCGGACGACTGCCCGGTTAAAAAAGTTCTCAATAACGATCCGACTGGAACGAGACGACGGGGCGCGCAGCGAGCAAGATGGATCGATCAAGTGGAAGGCGACCTGCGGACCCTACGTAGACTACGTGGCTGGCGAATTGCGGCCATGGACCGAGTAGAATGGAGACGACTTCTTCGTACAGCAGAGGAAACCACGGCCTGGAGCTGATTAAGTAAGTAAGCAGGTCTGCAACCTTTTTCGTCATAGGAACGACCTTGAATGGACTATTCACTGCCAATATTCTTTCACCAGATCGGCAACAGCTTCTTCTACAACGCAAGGACGAGTTCTGGAAAGGTGCAGCCGGAACTAAACAAATCACACTAAACAGATGATGTGTTTAACTGTCGTTCCTGTCTGTAAAGCAAGGTAATCATGAAGAAAATGTATGGGGAAATTTGACCTTAAAACTGCATACATTTTCACTATTAAGCGCATCAAAGATAATTATAAATTTGTTACTATAAAATTTCTGGACATTTTGTCTATCCAACAGTCCTGTTTCGTTCAGTAGTATAGTAGCTATATTAGCTACTGATATATTTATGGCAAGAAAAATGTGTACCAAATTTGGTAGAGAACGGTGCCGACCGGCGTTCCGGAGTTCTGGTGGAACATACCTACGTTAAGCCTGATGGGAAATTGTGCAATCAGCCTGAAAGTTTAAAATTTTTTTTTATATTATGTGTATATAAAAAATGTTCTTTTATTCGACATTTCATCCCGCTAATCGCGGTAAGAGAACATTCACCGCTACAAGCTATTTCGAATTTCAGTTTATCGAAATAGTCATAAGAATACTTTGATGATCGTCATTCAGTGAAAATAGCACTGGTCTGTCACATTAAAGATATCTCTCTCTCGCTCATAATTATGGTCGTTATATTTGCATAGAAATGAAACGGAAAATGAAATGATCAAGAAGCCTATTCAGAGAAATAGCCAGTCGTTCAAAATAACCTAGAGGGTGGTTCTATTTTTACTAACACATTATTGACCAGCGTAAATTTGTCAAATTGGTAATGATTGCACATTCCAAATTATGTGGTGCATTTATATTGGCGAATGCTTCCGAAAGACAACGAAAAGGATTCGCCCTTACGGATGTGTTGTGCCTCACCATTCTAACCTGAAAAGCGAGAAGCTGCATACATATTGCTCGCTGTACGTCCGTGTACGCTTATTCCAGAAGCTGCGCAATTGTTTTGACCGGCTGGGGAGCCATTCCGGACCGGTGTCTTTGCAATCGTTGCAAATCTCCATGTGCCAATAACAATTGCTGCATAATTGCTGACGAGATCTGTGGGCCGATGGTTGCCAGAAGAAACGAACAATGAGTTTATTTCCACCGGGCTTATCAACTGGATTGACTACGTCACTTTTGGTTTATTAGATATGTGCATGGGAAATATGCCGGTGGTTTTACCGGCGTTCAGGTCCTAGGATTTGGTTAAATTCACTTACGGTGATCGAAGTTTATAGTTAAATATAGTTTGTAGATAGTATTGGTAGAGTTTATACACATAATAGTATGGTACAAATGTTCGTTCAAACCTCATAGTTGAAAAAGTGATGAGATGATGCTTTTCTGTTCTTCGGGTGCATGATTGTTATGAAATATTGTTTTAAAAAACCGAAAAAGCATAACATAAATAATTATAATTTGATTAAAATTCAAATCCACTTATTGTTTGATAAAGTTTGTATGTCTTTCAGAGGTAGTTTTTGAGTGAAATGTTACCAATAATTTCTTTTTCTCCGTAATCTGCAAATTATCATCCGAGATCCAATAAATTTAATTGATATCGCTCCCGGTATTGAATTGTTTCATTCATTACCAGCAATTGATTTTCTGACATGTTTACTGATGTGGAAAAACGAAAAGTTGCACAGCAATTAAATTAAAGAACACGAATTAATCAATAACTTATAGCCGAAAGACTCTTTTGTCCCGATCTGTACGTGCTGTATCCGAATGGAGGAGATTGCGGTCCCAGGAAAACGGGAATAAACTCAATTCACGTTCATCCCACCCCACATAGCTTGACATCTCTGCTGCTGCTGACCGGACCGGACAGTGTACATACGAGCACACACACCGACACCGGAATGACCGGACCAACTGCGACGCTGTGCAATCGCTTAATTGGTGTTTTATTGTGCGTGATACATTTGGGCCGGATGCTGATTATCAGCTGTACAATGTGTATTCACCACCGTTACTTCTTCTGTTTCCTCCCGATGGATGGGTTCCGTGCCATGTTTGGTTCCGAACGCCTTTGCACGCACATGATCACTAGCTAAGCAAGGGTGACCTTTCCATCCCCTTTCTGACCGGGGAAAGCAACGGACAGCACCCTGCTCGTCCATATGTGGCATGCATTTAGATAACGGGGCGAATGTTTGTTTAATGTATGAACAGCAATAAATAAATGTATGTGTAATTCGTGTTAATTACATTTCGCCACAATATGTCGTGTAAATCGCTCCGCAAATCAAAGTAGAGCAGATTCTCGGTAAAAGCAGGACAGCTGTTCTGTGTGATAGGACAAATGGAATTTTACATTAACGTGGATATACTAGAACTACATGAAATAGGACATGCATATTTCATTTCACCTTTCTAACATACAAATTGCGCAGGTAATTTTGATCACGGATGTTAGGTTCTCTTAATCTTTCATTTCCAAGTACGTTACAGAACCAGAAAAAGATTCTTTTTTGTTTCCGATTTTCAACTGTGTTTGTTACAGTCGTAATTTGACGCAAAATATGGCTCTAGAGAGTATCAAGTGGCAGACACGCTAGATAGCCTTCCTGTTTTATATTTAATAATAAACTATGCTAAAATCGCTATTGATTGACGCTCAATCTCCGGAAGCACCTGCAAAATTATTTGCTTTTGAACGAACCAAAAATCGTTAAACACCGCCAAAAGGTCTCTTATCGTTAATGTTTAATGAAGGCAAACAAGATTTGTTCAAAGGCCCGCAAATAATACCGGTACCTACCCATTTTATAGACCAACGGAAGTATTTGCCTCGATGCAGTAAACTGCTGTGGCTTTCCTGGACAGACGGCCCACCGTCTTGATTCAGCATAAAATTTATATCTGGGGAGCAGATAAAACACACTTGCTTATACATAAATTTTTAAGAACACTCACAACACTTGCTGCTAGACTACAAATTCCGTTGTTTTCTTCGATGTTTGGCGCCAGCAGAGTCGAGATTTTGTTGCTTTAAGAATTTGCCTCGCCCGGTATCTGCCGCCTGGCCGTCCGGTAGGAGGAAAGCTCTGTTCTTGACGGCAGACATCCACCGAACCCCTCCACCAGGATCAGGTCGAAAGCCGGGGTAGCACACAACTCACATTTGCAGACTCGTGCGGAGTCGAGAGTTCTTCCCAATTTTTCTTTTCCTCTCGGTTTGCTGTGGTTCAATAGCTTTTCTTTTTGGAGCCATTCCGGGCCGTACCAACTTCCGGAAAGCATATTTTATTTATAGATCGCATATGGCAGCTAAATTTTGTGCTTGGCAGCATTACTAAGATGCAGACGATACATTGTCGTTCCTGTGAAGTTCTGTTCTATAAAAGGTTTTTCCATTCAAAGCCACAGTTTCACTGTTATAAGTATGATATGTCGACGTTGATAGAATTGAATGTCTGGTGTCAGATTTGGAAAGCACAACTGTTTTATTTTGAGGTTTTCCTTAATTACTAAGACTATGCCATATCCAAAGGTACAGCTTAAGAATTTTTATGGAAAATATATTATATTATTCATTGGTTGTTATCCAGATATTCTGTGCGGGGATTGCCTGAAATGTATTACAATTTTTTAAACTATCCTATTTGAAATTTCCAGAAATAAAGTTGAATAAAAAGATATCTAATAAATATCTCAATAAAATATGCACTTTCATAAACTAAGTCTGTGTTTTTGTCGAAGTACTCTCCATTTTGCTACAAGTAACACACGAGCGATGAATCTGAAAGAAAATGGTATTTAATTTCTGATCCCTTCCTGTTTAAAGTTAGAGCAAAGCGTAACTAATTTGATTGGGGCACCGCTCCATTGGCCGTAAATTCCTTATTTATAAATATTTGATGCATAACCTGTGTTAGCACCGTCAAACTGGCAACCATGTGTAATCCAGGTCGGCGTCTTCGTCGGCGTCAGCATGCAGACAAGATGGTTCGTGCTGTTCAAGAAGTCGTCTTAGTCTAACTCGATCTTGGATACATCTCGTCGCCAATTCCCTAGGCGTATCGGAACTCACAAATCACGTTCAACTTGATCGGGCCATCTCACACGAAAGGCAAATTATGCCCGATTTGCTGCTAGTGTTGTTATGTAGCTATATTTTTCATAGTTATATGATATATTTTTCACGTATGAATCACGAGCTACAGCTCAGTAAACCACAAATCTATAAACAAAATTGAAGTCGTACACGAAGTTTATTAAACTTCAATAACCCTACCGCTATCAGGGACAGGGGGTTTAATGTTAAAGTTGGATCGATTAAGTCGAAAGTGATTTGTAGCTCTGGGAAGGGTGCAGGTTATCTAATTGCCATAAGATCAGCCGAGGAAGACATCTTTATCGCGTATCGTATATCGTTAATAGTTTTGCACGCATATATACTGCTAGGAGGTAATGGTCAGAGTCAATATCAATATCAGCAACCCTGTACAGAGCATAGTTTGGTGATATTCGAGAAAAACCGGCTATCGACAAGAATGTGGTCATTTCAATTTCAGAAAACAGCGAAAACGGGAAGGACAGAAAACAGAGGAAACAGGAAAGTTTGAAAACAGAGAAAACAGGAAAGTTAGAAAACAGAGAAAACAAGAAATTTAGAAAACAGTGAAAACACGAAAGTCAGAAAACGGAGAAAACAGGAAAGCCAGAAAACAAAATAAACGGGAAAGACAGAAAACAGGAAAGTCGATAAACAGAGGAAACAGGAAAGTTAGAAAACAGAGAAAACAGGAAATTCGGAAAACAAAGAAAACAGGAAGCTTAGAAAGTAGAAAAACCCGGAAAATCAGAAAACTCAGAAAACAGGAAAGTCAGAAAACAGAGAAAACAGAAATGTCAGAAAGCAGAGAAAACACAGAGAGTTTTCTGTGAAAATCAGAAAAAAGAGAAACCAAAGAAAATAGAGAAATCAGAAAACAGGTAAGTCAGAAAACAGAGAAAACAGGAAATAAAAAAAAGAAAACAGGTAAGTCAGAAAACAGAGAAAACATGAAAGTCAGAAAACAAAGAAAACAGAGCAAATATGAATGACAGAAAACAAAGAAAACAGGAAATTTGGAAAACAAAGAAAACAGGAAGCTTAGAAAGCAGAAAAACCCGGAAAATCAGAAAACTCAGAAAATAGGAAAGTCAGAAAACAGAGAAAACATGAAAGACAGAAAACAGAGAAAACATGAAAGACAGAAAACAGAGAAAACAGGAAATTCGGCAAACAAAGAAAACAGGTAAGTCAGAGAACAGAGAAAACATGAAGTTAGAAAACAAAGAAAACAGGGAAGTCAAAAAACAGAGAAAACAGGAAAGTCAGAAAACAGAGAAAACCGGAAAATCAGAAAACAGAGAAAACAGAGCGAACAGAAAAATCAGAAAACAGGTAAGTCAGAAAACAAGAAAGTCTGAAAACAAATAAAACAGGAAAAACAGAAAACAAAGAAAACATTACAGGAAATTCGGAAAGCAAAGAAAACAGGTAAATAAGAACACAGAAAAGAAAAAAAACAGAGAAAACAGGAAAGTCAGAAAACAGGGAAAACGCGAAAGTTAGAAAATAGTGAGAACAGGAACGTCAGAAAACAGAGAAAACAGAAAAGACAGAAAACAGGAAATTAAAAAAACAGAGAAAAAATGAAAGTCAGAAAACAAAGAAAATAGGGAAGTCAAAAAACAGAGAAAACAGGAAAGTCAGAAAACATGTTAGCCAAAAAGACAGAGAGAAAGATAAGTCAGAAACAGAGAAAACAGGAAATTCGGAAAACAAAGAAAACAGGAAAGTCAGAAAACAGAGAAAACCAGATAATCAGAAAACAGAAAAAACAGAGAGAACAGAAAAATCAGAAAACAGAGAAAACAGGTAAGTCGGGAAACAGGAAAATTAGAAAACAAAGAAAACAGGAAAGACAGTAACCGGAAAGTCAGAAAACAAAGAAAACAGGACAGGAAATTTGAAAAACATAGAAAATAGGCAAGCCAGAACACAGAAAAGTCAGAAAACAGAGAAAAGAGGAAGGTCAGAAAACAGAGAAAACAGGAAAGTCAGAAAGCAGAGAAAACACAGAGAGTTTTCTGTGAAAATCAGAAAACAGAGAAAACAAAGAAAACAGAGAAATCAGAAAACAGAGGAAACAGGATTGTCAGAAAACAGTAAAGTCATAAAACTGAGGAAACAGGACAGCAAATTCGGAAAACAGAGAAAACAGGTAAGTCAGAAAACACAAAACAGAGGAAACAGGAAATTCGGAAAAAACAGAAATCAAGTAAGTCAGAAAACATGAAAGTCACAAAACAAAACAAAAAAACAGGTAAGTTAGAAAGCAGAGAAAACATGAAAGTCAGAAAACAAAGAAAACATGGAAGTCAGTAAACAGAGAAAACAGGAAAGTCAGAAAACAGAGTAAACAAGCAAGCCAGGAAACGGAGAAAACCGGAAAGTAAGAAATCAGTGAAAACGGGAAAGACAGAAAACAGAGAAAACAGGAAATTAAAAAAAAAGAAAACAGTAAAGGTAGAAAACACGAAAGTCAGAAAACAGAAAAAACAGGAAAGTCAGAAAACACAAAAAAACCGGAAAATTAGAAAACACAGAAAACAGGAAAGTCAGAAAACAAAGAAAACAGGAAAGTCAGAAAACGGAGAAAACAGGAAAGCAAGAAATCAGAGAAAGCGGGAAAGACAGAAAACAGAGAAATCAGGAAAGTCAGAAAACAGAGAAAACAATCTGAACGAACGAAACGAAATGAAACGATCTGATGGGTTTTACGGGGGCTCGTGCTGCTAAGGATCAAATCTACCCACTCCAACACATCCTGCCGGAATTAGGGGACTACAATATTGGGAATATCATATTTCCGTGAATTTCAGGGCAGGATACAATACAGTCAAACGCGAACAGAGATAATACACGAGAATGATTTTCCGAACAAACTGATATGTCTGCCAAAACTACTCTGGAACGAGTGATGTGTTATGTGTGTATTTCGGGGGCCCTCTAGAGTCCTAACGTATCGCGCAGGTAACTGCGGCAAGGAGACAGATGGTTCTTTATTATATTTAACATCGCTATTGAAGGTGCGATCCCGCTAGCGGAAAAATGATCTTCAGCAAAAGTAGCCAACAAAACGCTCCAAGGAAAAATTTGGGTTTTATTCCACTCTTATGATGGCATTTAAGACCAAAATTGGTCATGAAAACCGCCATAAGAGTACAATAAAACTCACATTGTTGCTTGGGACGAGCTTGGTCCAACAACCTCGACATTATTATAATAGGGTGATCACACGTCCTGATTTACCAAGACAGTTCATGTTTCCACGTGGCTTGTCCTGCATTCCTGGTTTACAGCGGATAATCCTGATTTGCAGAACGAAGTCCAACTTTACTGAAAGAGTTGACTTACAAATGCTTTCAAATTTCTGTACTCGTAGGATATTATCTGTCCCTCAATAAACTGGTTACCTTGCCTTCATAGACATCTTGATGCCAGATTTTACTTTTCTGGTTTCATAATCATAACAGGGAATCAAAACTCACGAACGGACAACAGGCAATGATATTGTCCCTACTTCAAAATGTTGGGACAATATATGATGAATGTTCGTCACTATTATCCTAAGACAATAAGGCCATTACAAATATTTTATAATGTTTTTGTCCTTCCGGTGTCGGGCCACTGAAGGAGGGGCGAAACAAAACAAAGAGATTTTTTTAATCGAGCAAAAAATATGCGTTTTAAGCATTTTTACTTAAGGTTTAAACGTGAAAACCAAATCAATTCTTTCTTTTCACATACACGAAATCATTTTTCGAGTTTTTTAGGCTACAGAGCCCACCGGGAATTGATTTTATAAAACCAATTTGACGTATATCATACAAATTATTTTTTCCCCACGACTTTTCAAGCCAATTTCCAAAGGGGGGGTGACAAAAACTTTAAAAATAATTTGCTTGCGATAGAGATACACTGTTGTATGCAATATGTATTGTACGCAACAAAAGCAAACCTAATCATGTCAAACTGTGTTGATAGCGGCAGTGTCTGGTAGTTACCAAGGTAACGTTGCAAACTTACCAGTGGTAAGCATTGTACTCCAGACTTTCGGTCAAAGCAAGCTAGTCTTTTCCTTAAGCTTTTTGCTGTTTGTCCCTTTTGTTCAAGTTACTGATAAAGTATTGTCTTTAACGAGCCGACTTGCGACAAGCACATCTTTTATTGCATACCTGTAACTCCAAATAAAGCGCTTACTCATACTCGTGAGACATCATTTTTGTTTGTTCCTTTATTTTGTCGTCGTGATACATTCTGGTTGGTACGTATGTTTGTTTTATAGACAGAGAATAACAGGCTTATCGCCCTTCGTTTTCTTCGTTGCTTTCTAGGTATCAACAATGATATTTTGATTCACTAATCGTAATATGGCATGATTTTTTTTGCCACCTTCAACATGTTCAGTGCCAAGATTTATTGCAGAGCAGGTCGATTTTGTTTGCTCTATTGTTAAATTGGTAAAGACTCGTAAAAGCGACGCACGCAAAACTGGTCGTCAAAAATTGAAAAAGTCGAATTTTCTTCAAACATTCAACGAAGCCACGTCGTCCATTTTGTTCGCCGCCGAACGCCATTTTGGTTTAAATTGCTTTTCGCTTCTAACAGTTGCTTGGGTTTTCTTCTGATTCCGATTAAAGTTAGCCCAATTTTTTACGACTTGGTGGGGTTCTGGTGTGTTGGGAGAGTTTTTGTCCTTGAGCAGACATCTGTACATTTTTGGCCGCCTATCACTCCATGGCCTTTGTTACAGAATGACTGCATAGAAAATCTGACCAAAACAGCACGGAGTAATTCAGTTCACTAGAGTAATTCCTTTATTTCATTACTATTTTTGATATTATTTTTCATTGTTATTGTATTGCTTTTAAATTTGTTAAATAAAAAGCATAAGATAAATCGGTGTTTTAAAACCGAAATATCGTTGTCATTTTTCCATTTCCAAGGATTTCCCAGAAAATAACTTAAATATTTCGATCCGATTTATGACTACAATGAATTACATGTTATTTCCAAAACATCACTGCGAGAATATATTTTCAACTGTTTAATATTTAATTTTTTATACATGTGTATTCTCTTCATTTTCTCATTTAAATATTCATTAGTCTGTTGACAGGCAGAGTCCGCTTTATTTGCAAAATACATCTGTTTATTGTTTCGATCAGTTCGGTTTCCGCGTGCATACCCAAGCGGTCGAGCTGCGGGATTTCGCAGGTGAATTATTAATTACAATCGAATGAGCAAAATAAAAAAACAGAGAATCAGTACCTACAGTACCGTTTGAGTATTTTTACGAATACCCAGTGCCTGAGGCTTGCCAGAAAAGTAAACGGCCATACCGTGTTAACCAACCTGTTGTTGAGTAAACTGCAAATGAGCAACATGGTTTGTTTCGTTTATAAGCAAGCTGTTTATTGAAGGGCCTTGAACGTAAACACTTTTCCGTGGTGTTTTGGTGAGTGCAAATGTGTAATATTTATTCATTACATCAAAAAATATCATCATTGAAAATATCTTTTTACGGCTATCGGGAGCTCAATTTTAACATATTTTGAGCACAGACAAACAGTTTCTACCAAGAGTAGAAAAATCAAGAAAAATGATCGTCACGCATATTTTGCCTGAACATTAGCACCATCTATGATCGACATTCCCAAATATTAACTCACAATAGGAGTAGCCCTTGAACAAGCAAGTATTTTTATGGGCCATTCCCCTCCTTTCGTTAAAAAATGTCACTTTGACGAATACAAAGGGATTCCCAAGCAATAATAAATTTGAAATAACTGTTACAGCGTGCGACGAATGGGAGAGTGAGTGTTATGTCTGTTTGTCTGTGCTTTGCTTTGATGATATTTTGATTCTCTAAGAGAAAACTTGCACTACTGGTTTTAACGATTTCGATAGTAGCTTAACAATATTAATCAGGCAAAGTTAGGAAAAATGGGGAATATTTTAAATTTGTTACATATGTAGGGTAAGGTGGTGCAGAATGCACCGCTTAGGCAAAACATCATTTTGCAGAGCAACGGCGTGTTTGTTCCACGTTTTTCAACTTCTAGAAGATTTTGGGATCTTTTTTACACTTACTCCTGATGAAATTTCCTAACAAAAACCAGTATTTTTTGTTATTTTTGACGATTTTTTCAAGAGTCAAAATCATTATGTGAGGCAGAACGCCAAAGCCCGTGGACAAAACGCACTAAGTTAGCCCAGCTAGGCGTTAAACGCAACCAAAAAATTTACCATTCAATCACGTGTTTTATAAACTCCTAAAACTAGGCTGCCGCAATGGCGGACGCGTTCGTCATAGCGTTTGTTACATACGCTTGTTTGCTGGGATACAATGGGTTCATATCTCAACATAATGGGCAATAAAATTTAATCATCTGCTTTTCTCCAACTGATGTGTGATGAAATATTGTAAGTTAAGCAATGTACAATTAGGTTTAAGGCAAATTCTAAGTCCTATACAATACATAATATTGCTACATTTTTAATAATTATCCGAAACAAAAGATGTGTACTGCAAATTAAAAATATTATATAACTGTTCGATCCCGCTGTGATGCATTCTACCCCTGTTTTGTATTTTGGAGTTTTTTGCAATATATGTTAAAAATATGCATAGTTTCTGCCGGTTTTGTGATGAATCATCGAGTATGACAGTATATCAATTAGATAGACTGTATTTATTATAAAATTTGCATACCGACTAGTAGTAAAAGCTTAAAAGAAAACCGTGATTTCTTACATGTGAACTGAGATCGCGGATAATCGCTTAATTTTATTGGATGTGGCTATGTTTGATGCTTTTACATTCTACACAATTATGAATTAGCGTGTTTTACACCAAAATAAAATGCGCATTGATAATTTTACCAAATAGTTTCCGCGTTTTTAAGCAATTAATAGCATATGCCATTCTACCCTCACGGTGCGTTCTGGACAGTCTTACCCTACGTGTTGGCGTCAGCTGAATCAGTTTTCTTGTATTGGCCCGAAAGTCAACTGGCAACTCTTTTGAGGTTTTCTTCTCGAATCTTATTGTCCCATTATACGGCTTTCTTTAGAGCATTTAATAAATAAAATATCAACGCATGCCGACTTATAAGGTTGAAAATACTACCTACATTTTTTCAATTCAAGAAACCTAAATGCCTAGATTGCATTTTTAGCCCAGCTTTTTCTCTTTTTAGCCAGATGAGCCTACTGATATGCAGCATGGGTGCTCTTGTATTTCTTTCTATTCCCTTGCCTCACCCACCCACCTAGAGCGTATGCAATGAAGAAGTTGATCATACATTCTCCGTTTCCGTTGCATAAGCATCGGGCGCATTAGCTCAAATCTCGTAGACGCCTCTGCATGATCCTTTTGGCCTGATCAGACATCTGGTCAGCAATGTGCAATGGCTGAAAATGTGACGGCACAATGAGCTCAAGCTCGACGAATATTTTATGATGACAATGTAGTGCAGAGTACACACTGCTGCGCTGATTTCGAATGTGGCTGGCATACGGAGAATAGGACTTACGTCTGCTGTAGAACAGTACATGCACCGAGACTATTGCAATCCAAGCAGCAGTAGTAATGCAGAGTTGAATGTTCGCCCCATTCAGCAAAAGTCCTCTCCGGTGAACAGCTTGCCAGATAGAAAATGGAAAAACTAAATTTCAAATGTGTACAACTTTGGCTTCAGCCAACCGGGCAAGCCGGTTTTCCAGCAGGCGCCAAAACATAAAGTTTTCCGAAATCCTCCCCTGTTGCAGTGGCACATTTGTTCTCGCTGTCCGCTTTGGGAGGAAAACTAACCAGTACGCAAATGGAGCATCAGAGGATTTCAGTTTGTTCTATTTAAGCTGGATGTTATTATTAATGATTTTATGTAACCTGTGTCTGCAACGGATGAAAGCTTTGCTACAACTGGTCACAAAGCTCATCGCTGTGGTGTAAGTTTACCGCACCAGGATTTGTGAGAGGATTTAGGGCCAGTGCACGTGATTTGCCATCGTGCAATCGTACTGAAATGGAAACAAATCTGCAGATTGCATTGACTATCGGGAGTGTAGCTTTGCTCATTCACATTATGTTTAAGTGTTGTTGTTTTACAGGAAAATAATTTTTAATTATGATAACACCCACATGTCAGGATACACCATGTCATTTCACACCAAAGGTGCACTCTTTCATGAAAATTTTACAAATGGTTTTAAAACGGTGCTCAACATTAATGCTTTTGAATGGCACATCTGTTTTAAATATTGTTGAACTTTGTATAATCACCAGCATTTCAAATAAAATTCGCACAGTTACTGAATTAAACCATGTAGCCATAACGTAACATTGTATTTGTTTCTTAGTTTTCCACATCAACTTTAATCTGACGGTATGGTGAGCTGCTGGTTCCTTAGGCCGGTTATCGAAACAAAAAGAATACAGAGGAATGTCGTAAGGGTCTGGTCACCGCAATTTTTCAGTAACAGTAACATGCGCTATCTTCATACAAACATTATATTTCATTTATTTTTGTAACAGTTAACTTTTCATAACATTGTGAGATATGATGGCGTAAACTAACACGATCTCAGTAAGGTAAAATTCCAAACTAAGGTACCAGAGGATATTTTCAGCATGCTTCTTAATTCAGCCTACATTCCTTTTCTTTTGTTACGCCCTTCCAAATAAAAATTTTGCCGCTTCATAACACTACTCAAAAGAATGTTGCACTCATAGGTTTTAATGTGTTATAATTATTTTCACAAAAATATAAGCAGTTTGCTGCTTTTTATTCAATAAACAAAACTACTGTTTCTCCACTGGCACGTAATTAGACCGATGAAATAGAAGCAATCGCTTACGTGTATCCGCTCTCGATGATGGTTTGAAAAACACAAATTATGGTCTTGTGTACTTATCCTACAAATTAAACAGCTATTAATACAGTATCACAGAACAATTCTACTTCTTCTATCAAGGAGGAATATAAAAGTCCTCCTCTGATATATTAAAGTACAGTAATCTGTGAGATACATGTATGTGAGGTGCATGCAGGACTCTATATATAGTCACTCTACTTTCCCCTTTAACCCTTTATAAGGCCGTGGCAATTATTTTGCCACCAACGAAAAATATTTGTTTTGCGTCTATAATGACATCAATATAATTTTAGAAGCAAAATAAAAAATTTTTGTTGGTGGCAATATAGTTGCTACTGCCTTATAAAGGGTTAACGACGAAAGTGTTGGCAACGCTGTCATGTGAAATTGTCACAGTGCGCGATTATCATTGGCAACATTGCTCGCGTATCGGCCTCTTTTTCCAGCAGACTCTTGGACAGGTAAGACGTACTTTGTTCACACAGCGCTTCTCCATGTCGAGTGATTTCTGCGGTGCGATTTATAATGGCGTCTGGCATGAAACCTGTTATGCCATTGAGTATTCACATAATCCGCCGAATAGATCCTTGGGTGGTTCTGTGTGCTCTTCGCAATTTCTTAGGTTTGTTTTTTCAATTAGCTACAGCTGATTTTTGCTAGGCGTAAAGCCTTTGCTAAGCCCCAACAATATGCCCCAAAAATCAACTGTATAGTTAATTGCGTCACTAAGAAATGAGTTATTTAGGGAATTGCTTTATAACTGTTATGCCCAAGCAACAATGTGAGTTTTATTATACTCTCATGGTGGTTTTAATGACCAATTTTGGTCTTAAATGGCATCATAAGAGTATAATAAAACCAAAATTGTTACTTGGGATGGTTTGTCCTTATTCCGCTGATAATACGCCTCAGAACCCCATGGCTGGTATTGTTGTCCGCCGTCACCGGTGAGCTAAGATAGATGAATTCCTCAACTACTTCGAACTTATCAACACTAAACCATAGATGTTCTGACGACAATGTCCAATCGTCGGCAAAGCAACGAATTGACTAGATTTGTTGAGAATAGCGCTTCACTTGTTGATATTATCTGCTTGCTTGGTTCATAATATCTTGTAGCGCAATGTCGAACAGCAGGTATGAGAGAGCATACACCTCCTCAAGAAACTCGCCTATCGTCCTTACAGTGGTAGGCGAGTTTCTTGAGGAGGTGGAAATGCTGGCATCAGACGCCATAAGCATAATAGAGGGTTGGATGGCGGGCGTCAATCTGCGATTGGCCCACCATAAGACGGAAGCTGTGATGGTCAGTAACCGTAAGTCGGCCCTAGAGGCAAAAATAATCGTGGGGGGACAGGCGATTGTCTCCAAACGAAGTGAAGTACCTGGGTGTCATGACAGACAACAGGCTGAACTTCACCAGCCATGTGGATTATGCTTGTGGTAAAGCGTCAACGGCGGTCACTGCGCTGTCTAAGATCATGCCGAACGGTTACGGTCCTAGCAGCAGTAAGAGACGCCTGATGGCCAGCGTTGCCATGTCGGTGCTACGATACGGTGCACCGGCGTGGGCCCGGGTTTTGGAGAGTAAGCGCAATCAGGCATGTCTGAACAAGGTGTTCAGGCTGTTAGCATTGCACACATTGTTTGCACGGTAGCCGAGGAAACGGCGGAGCATGTGATCTTTCACTGCCCGCGGTTTACGTCCACTCGGCGGGTGATGCTTGCGGTCGTTGGGGAAGACACCAACGCCGACAACATTGTGCAGAGAATGTGCGCTGAGCAGCGCGCATGGGGTGCCGTCGATAGGGCGGCAACGTCGGTGATAACGGAGTTGCAACGGCTAGAACGTTTGCAACGACAGGGCCTGACATAGCTTGCTAGGGTCAGTAATGTGCTGATTGGGCAGCCCAGGCCCTAAGTGAAGGGTAGTGGCGGTAAAAAATGGCAAGGGTGTTGTGTGAACCCACACACGCAACGGACAAGTCGGAGTGCTTCGGCACGTCCTCCCTCCTGCAGGGATGGCCAGCACCCCAACTTGCAGCGGGTGCGAAGAGTGATTCACACAGTTCTCTCAGCGAATAGCAAGGATGCAGAGGTATAATCATTAGTTCACTGGCTCCTAGATGCAGTGTAAGTGGCAATGGAACTGACGACAGCGTCTTTTCTTCTCCGAAACACCGCACAAAGCGGACATGAAAACAACTACACTGCCACTGTGAAGGTCCCAAGTGTGGCTTCACTGTGAGATACAAGTGTGACTTGGCTGTGCGATCCTTACTGTGAATTCACACTTCATAGAAATGTATAGTTCACCAGCGCGCTGCAGCGGTAAAGATACTGAGAAGTCACTTGGAAGCAGTTTATTGGGGAGTTCGCTTTGTGTTGTTTCCATTTCGATGAGCTACACAGAAATTGAAATGCTTCTATGATGCATGTCAATGAATGATTTTTTCGCGTGGAGCTGGCGGTAATAAGATATTTCGAAGATTTTTTTTTTTTTTAAATTTTTTTTTTTGATCACCGTATATTTATGTTGTGGCTTTCGGGTTGATGTTTCTCGGTGAAAATTCAAATTTATAACTTTTCTAAACTACGTTTCGGCTTACTGTTTTTACTCAGCCATCATCAGATTCTTAAAATAAAACAATTTTCATTACACGTTTAAACAAAATACAAATCTTACGTACAAACAATATTTATAGTTAATTAGGAAACACTAAACTTTTGTTGTCCGCTGTTTCTTCTATGACGACGCTGTTCGCGTCGTGTGCGGTTCTCTTCTGTTTCGTTCGAATCTTCTTAGTTTGTTCAGGGCGCCGTCGTATGCATTGGAGAAGCTTAGTGCGTCCCGCTGTAAGTTTACTGTTTTCCCCTCGTGTAGTTTTATGTGTAGTGTTTCGGCGTTCAGTCGTTTAGCTTCGTTGCTCTCTCTCTCTAAGATGCCAGTCTCCGAGAATTTGAAAGCATGGCCATGTTCTACCGCATGTTGTGTGAGTCCGGTCATCGATGATTTCGTTCGGATTGAGTTCTGATGCTGCTGCAGACGTTTTTCCAGTGTCTGCGATGTTTGACCGATGTACACTTTATCATTACAACCACCACAGGGTACACTATACACCACGTTGGTTTGTTGCATTTTTGAAATTTTATCTTTCAGCTTTGAGAAAATAGTGTCTTTTATTTTATTGCAAGGTTTATGTGCAACTGTTACGTCATGTTTGTGTAGTACCTTGGCTACTTTCTCACTCATGCATGGGATGTACGGGAGCGATATGTATTTTTTAGGCTGTTCTTCGTTGTTGGCATTTTGTAGCGTGTTGTATAGTAAGTGTACTCTGTTGGTGAGTGTACGATTTATCAGCTGATCCGGATAGTTGTTTTTTCGTAGTGTGCTTTTAGCAGCCAATATGCTCTCGTGTCTCTTTTCTGGATCAGTCAGCTTCAGAGCGCGATCGACAAGTGCTGTCACTGTATTGACTTTGTGCGTGTGGGGGCTTTCTGAGTAGAAATCGAGATATCGTCCGTCCTTCTGTTTGGGATGCCATGTTTTCCCTATTTGATTATTTTTCCTTGTTAGGGTTAAATCTAAAAATCTTATGCACGAGTTTATTTCTTTTTCTACCGTGAATTGTAGAGTATCGTGGAACTTATTGAATTCGTTAAGGACGATATTTATCTCTTCCTCCTTTCCGATTAAAAAACAATCGTCCTAGGACACCTGGTTGGAAAAACAGAGTACCATGTTCGCAATAGCTTCGCATTTGCCGAAGAAATATCTAAACTTCGGATCCCAGGCGGCACCGTGATGTATTCCCTGGATGTCGTCTCGCTCTACACTAACATTCCAACTGATGATGTATACCAATGTGTGGAAGAAAAATGGAATGAACTGCGAAACCACACATCCATCCCGTGGGACAGCTTCAAAACAGCCATGAAAACAGTGTTAGATGCATCGTTCTTCAAATACAACAACAAGTTTTTCTCTCAAGTCCAGGGGGTACCTATGGGATCGCCTCTCTCTCCAGTTGTTGCAAACATCATAATGGAAAAATTAGAAAAGGCTACATTAACGACATTGAATGAAAACAACATCCCGATTGAATTTTATAGGCGCTATGTGGACGATTGTTTTTTAATCGGAAAGGAGGAAGAGATAAATATCGTCCTTAACGAATTCAATAAGTTCCACGATACTCTACAATTCACGGTAGAAAAAGAAATAAACTCGTGCATAAGATTTTTAGATTTAACCCTAACAAGGAAAAATAATCAAATAGGGAAAACATGGCATCCCAAACAGAAGGACGGACGATATCTCGATTTCTACTCAGAAAGCCCCCACACGCACAAAGTCAATACAGTGACAGCACTTGTCGATCGCGCTCTGAAGCTGACTGATCCAGAAAAGAGACACGAGAGCATATTGGCTGCTAAAAGCACACTACGAAAAAACAACTATCCGGATCAGCTGATAAATCGTACACTCACCAACAGAGTACACTTACTATACAACACGCTACAAAATGCCAACAACGAAGAACAGCCTAAAAAATACATATCGCTCCCGTACATCCCATGCATGAGTGAGAAAGTAGCCAAGGTACTACACAAACATGACGTAACAGTTGCACATAAACCTTGCAATAAAATAAAAGACACTATTTTCTCAAAGCTGAAAGATAAAATTTCAAAAATGCAACAAACCAACGTGGTGTATAGTGTACCCTGTGGTGGTTGTAATGATAAAGTGTACATCGGTCAAACATCGCAGACACTGGAAAAACGTCTGCAGCAGCATCAGAACTCAATCCGAACGAAATCATCGATGACCGGACTCACACAACATGCGGTAGAACATGGCCATGCTTTCAAATTCTCGGAGACTGGCATCTTAGAGAGAGAGAGCAACGAAGCTAAACGACTGAACGCCGAAACACTACACATAAAACTACACGAGGGGAAAACAGTAAACTTACAGCGGGACGCACTAAGCTTCTCCAATGCATACGACGGCGCCCTGAACAAACTAAGAAGATTCGAACGAAACAGAAGAGAACCGCACACGACGCGAACAGCGTCGTCATAGAAGAAACAGCGGACAACAAAAGTTTAGTGTTTCCTAATTAACTATAAATATTGTTTGTACGTAAGATTTGTATTTTGTTTAAACGTGTAATGAAAATTGTTTTATTTTAAGAATCTGATGATGGCTGAGTAAAAACAGTAAGCCGAAACGTAGTTTAGAAAAGTTATAAATTTGAATTTTCACCGAGAAACATCAACCCGAAAGCCACAACATAAATATACGGTGATCAAAAAAAATTTAAAACATATATGGTTATTGATCAAGAAAAATTAAAATAGAATACAAAACATGTTTTTCATCAACAAAATAGCAAAGAAATACGGAGAATACGTCGGTGGTCAAGCAAAAGGTTTACTAAAGACAGCCATCAAACTAGCGAGGATGAAAAACCGTCTAAAATTTATGCTAAACTGCAGAAAATGCAAAATAGTGCCCAAATGCTTAGATTACAAGATCAATTGCCAGTTGTACTGTCACGAGTCTCACCAGGAACTAAAAAGGTTAGAGCACCGACAGAAAATTCGAATGGTTAGTCTTGTAATTGCTGATACAAAAAGATCGCTATTCCATCTTAAAAACAAAAAAGCTCACTTAACTCAAAGCATTCAAGATACAATGGACCCCGCAGATCTCGAAAAACTACACAAGATGGTGGCAAACAAAACGTTGAAGGTTTACTCTACAACAAAAACTAGAGAAATCAGAAAAATGAATACTATAAAAATGAAAAAGATAGAGGAGCTAAACCAACAACCGCAGTGGATCGAAAACACCACCGATGTGGAAATTCCTGAATATCTCGCCAGAACACTAAAACTAGGACCAAATTTCAACATCCAGAACAAACATTCAACACCGTATGTAAAATTCATCGCAGATGTCGAAACCGGCATACAGAAGATGGCTGAAGCTGATAACATCCGTGCAGAAATCTCCAACATCGTTTCCAACCACATAAGCTACCAGAGCCAGTCAAGAACCAAAGAAAATAATTGGATTCAGAAGGATATACACAACAGTCGAAAATTCCTCGAAGCAAATCCGGATCTATATGTAACAAAAGCCGATAAAGGGTCAAAAATTGTGCTGATATCTGCACAAGAATACCATCAGAAAATGACTGAAATGGTAAATGATATCACCACTTACAAACCTCTAAAGGACAATCCGACGAATCGAACTCTCAAAAAACTAAACGGCATAGTGCAATATTGGTGGGAGCAAAAATACATCGATACACACACTAAAAACAAGCTAAAGATTTTCAACTGCCAACCACCGAGGATTTATGGACTACCTAAAATTCATAAATTAGGAAGACCACTTAGACCGGTGGTATCAACGATAGGATCGGCTACATATCGGATGGCACAATACCTGGCAGAAATTCTAGGACACCTGGTTGGAAAAACAGAGTACCATGTTCGCAATAGCTTCGCATTTGCCGAAGAAATATCTAAACTTCGGATCCCAGGCGGCACCGTGATGTATTCCCTGGATGTCGTCTCGCTCTACACTAACATTCCAACTGATGATGTATACCAATGTGTGGAAGAAAAATGGAATGAACTGCGAAACCACACATCCATCCCGTGGGACAGCTTCAAAACAGCCATGAAAACAGTGTTAGATGCATCGTTCTTCAAATACAACAACAAGTTTTTCTCTCAAGTCCAGGGGGTACCTATGGGATCGCCTCTCTCTCCAGTTGTTGCAAACATCATAATGGAAAAATTAGAAAAGGCTACATTAACGACATTGAATGAAAACAACATCCCGATTGAATTTTATAGGCGCTATGTGGACGATTGTTTTTTAATCGGAAAGGAGGAAGAGATAAATATCGTCCTTAACGAATTCAATAAGTTCCACGATACTCTACAATTCACGGTAGAAAAAGAAATAAACTCGTGCATAAGATTTTTAGATTTAACCCTAACAAGGAAAAATAATCAAATAGGGAAAACATGGCATCCCAAACAGAAGGACGGACGATATCTCGATTTCTACTCAGAAAGCCCCCACACGCACAAAGTCAATACAGTGACAGCACTTGTCGATCGCGCTCTGAAGCTGACTGATCCAGAAAAGAGACACGAGAGCATATTGGCTGCTAAAAGCACACTACGAAAAAACAACTATCCGGATCAGCTGATAAATCGTACACTCACCAACAGAGTACACTTACTATACAACACGCTACAAAATGCCAACAACGAAGAACAGCCTAAAAAATACATATCGCTCCCGTACATCCCATGCATGAGTGAGAAAGTAGCCAAGGTACTACACAAACATGACGTAACAGTTGCACATAAACCTTGCAATAAAATAAAAGACACTATTTTCTCAAAGCTGAAAGATAAAATTTCAAAAATGCAACAAACCAACGTGGTGTATAGTGTACCCTGTGGTGGTTGTAATGATAAAGTGTACATCGGTCAAACATCGCAGACACTGGAAAAACGTCTGCAGCAGCATCAGAACTCAATCCGAACGAAATCATCGATGACCGGACTCACACAACATGCGGTAGAACATGGCCATGCTTTCAAATTCTCGGAGACTGGCATCTTAGAGAGAGAGAGCAACGAAGCTAAACGACTGAACGCCGAAACACTACACATAAAACTACACGAGGGGAAAACAGTAAACTTACAGCGGGACGCACTAAGCTTCTCCAATGCATACGACGGCGCCCTGAACAAACTAAGAAGATTCGAACGAAACAGAAGAGAACCGCACACGACGCGAACAGCGTCGTCATAGAAGAAACAGCGGACAACAAAAGTTTAGTGTTTCCTAATTAACTATAAATATTGTTTGTACGTAAGATTTGTATTTTGTTTAAACGTGTAATGAAAATTGTTTTATTTTAAGAATCTGATGATGGCTGAGTAAAAACAGTAAGCCGAAACGTAGTTTAGAAAAGTTATAAATTTGAATTTTCACCGAGAAACATCAACCCGAAAGCCACAACATATTTCGAAGATATTTCATATTTTTATTGCCGTAGGACTACGTCTTACCGCAGATTGCCAAAAACTTACTTGCACCGGACAAATAGCTCTAAGCGGACTTTTTAAAGATAAAATAGTTGCAATCGTTGATTAATAATATTTAGTCTATTTCCAACGCATTTACATTCAATTTTTTCATTTCAAAAAAGGGACTCGATTTTAGCACGGTTTCGATTTTGGCAACATAGGCGATACGCCGTTGTTGCCTAATTCGAAATCTTACTGTATTACAAATCACACCTGGTTGTCCGCGCTCTTAGAATACCATTCTGGCCCGATTTTCGAATAGGTTCTATTGTTGCCATCAACGTAAAAACCGCGTGGGTTATTCCAAACTACCATATAAGGAAACAAACTCTCGCTTCTTTATTTTTGTTTACAGGACTTAACTAAAAATCAGGCTAGCAGTTTTTCTCTATTTCATTATCGCTAAGAACTTTAGTCACTATGAAAATTTATTGTAATTGTAATTTATATAATTGTTTCGATATTGGTGTTTATGACATATACGAAATAATTTTTGATTTGATTTTTAACGGCTAAACATTTAATTATGAATAAAATACACCAATGTTGCATGTTGTAGTATAATCGACACATTTAGTTAATAATCGAGTCCGACGTGATTTTGTACAGCTATTTTCGCGGTATTAGCAAGTAGGTACCTACTATCTAAAAACTGACATGTAGCATGTAACTTGTTTTTATAATTTTCCCAACATTAATCTTGCCCGATGTTTCCAAGAAACTTTGGCCACACCCCACAAATATTAGGATGGCAACAGAAGTAATATTGATCAAAAATGAACAAGTCGCACCTTAATTAACATTGACATTATTCTAACAGTAGGCGAGAGTAGTCAACAGTGAGTCAACGGGAATAGCTAAGTCATAAAACAAGATCCATGATATTTACTTGGAAAGTGAAGTTTGTGAACCTACATCGTATAATGCAGTTTGAGAAAAAAATGTTGATTGTTAAATATATTTTTCAACAAAAATCAATTTTAGGGGGTCAACATAAATTTTTTTGCAATCATTTTTAAGTGATGTTCAACAACAAATACATATTAAATTAAAATTAAAATTACTGCACGGCATCACATAGTAATAATAGTTAATATTAAAAAAAATATTGTCCGCTAGTTCACTATTTTTTATAAAACATTCCTATTAGCAACGGTGACACACAGAGACGCGGGGGATACTTAGACGTAGCTTTCACCATGCATATTTTTTTGATTTTTTTTGTGTTCAATGCAATTGAACCATAGGGATAACCTGTAAATAAATGTGTTAGTTAACACTCCGTTAGTCGCGCAGCTAAGCACAATGTAATTTCTTTTTTCTTGTTCATTCAGGTATATGCTTCAACTAATGCTTGTGGGATATTAATTTATCAAACATAAGGTGTTTGTCACAAGACAAGTCAATTGCATACGTTGTGTAATTTCTGAGAAAAAGGTACATAAAGTTTGAAAATCGTGTTTTTCCAGGAGCGGCGTTTTATTCGGCGAGGTTGTTTTACGCCGCACTGGAATGCTTATGTGTATGACTTTGTGTATGATTTTTTTCAAATAAGGCCATTGCAAATAATTTCAAAAATTTTTGAGTTCTACAGCCTGAAAAACTCGAAAAATGAGTGTATGAGTTGAGTTAATGCTTCTAGCACGAATCAGAAATAGAAATTCGAACAACGGAGTTTCAGAAAATCGGTAAAAATGCCTAAGATCAATATTTTTTTTGCTCGAATAAAAAAAAACGAAAGAAAAATTTTTCGGCCGATTTTCTGAAACTCCGTTGTTCGAATTTCCATTTTTGTTTCGTGCTAGAAGCATTAACTCAACTCGTACACTTATTTTTCGAGTTTTTCAGGCTGTAGAGCCCACAGACAATTGATTTTATGAAAAAAATGAACTCATACCCTACAAATTATTTTTTGCCCCACGATTTTTCAAGCCAATTTCCAAGGGGGGGGGGGGGACAAAAACTTTTGAAATTATCTGCAATGGCCTAACTTTTAAACGAAACCTCGGACCGCAAAACAATTCAATAGTGATCTGCAAGGCAGTAACACCTTTCAAACAAGCTTAACGGCGATCAAATTGGTTAAGCCATATCCGAGAAACAGACAACTAAAGTCAAGCGTCACACACACACACACACACACACACACACACACACACACACACACACACACACACACACACACACACACACACACACACACACACACACACACACACACACACACACACACACACACACACACACACACACACACACACACACACACACACACACACACACACACACACACACACACACACACACACACACACACACACACACATTTTTAGTCGTTTATGTCCCCTTAAAAAACACATTCGACTAAAGATTGAGACTCTCACCCTCGCTCTATTCGCTCTAAGTCTATATTTTTGGCCTAATATTAAGAAAATAGGATATTTTCAATTATCTTAAACTTCGTATATGCAGTATGCTGCAACTGCAACCAAAATCCTGACAATGCTGAAGCCCTAAAATATTAGTTGGTACTTGTCACCATAAATTGCAAAATATAATTACTGTTTATTTCAAGGATTATTTGTTTCGAATTGATAGATATCTTATACAAAATTTATACTATTTTATTCAAACTCACATTTGCTGCATCGAACGGAAAAATATGCTAGGGGTATTCACGTAGCGCTTGCAATGTTGCGTATACGATGTATTGCGTATTTATACTGCCGCTATTTACATAACAGTTTCATCTGCATAGAAACTGGGACTGTTATGCGAATAGCGGCAGTATATACACGAAATACATCATCTATGCAACATAGCAAGCGCTACGCGAATACTACTGCTATGTTTTCTATTCCGTGCCGTCTTGCATTTGTGTGATATCTACGCAGCTTTGGCTGTGCCAGCGCACCTTCTCCTGTGCGAACTAGCGAAACACGATGGAAAAGAGGAGACTAACAAGTGTGAGTGTGAAGAAACAACACACTCACCTTTGAGTACGCTGCACCGACGCTGTGTGGTTCAATATTTCACTTCTCTGACCAACTGTGATTCACACAGGAAAGAGCGGGTGTAGTTCACCCGCGTGTAGAAACACAGTGAACATGCCATCCCTGCCCTCCTGAAGTAAAACCTAACGGTAGTTCCGGGAGGGGTTCAGGAATGGGCAGCAGGATAGTTTTTAGTGGGTAGGCGCATGTTGGCACCATGTGAATCCTATTTGGCACCGTGCAGGTGCTGTCTATGAAGATTTTCTCCCTGCATAAACAATACAAAAAAAAGGTATGAGAGAGCATTACCTTGGTTAAGCCCTTTGAGTGATTCGAATGAACTCGACAATTCACCCGAAATCTGCCCACAGCATTGTGTACGATCCATCTGTCCATCCATCGTAGATTTAATCAATCTGATCAGCCCCTTGTTCTTGTCTATAATTTAAAACAGCTTTTTGCGGTCGGTTATATCATATGCAGCTTTGCAGTTGAATAGAGTGCTTAGGTTGACGGCCTTCTTAGATGAATTACCGCAGAGTGCATATTTTCCCTGTGCATATTTGCAAAAAAACCGGCTCATACTTCCCACAAATTTTATTGCAACTGATGATAGTCAGCGGATTTTTTTGGAAGTAAAGTGGATATTGGGTATTGAAAACTGTGATTGCACGATAGTTCTAATATTTCAGCTCGCCGCCTTTCTTGTAGATTGGCAGATAACTCCATTCTTCCATTCCCCCATTTCACTTTTTTACAGTTAATAATCACAATTTGCTATAATCAGTAGGTGCAGACAAGAGGTCAGCTTTTTCGTACCTATCTTAATTAGCTTTGCTTTGATGTTATCTTTCCCAGCCGAATTCTTGTTGTTAGCTGTTTGATTGCGTCCTTAAATTCATAGACTAATCTCATGTCTTTAGTCTTGACCTTGAAATGCGGTTATACATATATATTAATATTTTTTTGAAACAATTGTTCTACAATTATTGATGAAGGGACGGTAGGGGAAAGAAATGAAAATTTTTTTAGTGAAGGAGGGAGGAGAGCGGAAAGGTGAGGATGGGGGGGATATTGGTAGCTACGCTTAACAAGTAGTCGTTTTGACTCCTACCTTTTGTCCAATGCTAGAAGGTGCATGAGTCTAACCAAGCTATAATCTGAGATTATAACCGGATTCGAACCCACAACACCCGCCAGGGCATGTGGTTCGCTGGTACTTGTACCTTTGAACCATAGAGGCGCTGGTTCTTAAAATCGCCTATAGTTGTAGTTGGTACCCCCGTTCGTTTGACCATTTTTAATCTGAACACCGTTGGTTTGTACGACATGCAAATTAAAAATGGTTCAAATGTCATTCTCAACATGACATCATTTGTTTATGCAGACAATGCACAGAAACACGATTCGTTTGCGTGTTTAATCGGGTTCACATTTCGTTTTTCTAACGATTAAGAGAGAAATCCGGTCGGAAAATGCAATATTCGCACTTGCAACTGCCAACTAAAACAAACCACCAAAACAATAACAAAGAGCAGGGCGGCCAGTTCACACAGGTTTCAGCATATTTCGGGTTACCAGTTGTTCAAATTAAAAAGTAACCCCGTTAGTTTGCATGAGGAATCGTTCAAACGAACGGGGTCCACTGTATCTCTGTCACGTTTGTCACACCAGTGAAATTTATTTCCCAGCCGTCACAGTTTTTCGCCTTTCAGTCACCTCACGATTGTCCGTTTAGACACTACTGTTCTTATCCCGACAGACCGTAGCCGTCGCGGACCGATCCTGATGAAGCGCGTACCTTAAGCGCCACTCCTTACGGGGGCTACCGCCAAGATTTGGTTTGCCCGGATGAGACTGCTTGCTCTGCAAGTCCAGTTGGTATCCTTCCTGTGAAAAGAATCTGAATCGGTCCAGCTAGGTATACCTTATTTAACTTTATGAATTTTATTCCGATAGTCAAGTGTCACACGGCAAATCTTGCACTCTCGGGAGCGAACGCAGAACGTTTCGGGGACGGCCGAGAAAGCGGTAACAGTTTATGTTTGACCAAGCTCACCCCACAACATGTGAGTTTTGGCGGGTGCACCCGACCTAAGCGAAACTATACAAAATTGCCATCTAGCGGCTTCATTAGCGTCACGTGGCGTCTTCAAGGACCGGCACTTCGATCACTGCATGCGGTAAAATTTCAAGTTGCCTTTTCCTCCACTTCACTCGAACGGTTCCTTTTGAACTCACGTTCGACGCAATCTCATTCGGGCCACGTTATACATTTTGCTTCGGGTACCTAAGGATTTGCGCTTCATTGACACGGACGCATTGTTACGACTACTAGCTTGGACAACACCCAAATACCAAACGTCAGCGGACGCCATTCCGAGAGCAAAAGCGCTGACTGGAAGAGCTGGAGTGTGCGGATTTGGAGCAGATGCTTCGTTTTTAGAAACGCAATTTTATGAACACTTGAATTGTGTTCACCGTTCTCAATGCCGCCTACTGTCCTAAATCATTTTCAACCGACTATCACCAATCACGCGCAGAAAGCCAGTAAATGCAGAATCCCCAGCCACCATTTGTTTCAAAGCTGCATTTGACACCATCTACCGAAAAGAACGATGGAGAATCATGGACAAAAACGGCTTTCCCAGGAACCACATAGTACTGATTCAGTCTACGATATGGATTGTACACAGTGCAGTGGTGTGTTCGGATTTCGTCGGATTGTCGAGTTCGTTTGGTGGTCGCTATTGTCGATTATTGTTGGACGAATTATCGAGGCGATGGTCGCTATTCCACATAGTGCTGCAAAATGTTTTGAAATGAACGGCTATCAACTCGCGGGGCATGATCTTTCAAATGTGCAAGCAAAGCCTGCTTTGTTGACGAGTTTGAGCTAGTTGTCGAATTTATCTATCATGGCTCACTGGTAACGGTGGATAATGACTCCAGCCCTGAGATTCAGAGGAGTACTATCAGCGGAAGTCGTGCTTACTATGGGTTTCACAGGCAGACCAAGCCCCCGCACAAAATGTACCCTGTACAAAGCGCTCATTAGACCGATTGTTCTCTGTGGGCATGAAACGTGAACAATGATCGATGAGGATCTCCGAGTGCCAGAAGTTTTCGAAAGACGAGTGCTAAGAACGATCTATGGCGGCCTATTGGAGGACGGAATATCGAGATGAACCATGAGCACGCGCAGCTCTATGGTGAACCCAGTATTCAAAAGGTAGCTAAATCTGGACGAATACGATGGGCAGGATATGTTGCAAGAATGCCGGATAACTACCCTGTAAAGATGGTGTTCGCTTCAACAGTAGGAACATGACGACTAGGGGCGCAGCGAGCAAGATGGCTAGACCAGGTGGACACACGGCGTACCCAGTACAGTAATGTAGTCCTACGTTCAAATATTCTTTCAATCTAGCTGACTAGTGGAATGGCGTTGATCCGGGCAAAATCCGGCCTGAATGGAACCTTGTAGAATATTTAGTCAAGGAATTTTATTTTTTGCCAAAGAAATTTCCCAGCTGACCTGTTAAAACCGTTAAAGTTTTCGTTGAAATTTTTTTGAGTAATATGATAGTGGTTTATTTTGTGAGACTTTTTCCTAGCGTTAATATAAGTTCTATGGAGAAAAACTACTTAACATTTCTGGATAATTTCTTTAAACAAATCGAAGGAATATCCATGGGAATCCGATACCCGAGAAGATAAAGATGCCGTACGATTGCAGGCCATTGTTTTATCGGTTTATTAGAATTTTTAATAGACATCAATTAATTGAATCTAGCCTTGGGACATTGGTAGATATGGAGAAAAACAACTGTACCCCTTTTAGGGGTTTTAAGCACATATCATAAAATCCGTTTATCGATACAGTTTGTGCGAATACGCAAAGCCGTTACACTGCTTTCCACAAGGAATAATCTTGAGATTTTAAACTTAAATTTCACACCAGTGTTGTTTTATTCCCAGCTTAACCTGCATTAATAATTCAGAAACGCTGGATGACATTTACAAATTCATGCCAGGTATTTATGCATGCCGCAAAAATAAAAAATATCCGCAGCAAATCCTCCCCGTCAAGAGTGGGTAGCATATGAACAGCTACCAGTACTGAAATTAAACCCAGGCAAGGGAGACAGTGCTGGACCGTACCTTTATTACCACCATATCCATAAAATATTTTCCATTTTTTCCATATCATTCCTCCTCCTGTTCATTATAATCATTGGCGGAACTAGGGGGGGGCTAGGGGGGGCTAAGCCCTCCCTAGAAAATATTTAGCCCCCCCTAGAAAAATTGACTAAGTTTTTTAATTTTTGAAAAACCAATAGTTAGACAACTATAGATACGAAAAACTTCAGAGTAAAGTTTATTTGCATGACTGTTATAAGATTCCAGGCATTAATGTGCATTAAATTTTAATATGCCGATGAAATAAAACGGTTGAAAAAAATTCCGGGGGCTATAGCCCCCCCTAGAAATGAACGCTAGTTCCGCCAATGATTATAATGCGCCCGCTTCTATAATTCAGTCCAGTTGTTGAAAATGAATAAGTAAACAGAAAAACGGCAAAGCACTGCATGACCGCTTCCGCCAAAAACCAAATCGGTTGCCACCACGACGTCGTCGTTTAGTCCATTTCGGGGGTTGTTTCGATATTTGGCCAGATTTCCCCTATCCGCCATTGTCGGTTGAGCGGTCCCGGTGTGCCCTAGAGCCGGGTCGGCCATGCTCTCTGAACGCTAGAACCCAAATCCGCAGTCTAGCAGAAATTATTCATGGAAATTTGTGCCCTGACCACTGCCTGCAGTTGTATAGCAGGAACCGATTTGTGTACAAGGGGAAATTTCCACCTCACTTACGATTGCAATGATGCAAACAGGACCAAGTTCAAAAATGTGCAACCTTCCAGTTTCAGGCGGGCTGGACCGGACCGGCCGGCCGGTGTTCTCAGTGACCACAGCTCAGCCTGAATTGCCCATCCCAACTTGACGAATGTGAGTGCGAACAAACACAGACGCGACCTGGAATAAATAAATTGTTCAAATAATGTAACTAATTTAATATGAAAATTAATGTCCATGGCGTAATTAAATTAAATGAAATTAAAACTGCCAGCAGTGCATAGCGTGTGTGATGCCGTATATACGAATGCAATGTGCACCGGTGAGTGCAGTATTGCTGAAGTACTGTCACTTAGCAGAATTGACATCGTCTGGGTCGTATTCAGCCTGCAGGAGAGCAGTCACACTTGTTTCAGGCTTTCGTGAAGATTAAAACTATGCATATAAAACATATTAATTGACATATTTAATTTCATACCTTTTGGTTTTAAGTTAACGTAAATATCTTTCAATTTGATCGATTATTTTCGGTAAATTACGATTTTTCTTATTTCACCAAAAATAATCAACCAAGTCGGAAAATAGTAGTGTATATGTTTCCAATTGCTCACACGAAAGCTAATCCATCGAATTGGGATGTGTGCACCATATTAAATTATTTTTATTTCCAACCTATTGCACATCCGTTCCATGCATTCGACATCTACTGACTTTAGCTGCAATAGCCGGTGCAAGCCTTCCCTATAATTCATTGCAATCCACTGTGAAACTGTGAGACTGTGTTCTAGCTTTATCATCGTAGTGAAAGCTGCGTTATTGCGCTTTTCTTGCGGCGAGTGCTTTTCACACACCCTGCTTGTATGAATACGAATTCTCGCGCGACGAGAATTTGAATTCGCAGACTAACAATTTTCATCCGCGATATAAAAGAGCAGAAGGATACCGTCAGACCCGGTACAGCCGTGTCGACATAAGTCATGGGGTGAAAATACTGTTGTGGTATGAATTTTCCTTCTCGTAATTAATAATAGACAATGGGACACATTGCTCAGTTGCAGTCTGACGCTTTCTTTCACAAGCCTAAAGCTAATTTGATTTCGCTGAAAAAATGGGAGATTATAAACAGTTATAAAAAAGGTAATGAGCAAAATACAGACAATGTGTTAATAACACAAAAGATGTGTAGAAACTGTCATTTTAAATTTTGTTAAATCCTTCGTCCAGTCATGTTGTATTACGAGCAAGTCCAAATCTTGCAAACGAACTCATACACATTTCCATCTTCAGCCAGTAGTGGTGACAAGTCGTTTGTGATTTGTTGGCCCTCCATTTGTCGCTGACTACTTTATTACCCTACTCCGCCCACTCGGGTGTACACCCCCTAACTAAATTTTACTAACACGCTTCATTGTCCAGTGGTCAGCAATTTACAGCGTCGGGATTGTTACTTACGACCCGGAAGGCTCACCAACGTCTTTTGGTCTAGCGGGAGTCTAGGAGGGAAACGGTGTAAAATGCAGCGTTCTAATTTATTTCAATTATGTTAAAATCGTTTTGATTCAAATGTAAGGTAGGTGTTTCTTAGTAGAAGCACATTTTATCCCACTCCACCCTAAAGCATTTGTTTCGTCGTTAATGCGTTATGTAAACAATGGACGGTTATTTTTCATGGAGCGGTTTCATCCTCCGAGGCACGCCATGGCCACCAAAGGACGGATCAGCATAAAGCAAAAGTCGTACACATGTTGCAGAGCACACATAACTGGTCAAACGAATGCGATAACTCGACTGTTGACCACTTGTTCTGGGATGGTTTTTCCGAATTGTGGTTTGGGAATGTGACTTTTCCATCACAGGGATACTCCGGGCTATTAGAATAGTAATAATGATAACAAGTATTCTCAATTCCCCCACAGAGGTTTGGGATGTTTCCGACGGACGGACAGGACAGTCATACGCAGAGAAACGCGATAACGCACCGGAGCATAGCATATGTATGTGAAGAAATCAACAGATTTCTAGCTGGAACTTTTGTCCTAACAAAGTCACGAGAGGACGAAAATTTGACAAACTGAACGAGACATCGTACATCTGCTGCTAAATGGGGCGGGAAACCAAATTTCTGCCACAAGCGAGTGTGAGATGAACTAACCTCACTGATATGTGAAACGTGGAAAGGCAACAGAACTAGACACTTTGTTGGCCGAGAATGTGAATTCGTTTATGGTTTTTATCTATAGACACGTGCTGAAAATTTGTCAACTTTTTATGCATACATCAGAAATTGTCGGGTACGTTTATGAACTGATTGACCCCTCGAGTACAGTAAAGATATTAGCACAATTTTAAACTGTATGTACATCAATATGTTTATCTTAAAACGTACACATTTTCTTTGAGCTTAGTGTACGTAATATTATTTTCAGTTAGAATTTTATATTGTATCATTCATTATTATCCAAACAAGAATAATAGTGATAAATGATGTCCCACAAAGTATGAACGCAGCCAGAAACCGCTGTCATTTCGCAACCTTTTATATTTAGTCCACTTTTGAGACAGCGTCGGACTAAATTATCCGAAGTAATGTCCTGTCCACTTATGTTTTATTATGCTGTCCACCATCATGTTGCTTCTCGCGCCCACAAAACGAGGGCATATGAAAAAGCATGTTCTGCTGTTTGTCACTCCGTTGTTCACCACGATAACCTCCGTTTTATGATGCGCTGGGTCCAGTTTCCTGGAGCGTATCCAATCTTCAACAATGCTTATAGAGTGGGCGGCCGTCAATTCAACCTCTCTGATAGATTTACTGTAGACTTCCAAGGTGATGTCGTACGCAAAGCCGACAATCACAACCCCTACCGGGAACTTTAGCTTCATCACCTCGTCATACATGACGTTCTGCAACACCGGGCCTAGTATGGAGAACCTCTGCAGTGATTGGAGCGCACTTCTGACTCTCCTTCGTGTTGTAGCATAGCACATGAATCTGGAAAATTATTTCCAGACAAACAGCGACACCGGCACATGAACGTTCCGAAGCGAGTTGGCTATGGAGTCCCAACTAGCGCTATTAAACGCATTTCTCACGTCGATCGTGATAACTGCGCAATAGCGGTTACTCATCCGCTGGATTGCCACCTCGGAAGTTTTAATGACAGATAAAATGGCATCCACCGTAGATTTGCTTTTCGGAAGCTGAATTAGTTCCTTGACAAACCGTTTGTACCCTCAGTGTGCTGTACGAGTTTGTTAAGGATAACCATTGCCAGCAGTATCGAGCAGACAGATCGGCCTACATGACGAGGGGACAGCCGGAGGTTTTCCCGGCTTCGGCAATAGGACCAAATTCTGTCGCTCTCGTCTGTCTGGGAAGTGGCCATCTTCCAGGCATCTTCTCAGTACTGCCCCGAACAATTCGGGAGCCTCCAAAATAGTCACTTTAATGGACAAATTCGGGATTCCGTCTGGCACCAGTGCCTTGCTCACCTTTAGGGATTTAGCGATCTCAATGAGCTCCTCGTTCGTAACCGTCGCTTCCTGCCCGACCTCTAAACTGCCGTCGCCCACGTTACTTTGGGTGTGCGGCAGGAATCTTACGCTATGGTCTGAGATACGGAAAGATGCCGTCGATGATCCGCTCCAGCATCTCTGGCGATCGCTCTGCGGGTGCCGTTACGCTCTTGGTCTTTGTCATTACGACCGCGTAGGCATTCCCCCACGGGTTCGCATTGGCACTAGTACATAAGCTTTCAAAGCAGACTCGTTTACTAGGTTTTATCCCACTCTTAAGTACTGCGCGTGCACCAACAAGTGCTGCTCGACGTTCAGCCTTACTTTCGTGCGAACGAGTTCTCTGCATGATTTTTCTCGCACGAAAGCACACTCCACGGAGTTCCACAAATAAACAACCGGTGACCTCTCATACCTAGGTTGGCCTTTCTTAGGTTTGGTAACGTCACATGCTCGCAACAGTACCACAGCCAAATGATCAGCGTTCGGATCGGGCATACCGCGGTCACCGCACTTTCTCCGGATCGCTTCCACAAAAACTTCGGAATCGAAGTATGATGTCTTCCATCCACGGGTGTTTGGAGTGTCGGCTCTACCCACCGCCTGCCGTCTCGTTATCTGACCGACGCCACAGCTGACCACCTGATGGTCACTGTGAGTGTAACCATTGTCTACCCTCCAGTCTCCTATCAGACCAGAACTGCCGAATGTCACGTCGATGATTCCTACTGGAGGTACTTACGGTGCCTACGTTGGCTAGATATACGTTGAGCTTTGCCAGAGCTTCAAGCAAAATCCGACCCTTAGGGTTCGTGCGACGGCTTCCTCACTCTACCGTCTAAGCGTCGAAGTCGCCCGCCACAGCCACCGGCCTTAGACATCAGCACAACTGATACTCGGTCTACCATCCGCGTAAACCGCTCGATAAACCGATTCGGCGGAGCGTAACACCTGCAATAAAACACTTCACCCACTTTAGCAACCGGAAATCCCTTGTCTGCAGTTTACACAACCTCTTGAACCGGGAACCTGCTTGTTGTCCATATAGCGGCCGCCGTCGACCTATCCGAGACTCAGTTGCTGTTTCCGGCAGGGACGCGATATGGGTCTGAGATGATGACAATGTCCGTTATCGACTCAGAAATTCCTTTGTGTAACAGCTGCTGAGCCGTGCATTCAGGAGGCTCCGCGCGGTCCCTCGCTTTATGGCCAGCACTGCCACATCTCCTGCACAATTGGCTCCTTTCTTGGGACCTTTGCGTAGGCGAACCGCCTCGGTTAGCACCACCACTTCACTTTGCTCTTTGAGAGCTTGTACGAACTCGCATACTTCGATGATTTCATCCAGGTTCTTAAGCTAGAGAGTCGTTTCTGGTGTGAGAGCACGTGTCTGCACTACCTCCCCGAGCACTCCTTCCGCTACCGACTTGTGTGCGGAACCTCGGTCCACGAGCCACCCCTCTTGGTATTACCCACTGGTTGATCGTTTGATCGGAACCCGCTAGCATGGGAGCTTTTAGCAATCAGGCGTTTTTTTTTGGTCCGCTAGGGGTGCCACCCCCGGGGACTGTCTCAGACGCTTGGCGGATGCTTTACCGCTGCTGGTAGCGCTGCCCGTCAACGAGCACGCAGGCATCCATCTGTATTGACTTTGACGCTTTCACGGTCCCCTTCTTCACCTCTCCTGCATGCGCCACGAGGTCGTTGTGCGTGTTGGTTGCTGCACACAAGGTTCTCCGAATCATCAGCAAGCTCTGCTTCAGGTCCTTGGAAAAATTGCCGCGACCTGGCGCGAACTCGATGATTCTATCGAGCTGGTACCCTTTTTAGGTAGTGTGATCTTGAATTCTGTCCATCATTACAAAACCCGTTCTCAGTTCGGTGGTCGCTTCACCACTCTGGTAAAATTGGGCCGTGCTACTACGCATCTTCCATACCTTCTCGCCTTAGCGACAGATCTCCTGCAGTGCCACGATTCTAAACTTTCGGGGTAACTGAACAAGCAGAACCCTGTCGCCACGCACGAATCTCAGCGGTCTGCGGTACTAAGAATCTATGCACTGTCCGTATTTCGTCGACTTTGTCGAATTTTCCTAATTTTTTGTAGTAGAAAGGTTTAGGTAGGTTGCATTACTAGGGCCACGCAAGGGAATGTTGTGATGCGGCTAGCATATCAAGTGTAGTGCCGAGACAACACATTCTTAATTCAGCTACCCGCTACGGATCAGATGCTGTCCTCAACTACCCTAATCTGGAGTACAACCACTCAATTAGTTGAGGAATCGTCAAGCCAGCAAGAGCCGCCCATCCGCTAAGGTTACTCGTATTCCGGTTGGTACGTCGAGGAGGCTGGAGTTGCTAGACAAGAGGCTAAGGCCCGAACAACCTAGGAATCCAATGGTGGTTGCACATTTTGTCCGCGTAGCCACTCCGATTACTGAATATATGAATATATGGTACTACCACCTGCCTTAGCAGAACATCCGTTCATAGCAATGAGCCTGTCATGTCAAAGAGTTGAACATATTCAACGATTGGTCATGCTTCCTAACTCTTGTATGAAAGACCAATAGGGAATTGGTCGATAAGCAACATCACTTACACGTACCAGGGATTTAGAAGATATCCTTCCAAGGGCTAAGTCGCCTGAGTCAATCGTTGAATAAACCGTCTTAATGCAGAATTACTCCAGCAGGTGGGAGAAGCGCCCGCTCATTATCCACGATGTGTTGTTAATCGGGCCAAGATTAACCCTAGAAAGTTAACTGTTTTACTCTCCCTAGGCACACCGCTTCAAACAAGTGCTCTGATGATCCCTCCCTCTTCCCGATTCTAGTTTATTTAGGAAATGTGGTATATATGGGTAAAAATAGAACAATCAGTCCCGCGAATGGAACAGAGTTGCGTCCTTTGAGTTTCCATAAGTGCTTCTAATAATTAATTTAATTTTTTCTTCTGGTATCCATGTGCAGTATTAAAACTCGTTTTGGCCAAAGTTTTCACTATATAGCAGGAGGCGCATGATGCTAAAACGAAAAATATAATTAAAAGAACTTATATTATGCTTACCTATTAGCAAGGTCGTATGGCTCCGCCGTCTGCCCAAAACCAGATCCAAACCCAAACCAGATTTGAGACCAGGCAGCCGGGAACCACCCAGTATCGCACCTCCTAGCTTGGTTACTCAATAGAGCGTTACCTGGGGTGGCCACGTGGAGGCGCTAGGTAGGGGCTTGGGATAGCTAGAGCTATATTGGACGTTCCACATTTATCTTCCCCATTTCATACCCCGCGTAACCACTCCGATTACTCAGCGCAAACCGACCAAGTGATCTTAGATCCACGGTCTCTTGCTCTGTGAGCTTTTCCGAGAGTACTGTCGACCGAACAGTAATACACTACCTGCGAGCGACAAGGCCTCGAAGCACTGTGGGTTCGAATCTGGTAGTAATGCTTCTATTACAGCTTGTAATTACAGTGATTACAGATAGAACATCTACAAATCCCCTTGCTTGGATAAAAGATTACGGTGCACAACTTCTAAACAATTGCTTCAATGACTCTCCCTTACCTCACCTTCCGCTCTTTAGCCTTCATGCTTGATCGAAATCTGTTGAATCCTATCTACTCTGTGTTTCATAACTTTCTTCTACCGTTCCCTCCGTTAATTGCAAAATTGTTATAAAAATTATTCTGATGGCAATTTCAGCTGATCCAGATCAATCGCGGGCAACTCACGGGCAGTTAAACTATGCTAAATATGCTATGCAATGTTCTCCGCTCGTTGATATTGCTCAAAGTTTCATCCGAAATCGCTACGCACTTTCCCGAGGGGTTCGTCAGTGGACATGAGGCGCCGTTCGAAGGTGGTCCATTGCTCTTCGACGGCTGGGATTCTCTGATCGCCGGTCGTCGTAACGACATTCAACTTTCTCCTCTTTTCGCTAGACACGTGCGACGTGTAAACGTATCTCAGCGATAACAAGCTGATAGTGAATATCGGTGCTGCGCTTGTTGGGTACATCAAGAAGACTCCTCAACTTTTGGCGTATGTAGATGTGTTCAATTTGGTTTTTTGCTCGGCCATTGCGGGAAGCCCACGTGAGCTTAGGTGCTGGGCTATGGGATCATGTTGTTATTACCATATAACTCTATAAACAGGGCCCCATTTCTACTCATCTCTCCTAGGTTATGACGTCTCATGACGCGTTAAAGTCGCCCAAGTGGATTTAAATGTTTCCCACCGGGATTTTGTCCACTGTACTGTTCAGCTAACTGTAACTCTCTTTCTCCTGCAGGCCGGCATCATCTGTTGCTGTACAGTTTCTAACCCGTGTTCTAACTATGCCCACAATTATTCTTTCGTTTATCGGTGTTCATTTCAGCAGGGCCGCACGTGCCCCTGGGGTCAGTAGAAATCCAACTCCTATCTCTCGAGTAGCAATGTCATTTTGTATGCCAGAGTAGAGCAAAACTTGCCCGAATGATGTCTTGTGCTCGCAGGTACCCTGCCAGTGGACCACGATCAACCTTAGCAGTTCAAGCATTAGGCGACTAGCTCTCCATGTAAGTTAATCCAGTTAATGGACAAGAATCATTATACTACATGTTCCGATTCGTGTTCGTGTTTTCATTCATTCATTTTCGGTAACTTGCCAAATTTTCTGGTCCAGTAGGTTGTTAGTCTAAGGTCTTTGGCTGCCATCTTAGACGCTGGTGGAAGTCGCGGTTCGCCCTTCCCGGCACTACGTGGAAATGCGATAGAGGTATTATTATTTATTTTTAAATTTTAATGTGGTTTTAACTAGTTGGTCATTCACCAATAGAGGTATTAAATTCCCGAGCAGCACTTGCAACATCTTCCATGTTGCTATTAAGTCTTGTTTAAATTGCAAAAAACTTCACCGGTTACAGTATTGAAACACGCAACAAATATGCAACGTCATGTTATTCATACGTTAGATTCAGGTTATCCAATACTTATACTGGCTGTCACAAATATATTAGTTTATATCTAGTAACATGAAACTTCACCGCAACATCGTGTTATTATAATGTCATTGCTAAACAATAATGTCACATGATGTTGCATCATGTTGATTACGGCATATTTTTAAATAAAATGTAACCAAACAAATACAATCAATGTAACATCATATTCCGCCATATTTTTATGAAAAACATATTTTTCAACGAAGAAATGTTTTTATTTTAACAATAACAATAACAATACGGACACGAACATTCATCAGGAATCCATGGCATTTACTAAAATATTATTTGATTACAGTATGTAGTTCGATTTTACACCGCATTTTTCCATCGTAAACGAATTCTTAATCTGGCTGGTTTAATACTTTAAACTTGAAAATTAACAAATTAATCATTTTCACGAGGCGCGTCAAATAATACAAAGCAAAATTATATTTTTCACGATAAATTTTGAATGGCATGAAGATTAGCTCATAATAGGCCCAAAAAACTAAAGTTTTGTTTCGCATTAAAGATATTAATGTAAATAATTTTCGTCTTGGAGACCAGAGAGGAAATTTGTTTCCCGGTTCCCGCTGAGGCTGGCAAAGGGTGAGCATGTGCATTCCATAACCTCTGTTCATTAACTCCTATTCCTACCTCCACGAGGTGCCGGCTGGGGTACGCAACTTCGGTTGTCGTATGCTTACAGGAAAGGGGGCACAGTGGCTCCCGCCCACATTAAGATGGCAGCCCCATCAGCGGGATAAGGATCTTAGGTTAACAGCCTACTGTACCAGAACAGACAAAAAGTTACCGAAAATGAAAGAAGAAATCTCTCCGGATTATTGGCAACAACCTTTAGCATGAAAACACGGACACGAATCGGAACATGGAATATACTGACCCTTGCCCGGCAGGGCAAGCTGGCTCAACTCGCAAGGGAAGCTAGCCGCATGAAGCTTGAAATCCTGGGGCTGAGCAAGGTCCGCTGGCCGGGTACTGGCGAACACAGGACATCATCCGGGCAAGTCTTGCTCTACTCTGGCATACGAGGTGAAAATGCTACTCGAGAAAGAGGAGTTGGATTCCTACTGAGCCCAGGGGCACATGCGGCCCTGATGAAGTGGGAACCAATAAATGAGCGAATAATCGTTGCCAGATTCAGAACACGGGTTAGGAACCTTACGGCAATCCAGTGCTATGCACCAACAGATGCTGCCGACCTGCAGGAGAAAGAGAGCTTTTACAGCCAGCTGAACAGCGTGGTTGAGAAAATCCCGAAGGGGGACATCCAAATTCACATAGGCGACTTCAACGCGAAGATTGGCTCAAACAACGCGGACCTTGAACGCGTCATGGGACGCCATGGTCTAGGAGAGATGAGCGAAAACGGGGAGCTGTTTACAGAATTCTGTGGTAATAACGACATGGTCATTGGTGGATCGCTCTTTTCCCACAGACCAGTACATAAAGCCACGTGGGTTTCCCGCGACGGCCGAACAGAAAACCAAATCGACCACATCTGCATCAGCCGGAAATGGAGAAGGAGCCTTCTTGATGTACGCAACAAACGCAGCGCTGATATTGCATCCGACCATCAGCTTGTTATCGCTGAGATACGTCTGCGCGTCGCACGTGTCCAACGACGGGAGGAAAAAGTTGGATGCCGCTACGACGTCCGCCGATTGGAGAATTCTGAGGTGAAAAGGGCCTTTGTCGAACAACTTGAATCTCGAGCCTCGGAGCTGCCACCTGGTGGAACCGTCGAAGAGCAATGGACCGGCATCTAGAACGCCTTCATCACGACCAGTGATGAAACCCTCGGCAAAGCGCGCAGCAGGCGGAGGGAGTGGATTTCGGATGAAACTTGGAGGAAGATCGATGAGCGTAGAGAGTAGAGAGGCGAAAGTCGGTATTGAGCGAGCAGCGGACCAGATCGACTAAGACAGCTGCCCGTCAACGATACGCCGAACTGGAGAGGGCTGTTAAACATACTTGTAGGCGGGACAAGAGAGCCTGGACTAACTCCCTAGCCGAACAAGGAGAAACCGCCGCCGCCAATAGTGATATCCGTTTGTTGTACGATATTTCTCGCCGCCTTACCCAAGCAACACAGCTTGTTATAGAACAGTATAATATTACATATATCAGAACTTATCTATTACCTGAAAAGCGCAAAAAAATTAAGTCTAATGAAACAAGTATTGAAAGAAGTATGTATCAGGTTATTTCGTACCAATTTAAAACGTTATTATAGCATAAGTTACAACTTGTTCTTCCAGTAGTTTAAATTTAGTAATGGAGACATAATAAAAACTTCGTGTTGACATGTTGACAAAACAAACATTATATATCTGATATGAGCTGTCAAATAAATTCATGTTATCCCAAAACATCTCAAAACTTTAATAATAACGACATATGTTTTCACAGTACGTTTATAGTATTCTTAAGCGACTACTTTCCACGAATATTATTTTCTAACTTGTTTTGTGTGTTACTTGGGTAGTGGTGCCAGGATGAATACAAAGATGCCGCTAAAGGACAGAGCTGGTTAGCTATTGATTGACCGTACCGTACATTGACTCTTCCGAGTTTCAAATGTCAGAGACCAACAAAACCAGCAGCGTATGACGCCTACAGGTCGTCGAATTAATCGCGTCAACTCGGAGGCGCCATCGCTGGATGAAATTGTAGCATCCATCAAGAGTATGAAATCCAATAGAGCGCCAGGGATAGATCGTGTTTCAGCCGAAATGCTCAATGCTGACCCATCTTTGTCAGCCCAGATGATGTATCAGCTTTTCAGCAATATTTGGGAAACCGCAACTTTTCCGGTGGACTGGATGCAGGGCATATTGGTCAATGTCCCAAAGGAGACCTAACGGAATGCGGTAACTGGCGTGGCATCACGTTGCTCTGTATTACTCTCAAAGTACTCTGTAAGGTAGTCCTCAACCGGATCCAGGAGAAGATCGACGCTACTCTCCGGCGGCAGCAAGCTGGATTCCGTGCTGGCCGATCATGTGTAGACCATATCACAACGCTCCGCATTATATTGGAGCAGATCAACGAATTTCCGGACTCTCTTCTGCTGGTGTTCGTTGACTTCGAAAAGGCGTTCGACCGACTCAACCACGAAAACATCTGGGGCGCACTTAGGCGTAGAGGAGTTTCAGATAAGCTAGTTCATCTCATCGAGGCTTAGTACGAGGCATTCTCGTGCAAAGTTTTGCACGACGGCGTCTTGTCCGACCCCATAAGGGTTACTGCTGGCGTGAGACAGGGCTGCATTTTATCACCGCTTCTGTTTCTCATCGTTATGGATGAGCTATTAGTTGGAGCAATTGACAGTAGACCAAATCGAGGATTGCCTTGGAATCCTCTAACGAGGGCGCAGCTAAATGACCTCGACCTAGCCGACGACATTGTCTTGCTCGCACAACGCCGAAATGATATGCAGAGCAAGTTACCTCTGCGAGAGCTCCCGGGCAGCAGGTCTCACAGTCAATGTAGCGAAAACTAAGTCAGTGAACACTGACAATTCCACCAACTTCACAGTAGCGAGACAACAAGTTGAGCAGGTAGACGCCTTTCAATATCTTGGTAGCCAAACAACGCCCGATGGTGGTACCAAGACTGATATAGCCACACGGATCAGGAAGGCCAGGGGTGCCTTTGCAGGTCTGTGAAACATTTGGTGCTCAAACCAGATCACTCTACGTACGAAAACCCGAATTTTAATTCAAACGTTAAATCCGTACTGCTGTATGCCTGCGAAACGTGGTGTGTCTCAGCGGAGACAACGCAAAAACTGCAGGTATTTATTAACCGGTGCCTGCGATACATTATTCGTGCCTGGTGACCTGATAATTGGATATCCAATGAGGAACTCCATCGTCGGTGTCATCAACGGCCGATAGCCACAGAAATTCGTGAACGTAGGTGGAAGTGGATCGGACACACCTTGAGGAAAGGAGCGAACGAGGTTTGCAGAGAAGCACTCGACTGGAATCCACAAGGACAGCGTAGAAGAGGCAGACCCAGAGGCTCATGGCGACGGAGTCTAGCCAACGACATCCGGGCTGTAGACGAGAACCTGTCCTGGCGACAGGTAAAAGCCATGGCGGGTAACCGTCAGCAGTGGAGATCTCTGATTTCATCCCTTTGTTCTGCCGGACCGGCGGACATGGACACATAAGTAAGTTCCCACTGAGCATAATTCTCGATTACAAAGTTGCTCATAATTGTTTGGTTTTTGTCCGAGGAAAAAAGAGAAGAAAGTATTTTTGTTTTTGTTTTCACGCAAGTTTTGACAACGCGGCATAGGATTTCGTAAGTGTGCGAACAGGCTTAAAATCTCTTTTAGTATCGTAGTCGCAAATGGATAGATAACGCGCATTGATGTTTCATAAAACATCTGTGTAACAATTGGTTGCATATAGGCTCCACCTCTTGCGCTTTTTCAATCGCATATCAGTTCGATAAAGGTAACTGATGCGAACTTTTACCATACTTGAATGTTTCAATTATAGTTGCGTGTACCCTTCATGCAACAAATGGTGCTGCTTGGGTTTGCACATGTTCACTCTTTGCCAGCCAAAATGGAAGTAAAGTTTAGAGAAAATTCGGACAAAATAACTATTATCTTATATAAAATTATCAAATCCATCATGTAAGTTACCACAATTTTAAGTAAACCACATTTAACAAAATCTAGATTGAACTTGGAGTAAAGCGGATCAATATTCTGAATCAATTTGAGTCAGGTAAGAATGAGTTTTCAAAACAACTAAGGACTTAAATATTAATGAAATATCAACAATCGAAAAAAATATTGATCTTCAAATGACTGAATTTCGCTGCAATAATTTTTTATATTGCTCTTGAATTTTAGCAGAATATATCAAACTTTGTACAGTCAGTCCACAATCATGGGTCACACACAATTGTGGGTCATTTTAACTTTAACTGCCGATTAATGCATGAATGTTATGCTAATTGATTGACAAAATTGTTACTCATAGGTAGAACTAATAATTTGAATAATTATTAGGTGATATTTAATCGGAAATTAGCAGCTAGAGCTAAAATGACCCATGATTGTGGACTGACTGTTCATTTGTTCAATTTCATAAATGTTGTATCGTTCAAAGGACATAATCAGCCCTTATTGAACGCAACATGAAGGCATTTTATTATTTTCATTCTGTTGGTAATGTTAAAGCTTAAACCATCTCAACACCGTCGATAGCACGCAGAGTCAATGACTGTATCGTACACCAAAGGTTGTTCGAAGTCGCGAACCTAAACAAGAGCGCGAACTGCTGGATAAATCATACGTTAACATATTTCATCCGATGCGCACAGCAAGCCATTTCCCTGCGATTATTCTATATAAATAATCATCCGATGACATCGCGGAACGGCCAAAGTTACATCGCTCCGGTCCGGCCGCTGCCGGTTGCTACTTGCTATTCGCTGTCGCGCTCCGCCAGGGGCCCTGCATTCTTCACGGCTTTACGATGGGAAAGCTGCTGCTCAGCGTGGCCGGGCCGAAGAAAAGAACCGAAGCACAATGGTATCGCGCACAACGCGATACACTTCAGTTCCGAATCAAAGGAGAGCCCCTTTTGCCTTCTTAATATCTAAATTTGAAATTCTTTCAAAACAGCCATAAAACGGCAGGATACAAATTGATTAATTTAAATTCTCCTGCGGTCTCCTCCGGGTCGCTTCGGCCGGCCGGCGTAGCGTGGCTCTTCTCTCGCCTGTTGCAACGCTGATGGGCGACGATGATGAGATTGCTCCCGTCTGCCGGGTCGAAATGGGTCTTTGGTTGGATGTTCGATAACCGGCTTCGCCGATTTGCTGTAAAAAATAATATCAAATAGGCAGTTTTATTGGAGTTTATCTCATTCACAATCTTGGTATTCACTAACGACTGCTGAGTAAACTATTCGAAATTATTTGTTTATATTTAGCTAAAACAATAATAAAATAACAATCTGCCTGTAACTCAGCCGGAGGAATCCTTCATTCGGCTTAATGTGCGTTCGGGCAGCAACCATAACTTACCACTTGAAATCACATGCCACAGAAGCTGAAAAGTGCGCGGGGTGACGGAAACCGATGCGATTTAAGCCAATTTGTTCAGTTCGATGACAAGGGATTAAAGGTTTCCAGCGTGTAGTTGCCATTCTTGAGATAGTCTGCTGTTGCTGCTGCTGCTGTAATTCCCCGATACAATAGCAGCCAGCAGCAGCGGGTAGATGGAGCAGGTGACGGCAACAGTGAGTGGGTCCCCGCGGCGAACCTCTGCTGAACGAATCGTACGAAGTGATGGTACTGCTGCCGATGACATACGGCATAGGGCGGAAGATGCCTATCAGTAGGCATGAGTTTGAAAGGGTAAACATTTCCACATATTAACATCTCTTCGCTATCAGCCATCAACATCGAGCGGTTTCACGGCAAGCGGTTGTCTGTTTGGGGGTGCGTGGAAAATCTACGATCTTCGGGTCGAACGAGTGATTGCCAGGGGATCAGATGCCTGCTGCAAAGTGAATAATTGGATTAAAGAAAACGCCGCCGCAAAGACCAGTCGATGAGCGGAACTCCTGGTGGGCGTGCAGTCACAGGGAGATCGGTATTTACTGATAGCGGAATAATTAATCAAAACGGAAGCAAGGCCTGTCCAAGTAGCAAGAAGGGTTATCCTTCTGCAACGGACATTGACAACTTTTGAATGCATATCTGTTGCCGGTGCTGTTAGGGTGGTATTTTTCGTAGTCTGCATTTTCTCTTAATTACAAATAATTCTCATTTATGGCTTTCTGGTGAGGACTGCTGGGTACGATAAATCATTAATTTGGCATAAGAATGTTCACCAGGCGCATCTCACGCTGCAGCTCTAGGGTTGTAATCCGACAGGAGAAAATAAATTCATATCCACACCAGAAAGGTGTCACGGATGGTTAATTAGTGTGCCTGACAAATGGTCGTTTTGCGTTTAGCGTCATTTTTAACAGTCGCACCAGCTCGATGTGTGATGTTGCTCCGAACGGAAAATGTAACAAGTCATGTCGCAACTTCAACCCTTTGTTACACCAGTTTGTTTTGGGCTGCACAGTATGAAGCTGTCATGTTCTACTCCCGTGGTGCACTTTGCATTCGTCCGAAAGTCTCCGAAAGACCAACTGAAACGAGCAGTCACTGTTGTTTGGTTCGAACGAACGCTGCGCTGTTTGCAAGAGACCATTTGAATTATTGGCTAAATTTGTTGACAGCTCAGAACATGGCTTGGCGAGAATAGCAAATAATCGTTCGTGAGCAGAGCATTTTGCCATAAAAATCAGCAGGAAATAGTTTATGTTATGCTTCAGCATCACACTGAATGCAATAAACAACACTGCAGAAGTCCGATGTTGCAAATTACTCATCGCAAACGGACATCTTAGGTACCGACCTTCTGCAACCAAAAAGTCTCATTTACCATATTTCATCGCTGCCATTACCAGCGATTTTTGTAACAACCTGCTGTCTCTAACTACCATACTCATCGTTAATTTGTGACATTTTTATTAACCTCCACATCCTGTTACCAAATTTAGAAGCCCAAAGTTCTGTTCTCTTCTAGTAGGTAGCTTAACTCTTTGTGGCTAAAAAGTAAAACACAAAATACCATAAAATATTTTATGCACTCAAGTTTGGGAACCCTTTTCCCGAAAACCGACCGGCTGTTTCTATGTCGTTCACAAACTGGATATTAATTAAAAATATCTTATTAAATAGCCGTTTCGGTAGCAGTAGTATTTTTCTTCCGCCCTGCTCGTTTGGGCCGAGTGCGCAACCCCTTTTCCAGTCAGTGTTCACAAGGTACGGACCATTGTGTGTCCTTTTACCAGGGCCGAACATCGACTATCTGGAGGGACCTTTCGGTTAGGGAGGCCAAGTTAATTTATTTTTATGATTATTGCGATGCAGACTTTTGTTGTAAAACGGGATTAACATGTGATTCGTTGGCTGCGGTAAGAGTTATCAGCATCAGAAAACAAACTGTAAATAACGAGGAAACAGCTGTGAGTTTTCCTCATAAATGCGGTGAACATTTCAAAATAATTAGGAAAATATAATATAAGTAGAATACAAAATATCAAGTTGACATCGAAATCAGATTGTTCAATGTTCATAATTTTACATAATGAAAATTTATTTGACTTTTTCGTTCGTAATGTAATATATAATAAAAATATTCTGTTTTATAACCAATTTTGTGTTTCAATTCACATTTTGAAAATTTACTGAAAATGATTGCAATAAACTTTACCATGACCCTCGCAAAACTAGTTCAAACTAGTTAATGCTACATACGTTATATGTAACATTTACCACAGTAGTAACATATACGTTCAACTCTCAACAGATTTCGGAATTATAATATGTGAATTTGGAAACACTTTAACAATATCAAGAACATAAACTATTGCTGTTCTGTTACTTTATAGAAATTCAAGATTGTTTTTATTACCAATCGTTCCCCCTTGTTGAAGGGGTTTACCAATTTGATCCCATTTGATTAGCAGCACATCTTTTCACTACACTTACAATGAAACGCAAACAAGCGTAACCATACAGAATTATATCATAACCGAACACTACAGCTGTAGCACACTTTCCCAACACAGATATCAAATTTGCCGATTTAATCGTCTAGCTGTAAAGAATTTGCAATCTATTTGGATAAGGAACTTTTGTCATTTTTCCGGACATGCCTCCCTAACACAGACATCAAATTGGACTAGGTTTAAATTGCGTTCGTAAGAAATTTTTCTTGGGACGAGGAGTTTTTCTAAAGTTTTCGGAGCGTTTTAGTAGAATACTTACATACATACTTAGAATACTAAACCTAAAATTAAATAAAAAAAGAAAACTTATCCAATTTAATTCTACTAGGGTATGTTGCTGCTTCCTCGTAATTGCCTATTTCCGTCCTATCCAACACAAATTATTAAAAATATCAGCGATTTTTATGACACACAATGCAAAATTAGTAATTCCCTAATATTTTAGTTTGTTGACTATCATACGCGATCAATCAAAGTGAGTTGAGATTTATTTAAATGCCATTTTTCATTAAAGAATTCCTAGCAGCCAAATTTCCTACGTTTTTTCGTGCGACGAAGAAGAAAATGTCGACTAATCGTTTCAATTTCAATAACTCACGCAACGCATTGTCGTTATTCTGCAGCCGGGAAAACTTGCATGACCTGCAGAAATTTTTCAGAATAACATTTGTCATGCCGTCCTACACAAATACATGCGCGCTAACTTCGTAAACAATAATGTGATTTTTAGTTCGGACGATGAAAAATGCTTATGGACAGATTTTAAAACGATACGACGAATTTAAGATATAAAGTCAGTTGCGTAATTTCAATAATATGCTTTAATAGTCGCTTTTTAGTGAATGCAAAGGGCACAGATCGAAAGGTAAGTGTGTTTGAGTCAAATCAGCAGCAGAACATTTGGAGTATTCATTAAATCCACCTAAGAAATTATGAAAATTAGTGTGGCTTTCCTTAATACGACGGGAATTAGAAATAATTGCTATGTATATTTTATCCACGACAGATACGTATTTCGCCTACGACTTGAAGGCTTCCTCAGTGCCTCAGTGTAAGTGTTCGAAAACAGACACTGAGGAAGCCTGCAAGTCGAAGTCGTGAATAAAATATACATAGTAGAATTAAATTGGATAAGTTTCCTCTCTTTATTTTATTTTACGGGGGGCTTTTGTCACTCTTTCTGGCGTACTTCCCAAACAAAGACATCAAATTGGTCTAGGTCTAATTGTCGCAAAGAATCTTCGACCTGTTGGGACGGGGGAATCTTGTCATTTTTTTTTTCTAAAAACACGTTACTTAACGGATTTTTTCTCGGATTAATCAGTCGCAAAATGTCTAAAACGAGTTTGGTTTCTACATACTGCAATTTCGATGATTTTTTTCATCTTTTTCAGATGATTCTGAGAAAGTTATACTATCGTAGTGTTGGTTTTCCATTACAATCAGGTCTTTTGTCTATGTGTTTTGTGTTTAGTTTACTTACAGAAGACGGCCGTTTTGTCGTTAATTGTGTTAGTGTCCAACATTGGTTGTATTGGTTGTATGTATAATTTTTAAAATGTCTGTCTGTCTGTCTGTCTGTCTGTCTGTCTGTCTGTCTGTCTGTCTGTCTGTCTGTCTGTCTGTCTGTCTGTCTGTCTGTCTGTCTGTCTGTCTGTCTGTCTGTCTGTCTGTCTGTCTGTCTGTCTGTCTGTCTGTCTGTCTGTCTGTCTGTCTGTCTGTCTGTCTGTCTGTCTGTCTGTCTGTCTGTCTGTCTGTCTGTCTGTCTGTCTGTCTGTCTGTCTGTCTGTCTGTCTGTCTGTCTGTCTGTCTGTCTGTCTGTCTGTCTGTCTGTCTGTCTGTCTGTCTGTCTGTCTGTCTGTCTGTCTGTCTGTCTGTCTGTCTGTCTGTCTGTCTGTCTGTCTGTCTGTCTGTCTGTCTGTCTGTCTGTCTGTCTGTCTGTCTGTCTGTCTGTCTGTCTGTCTGTCTGTCTGTCTGTCTGTCTGTCTGTCTGTCTGTCTGTCTGTCTGTCTGTCTGTCTGTCTGTCTGTCTGTCTGTCTGTCTGTCTGTCTGTCTGTCTGTCTGTCTGTCTGTCTGTCTGTCTGTCTGTCTGTCTGTCTGTCTGTCTGTCTGTCTGTCTGTCTGTCTGTCTGTCTGTCTGTCTGTCTGTCTGTCTGTCTGTCTGTCTGTCTGTCTGTCTGTCTGTCTGTCTGTCTGTCTGTCTGTCTGTCTGTCTGTCTGTCTGTCTGTCTGTCTGTCTGTCTGTCTGTCTGTCTGTCTGTCTGTCTGTCTGTCTGTCTGTCTGTCTGTCTGTCTGTCTGTCTGTCTGTCTGTCTGTCTGTCTGTCTGTCTGTCTGTCTGTCTGTCTGTCTGTCTGTCTGTCTGTCTGTCTGTCTGTCTGTCTGTCTGTCTGTCTGTCTGTCTGTCTGTCTGTCTGTCTGTCTGTCTGTCTGTCTGTCTGTCTGTCTGTCTGTCTGTCTGTCTGTCTGTCTGTCTGTCTGTCTGTCTGTCTGTCTGTCTGTCTGTCTGTCTGTCTGTCTGTCTGTCTGTCTGTCTGTCTGTCTGTCTGTCTGTCTGTCTGTCTGTCTGTCTGTCTGTCTGTCTGTCTGTCTGTCTGTCTGTCTGTCTGTCTGTCTGTCTGTCTGTCTGTCTGTCTGTCTGTCTGTCTGTCTGTCTGTCTGTCTGTCTGTCTGTCTGTCTGTCTGTCTGTCTGTCTGTCTGTCTGTCTGTCTGTCTGTCTGTCTGTCTGTCTGTCTGTCTGTCTGTCTGTCTGTCTGTCTGTCTGTCTGTCTGTCTGTCTGTCTGTCTGTCTGTCTGTCTGTCTGTCTGTCTGTCTGTCTGTCTGTCTGTCTGTCTGTCTGTCTGTCTGTCTGTCTGTCTGTCTGTCTGTCTGTCTGTCTGTCTGTCTGTCTGTCTGTCTGTCTGTCTGTCTGTCTGTCTGTCTGTCTGTCTGTCTGTCTGTCTGTCTGTCTGTCTGTCTGTCTGTCTGTCTGTCTGTCTGTCTGTCTGTCTGTCTGTCTGTCTGTCTGTCTGTCTGTCTGTCTGTCTGTCTGTCTGTCTGTCTGTCTGTCTGTCTGTCTGTCTGTCTGTCTGTCTGTCTGTCTGTCTGTCTGTCTGTCTGTCTGTCTGTCTGTCTGTCTGTCTGTCTGTCTGTCTGTCTGTCTGTCTGTCTGTCTGTCTGTCTGTCTGTCTGTCTGTCTGTCTGTCTGTCTGTCTGTCTGTCTGTCTGTCTGTCTGTCTGTCTGTCTGTCTGTCTGTCTGTCTGTCTGTCTGTCTGTCTGTCTGTCTGTCTGTCTGTCTGTCTGTCTGTCTGTCTGTCTGTCTGTCTGTCTGTCTGTCTGTCTGTCTGTCTGTCTGTCTGTCTGTCTGTCTGTCTGTCTGTCTGTCTGTCTGTCTGTCTGTCTGTCTGTCTGTCTGTCTGTCTGTCTGTCTGTCTGTCTGTCTGTCTGTCTGTCTGTCTGTCTGTCTGTCTGTCTGTCTGTCTGTCTGTCTGTCTGTCTGTCTGTCTGTCTGTCTGTCTGTCTGTCTGTCTGTCTGTCTGTCTGTCTGTCTGTCTGTCTGTCTGTCTGTCTGTCTGTCTGTCTGTCTGTCTGTCTGTCTGTCTGTCTGTCTGTCTGTCTGTCTGTCTGTCTGTCTGTCTGTCTGTCTGTCTGTCTGTCTGTCTGTCTGTCTGTCTGTCTGTCTGTCTGTCTGTCTGTCTGTCTGTCTGTCTGTCTGTCTGTCTGTCTGTCTGTCTGTCTGTCTGTCTGTCTGTCTGTCTGTCTGTCTGTCTGTCTGTCTGTCTGTCTGTCTGTCTGTCTGTCTGTCTGTCTGTCTGTCTGTCTGTCTGTCTGTCTGTCTGTCTGTCTGTCTGTCTGTCTGTCTGTCTGTCTGTCTGTCTGTCTGTCTGTCTGTCTGTCTGTCTGTCTGTCTGTCTGTCTGTCTGTCTGTCTGTCTGTCTGTCTGTCTGTCTGTCTGTCTGTCTGTCTGTCTGTCTGTCTGTCTGTCTGTCTGTCTGTCTGTCTGTCTGTCTGTCTGTCTGTCTGTCTGTCTGTCTGTCTGTCTGTCTGTCTGTCTGTCTGTCTGTCTGTCTGTCTGTCTGTCTGTCTGTCTGTCTGTCTGTCTGTCTGTCTGTCTGTCTGTCTGTCTGTCTGTCTGTCTGTCTGTCTGTCTGTCTGTCTGTCTGTCTGTCTGTCTGTCTGTCTGTCTGTCTGTCTGTCTGTCTGTCTGTCTGTCTGTCTGTCTGTCTGTCTGTCTGTCTGTCTGTCTGTCTGTCTGTCTGTCTGTCTGTCTGTCTGTCTGTCTGTCTGTCTGTCTGTCTGTCTGTCTGTCTGTCTGTCTGTCTGTCTGTCTGTCTGTCTGTCTGTCTGTCTGTCTGTCTGTCTGTCTGTCTGTCTGTCTGTCTGTCTGTCTGTCTGTCTGTCTGTCTGTCTGTCTGTCTGTCTGTCTGTCTGTCTGTCTGTCTGTCTGTCTGTCTGTCTGTCTGTCTGTCTGTCTGTCTGTCTGTCTGTCTGTCTGTCTGTCTGTCTGTCTGTCTGTCTGTCTGTCTGTCTGTCTGTCTGTCTGTCTGTCTGTCTGTCTGTCTGTCTGTCTGTCTGTCTGTCTGTCTGTCTGTCTGTTGAACTCCTCAGAAACTTACAAAACTCAAAATCGTGCCAAAAGTCATCCGAGATTTACGATTTATGTATAGCACAGTTTAATTTATGGCAATACTAAGTTTAGACTAATTTCATGTTTTTAGTCTTGACCTTGAAATGTGGTGATACATATATATTAATATTTTTTTGAAACGGTGGTTCACCAAACATTTTTATTTCTTTCCTCTAACGTCCTTTCATCAATTGTAGAACCACCGTTTCAAAAAAAATTTAATACATAGTTTGCTGGGTTAGCTATAGTAATGGATCAAAAATTAACACCGTTTGGTGTTGTTATGCTACTTTCAAATATGTGTTACTTTTCATGGATTTAGTTTTAAGCCATACCGCAACTATGTTAAAAGCGGTACAAAAGCCTGTAATTGAATTCAAAACAACTCAAATTTTTTTGAATACCTACACATGTTACCGCCTCAATGCCTGCAGGCAGCAGTGGTTCAAAGCCTCCATCTGGACGATCGTCCCACATCTCATCGCATTTGACGGTGTCCTTCAATAACAAACCCAAACCCACTGCTGGGGTGTTTTCAAAATATTTTTCCAAGTGTTCCTTTTACATGTTCGCTTCAGTTCAGTTGTAACAATTTCTTTTTTCGGTTGCGCCTAGCAAATCGTTTTACGAGCCCTAATGACAGTGCAATAAAACTCACCGAACCGAGATCGAGTTACCTTCTCGAACCCACGGCGAAACGAACGGCAGCGGAAAGACAAAAAGTTTCCTATCATATTATATGAGCATGGTCTCATCAGATCATGGCGGCAAAAGTACGGACCCAATAGCGTGCGTCCGGTCGACGTCTAGTACCTAGATGACAGCGAAAACGAGTGAAGAGGAGTTTCCACTTCCGCGCGGTCACATTTGACAATCGTAGCCTTTGCGGGACCGCTGAAGAAACATGTTCGTTTTAACAAATAGGTAGCATATTGAAACAACAACCCGGGTGAGGAAAGCAAAGAAGTGTCATTTTTCATTGTTATTTCTGTCGCGAAAGAAGGTTTCTAATTTACATTTAAAAGCTTATCATGATTGTGAATGAACAGCATGAGTTTGCCACGCAAACACTTTGAACGTCGCATCACTGCTAAAGTTTTTGATAACTGCACGACTGAAACATACATATATTTAAGTCGTGGATAAATGCATGAAAAAAAGTGCGGAAACTTTAAAATCAATAAACTGTCACCGTCTGTTACCTACAAAGTGTCGATAGTGTTGAACACGTTCCACAGTTTTCCAGCAGAGAATTAATAGCAGAAGAATTTTGACATTTATATGGCAGGGACCGAATGCAACGCCTCTGCGTTGGTCATGTTTCCATTCGCTGTTAGCCCTAGGCTATACCTATAGTCAGAGCAGCGCTGCAGCGGCAGGACAGTGACATGGGAAGAGCGGATTCAGTGGGTTGGGCAGCAGAAATCCATCTATCTTCTAGCTTCGAGCAGCCGCGTTTGATTGAGGGTCGAATTTTCCAGCGCATCAAACTGACCACGGGTACGTTTGAAAGGTGAAAGAAACAGCAATAGCGGTGCAAACTGAATAACAAATAGTAAATTTTTTCTATGAAATATGAACTGCAGGGGTAGTTGGTTTGGAAAGAATTCTTGCGGAAGCCCACAGAAAAAAAAACTGTAAACGGGAATTTATGGCTCTGTTTGTAGGTTAGATTCACAACGATTGCCAGTAGCACGGCGCCGGAAATTATTTATCCATGTTGAACAACAGTTTTTAATTGAATCAAATATTCATTCAAACCACAGTGCTCGTGTTCTAATTACTTAACCAAATGAAAAATGATTTCATTATACAACTGGACGATGTTTTCGGATGACTATGGATAGACATCAATCAATGAAAGCGTATTGTACGGAAGAAGCGTGGCGGTTACAGAAAACCACGAAGATAGTGTTTTATGATTCGAGTTGAAATATGTAGTTTAATATATGGCTTAATGATGTGCGCTTCGACAGCGATGTAAGCAACAGGTTTTACGATTCAGTCCGTTGAATTATTCTTTTGCTATTAACATTGTTATTTATGCTCTCCAAGTGAATTACTACGCAAAACTTGATGACCACCAATTTTTAGTTTATGGGTTACGACTTGCTTTTAATTTGACCTGAATGACTGTCAAATTATTATCAAAAGACAGTATCTGTAAACTTTATAATTTGTAGAAGAGTTGGTAGCCATTTCTCAGATTGATTTTCTCGTATTTTGGTATATTTTTACGTTAATTGTACATATTAATTAATATCAAGCACCAATCTGCTCAAGTCATCATCGTTTAAGGGAACATGAAAGTCTAAAAAGTTAGGAAAAATCATAATTATTTCATTTCAGATTTTGAATTTGCCGTCTTTTCTGCTTGTTTTGTAGTAATCCGACCGCATACTTGCTTTCATTTAGTAGTAGGATTGTTGAAATCGATTGTGTGGTTCCGGAGAAAATCGTGTCATGTAATTTTCAGATTTTTGGTTAGAACTTTTAAACGAAATGTCGGACCACGAAACAATTAAATAGTGATATACTAGACACGCGCACACAAACACGCACGCACAAGCACGCACACACACACACGCACACACACACACACATACACACACACACACACACACACACACACACACACACACACACACACACACACACACACACACACACACACACACACACACACACACACACACACACACACACACACACACACACACACACACACACACACACACACACACACACAAACACACACACACACACACACACACATACACACACACACACACAAGAGGGTAGAAGAGTGGGACTCTTCATCCCCCCGCTTCGGCGCTAACCGGTATTGCCACCCACGTTCTGGATAAGGACGATACACAAACATCACCACGGACTCCGAATCCAAGATCTGACGTGACCCATGTCGAGGGATGCATGGTGAGGGGGGTCAAAATCAAAATTATCTCACCGCGAACGGAGCCTGGCGAACACCGGGGCGCATCCGACCAGTTCGAAGCCCTTGCTGTGTTACGGCAGGGCACTGGCGCAGCGCACTACATATTTTCCTAGCTACCCGTGGGATCCAAAATGAGTTTTCAGGAATTAAAAATAAAATAAAATACAGGCGATAGCGCGATGGATATGCAGAACAGCGATGCCAACGTGTTCGATAGGACTGTGTTCGGAGAAGCTGGGCAGATCACTAATATTGAAGGATGTGGTCGCGCAAATGTTCAGCGGCAACACACATCAGTAGATAACCCCAAAAGGGCAAGGCTCGTTGCTTAACTTCACTACGTTCACCACGAAGTCAAAGGAGGACAACCTACAAACGAACAAGCTGCAGGCTGCCAAAGGAAAGCTGCTGAAGGTGATTGAGTTCATTAAGGAGAGAAGTAACATCCATGGTGAGATCAAGAAGCAAGCGGCGGTGATAGAGGCGGAAGTGGAGCAGGAGGCCATGATTAAGAGGGCTGTAGTCGCCAAGGAGGTCCTGGCACAGAAGGAAATGGAGCATGCGGCCTTGATTAAGAGGGCTGTAATCGCGGAGGAGGCCCTGGCAGCGACGACCCTGGAACAAGCGGCATCTAGAGCGCCGCGCTCAGAAAAGCGGGATCGGGAATCGCCAGGCGATAAGGTAAGCTCAAAAAAGTGGAAGGATGAGCTGAACGGCGACACGGAGAGCAAGATGAAAACAGAGCGGAGGAGCAGTGCGACAGGGAGCAGAGTGAGGCTAGCGAACCATCCCTAAGCAGAAGGAGGAGAGTAAGAAAAAGAAAAAGATGAAAGAAAATCGGCAGAAGCAGACGTAGAGGGAAATGCCGGCAGAACGCGAAGAAGCGGGAAAAGAGGCGATGAATAGGGAGAGACCCCAAGCTCGTCGTATCCGGAGCAAAGGCGACGTTCTGATTGTTGGAGTGAAGGGCAAGAAGGTGACGTATGCCGATCTCCTCCAGAAAATGAGGGATGACCCGAAACTGAAAGAGCTAGGGGAAAATGTCGTGAAAACCCGGAGAACACAGAGCGGTAGCGAAGCTCAAGTAAAAGCTTTGTCTCAGGAGACGTTCGTTGAAGCGAAAAACCTCGAAGATCGAAGCTGTGTCGCAAATTATTTTGCTCAGTTAAGGTTTAGGCAGATATGTTGCGATACTGCACAGCAACTGTTGTGGCAGTCGACAACTGAAACGAAGTGCGACGTTGCAATCATAGCGGAGCCGTATCGAATTTCCTCCGATAACGGTAACTGGATAGCAGACAGAGCAGGAATGGCCACGATATTGGTGACGGGCCGATATCCCATCCAGGAGGTGGTTACAAGCCGATACGAGGGTTTCGTGGTCGCCAAAACTAACGCAATCTTCGTGTGCAGCTGCCATGATCCCCCAAGGTGGACGCTGGAACAGTTCTGCCGCATACTGAACGAACTAACTAGAGAGCTCATTGGATGGAGACCGATCGTCATAGGAGGTGACTTCAACGCCTGGGCAACCGAATGAGGAAGCCGATGCACGAACGCCAGAGGAGCCAGCCTACTTGAAGCACTGGCAACGCTCGAAGTAGAGCTGAGTAACGTTGGAACCACCGGCACCTTCCGCAGAGATGACCGAGAATCTATCACCGACATCACCTTCTGCAGCCCTTCGCTGGGAACCGACATAAACTGGAGAGTGTGCGAAGAGTTCACGTACAGTGACCACCAAGCTATACGGTACACTATTGGCCAACGGAAGCCCGTGGCAGCACAGACAAGAAGAATTCACGAGCGGCAGTGGAAAATGGATGCATTCGACAAGGACCTCTTTGTCGAGGCACTATGACTACATAGCGAAGCCCAGAATAGCTGACGAGCGAACCGAGGCGCTAACGAGAGCATGCGACACAACCATGCCGAGGAAGGTGGAGTCACTCAACGCATTACGCGCTAACTGCAACAGAGCTAGAACGCGCTTCCAGAGAGCAAGAAGTACCGAGAATAGAGAGGAAAGAAGAAGTGACCTCCGCGTGCCAAGGTCGCACTGAAATAAGCGATTAAGTAGAGCAAAACAAACTCCTTTAAGGAGCTTTGTAGAGAAGTCGACTCCAACGCCTGAGGCGATGCATACCAAGTAGTGATGGCAAAGATCAGGGGCCCAGCAATGCCAGCCGAAGGATGCCCAGATTAGCTAAAATGCATAATTGAAAGCCTCTTCCCGAAACACGTGCCAAAGTCCTGGCCCCCTACCCCCTACCGGGCACTAGAAGATGCTTACGCTGACGAGAGAAGAATCTCCAATGATGAACTAGCCAGAATCGCGAAAGATCTGAACATGAAGAAGGTGCCGGGCCCGGATGGGATCCCCAACGCAGCTCTTAAGGAGGCAATCCATGCATTCCCGGATAGGTTCCGCACGGTGACGCAAAACGGCCTAAACGAAGGACACTTTCCAGACAAGTGGAAACTCCAGAAGTTGGTACTGTTGTCAAAACCAGGAAAACCGCCGGGGGATCCACTGTCATATTGACCAATCTGCCTGCTGGACACACTAGGAAAGCTGCTAGAAAGGATGATCTTGAACAGGCTACCCGAGCAAGAGCGAAGAGCAAAATAATACCTAAACAATATCAAACTGTGTTATAATGCTTTATTTTGTTATTGAATAGATATGGAGATACATTGATAACACATTTTGTTATTGAGTAGATATTTAAAACAGTGGTTGTAAGATGAGTTTAATAACTGATTTTATACATTCGATGTGTTTCATAAAATTTTACTTTATTGATTAAAGAGATTTTAGATTATAAATATTTTATAATATGCTCTCATAGGCTACTGCGTTTGTTAATAATACTAAAATATGTTATTCTAAATTCTGGATACAGTCATGTTATTGCTTTGTTATTCAAATAACACAAGTAGTTATTCTTTTGGCCTTAAAGGAGCAAAATTTTGATATTAACTTTTGTTATTTTACCAACTATGTCAACCAAAACAAGCCAAATTTTGATAGGAGTTATTCGATTTCCATAAAACATTTTGATATCATTTTGCTCTTCGCTCCTGCTCGGGTATCCATATACACGGAGGGCGAGTACGGACTGACACAAAGGCAGTTTGGGTTCCGGAAGGGAAGATTCACGCTAAATGCGATTCGGGCTGTCGCCGAGACAGCAGAGAAGGCGTCCAAGCAGAAACACAGAGGAAACCGCTACTGCGCAGTGGTCACTATCGACGTTAAGAATGTATTCAACTACGCCAGCTGGGAAGCCATCGCAGCAGCGCTCCATAGAATGAGAGTACCCGACTATCTGTGCCCAGTTCTGAAGAGCTACTTCACGAATCGGGTGCTAGTATACCGGACGAACCTCGGAAAGGAAATGACCGTGATCATGGCGGGCGTTCCACAAGGGTCAATACTCGGTCCATCTCTCTGGAACGGTATGTACAACGGCGTGCTAACCCTAGAGCTACCAACGGGAGTGGAAATCGTCGGCTTCGTGGACGACATCGTGATGAGGAAGTGAAGGCATTGGCGACTTAGTCAATCCACAGGGTGGAGAGTTGGATGCAGAACGCGAAACTGCAAATAGCGCACCATAAAACGGAGATATTACTGGTGAGTAATCGGAGAGCAATCCAACACGTGGGGATTACTGTCGGAGAACATATCACGACCTCAAAACGCGAGTTGAAGTACCTGGGTGTGATAATCGACAACCGGCTAAAATTCAACGGTCACGTTGACTACGCATGCGAAAAGGCAGCAAAAGCCATTAGTGCACTGTCTAGGATCATGCCGAATAACTTTGGACCAAGCAGTAGCAAGAGGCGCCTCTTAGCCAATGTATCATCGTCGATGCTGCGGTATGGCGGACCAGCCTGGATTACTGCACTCCAAACCCAGCGCAACAGAGCAAAGCGGAGAAGTACGACCCGAATTATGGCCATTCGAGTCGTGAGCGCATATAGGACTATCTCATCAGAAGCTGCGTGCGTAATCGCTAGGATGATTCCCATCTACTTCACCCTGATGGAGGACTATGAGTGCCATAGGCAAAAGGATGTCAGAGGAATTAGAAAGCTGATGAGAGCAGAATCAATGGCTAAGTGGCATCAGGAGTGGAACACGACACAGAAAGGTAGATGGACCCACAGGCTCATATCGACTTTCTCGGTTTGGGTGAATAGGAAGCTCGGGGAGGTTTTACCTAACGCAATTCCTGTCTGGTAATGGTTGCTTCAGGCAATACCTTTATCGGTTCGGGTACGCCAGGTCGCCCTTATGCCCGGACGTGGGAACGTAGAAGAAACATCAGAGCACGTGGTTTTTGACTGTCCCAGATTTGCTGCATGGCGGGAATAATTGCCGTCCGGTTTTAACGTCGGAAATATGGTGGAGGAAATGTGTCGCAACGAGAGCATTTAGAATGCCGTCAATACCGCAATCGCACGCATCATGTCTGATTTGCAGCGTAAGTGGAGAGCGAAACAGCGAGCTAGCATCGTCAATTAAGTTTTTTTTTATGAAAGGTGGCCTAAGGAACAAACGATTCTGCGAACGAAGACGCATATGACGCCCCAAAGCAACGCGATCCAGGGCGCGGTAAAACCCTAGACTGGGTTCATATGTGTGAGGATGGGGTTTATCCCGAAATAGTCCCAATACTCAGATCGGTCCTTGTTGAAATAGGCGTAGCAAAGAAACCCTGCGAGGGTTGTGATACCGGGGGGATCCAGGCAGAGGCCAAGGATGAGGTTTTGGTGGGCGAAAGTCCAACACAACCTCCGGGTTGGCTCCGGATAAGAATATTAGTTTTCCGAATCCTTGTTAAAAGAAAAAAAGCACACGCACTCACACACACACACACACACACACACACACACACACACACACACACACACACACACACACACACACACACACACACACACACACACACACACACACACACACACACACACACACACACACACACACACACACACAAACACACACACACACACACACACACACACACACACACACACACACACACACTTTTGACTTCATATTTAGGCATTTACTATATGGATTCTGTTTTCAAAATGGAAAGCTTTTCCCTTAATTATTAATTATTGCCATCCATCTAAATATGCTTCTGTGGGGTTCGGATTTGAACCCGTATCCTTGGCATGAGAGGCGTAAATGTTAACCACTACACCGGGACTGACCCGATTCAAATTTGTTTTACAAATATGTGTTCCAATTCCATGCAAACATAAAAAAATATGTGCTGTTGTCCCAATACTTTTTTGCTTGACTATTAACTATACATGAAGAATCGTATTATTACATGCATGGATAAATGCCACTAAAGAGCCTTACGTAGTCCTACGTTACCTGTGTGGTCGTGTCTTGTATACAACCCCTCTGATTTTTTCTAAATTTTCACATTTTACCATCGATTTGATTTTTTTTAAAGCGCAATTGTGGTAACATTATGTCGAGGATTTGATTGAATTTGGAGCTATTTTGAAGCGTTTTTCGTTGAATATTTATTTAACGTAGATTTGATGCGTATCAATAGGTGAACTGTAAATTTAAAACGTTTCAGTTATTGTTACGCTGTTGCTATCATCAATTAAGGACGTGTTCTTAGTAAGGATGTATCAGAATTACTGTATAGTGCTGTAGCATTGCCTTTTTCGCAACATTTTCAAAAACCCATGTTTGGATTTTAAGTGTACATTTCCGCATTCAGTTCACATTCTCACTTATATGTCATCAAATAAACAGCTCTGACATTTGGTCAAAAGGTAGTGGAAAATACTGTAGTAACTTCCGACATTTAATGTAGCCTCATATATAACTTTTAGAATCATAACAGAAACCTCAAACCGGCCACCGTACATCCATATGTGGGACCATCAAACGTTGCCGTACCTGCGTTGCGTGTACCTTACCTGGTGGCTTACACCTTCCTTCTCCGAAAATTAGGTAAACACTTTACGACCCACCGTTGGCTGTAAAAAATACAGCCAGGACAGTCGAAAATTTCCTCCGAACAGAATGCACACCGTCATAAAAACGGAAGGAAGTTTTAGAGGAGGCTTAAACACAGCACAGGACAAATGCCTTCTAGAGATATCGTAAAAAGAATGTGTGTGATTGGGGGTGCCTGGCAAAGGCATCGGTTCAGTAGGCCGGCTAGTTTAAGTATCTTTTGGATTGAGCGTTAGCAAAAAAAGCTCATTCTGATGACAAACGAGAGTATACATTGAAACACACCGGAATGGAGAGTAGGACGCTGCGAAAACAGTAATTTTAAACAAACATCCTTATTTATTGCCGCTATAAAACGCCCTTGTCCGATCCTTCTGCAAATCCTTGTGGAGGGACTGATACGGTAGCTGAGGAAGGTGAACTCAAAGTCCGTCAGCCGGTTGACGAAAGGAATGGGAGTCGAAGTATGAAATAGACACAATGGGTTCGCCCTTTTGGCGGTGTCCTTTCAGTGCGACCATCATCTACGTGGTCACTGCTGCAATCGACGGACATCGCGACGCGACGGAATGGCAACGGTTGGCCAGCTGGAAGTGCCGAGATTAATGGCCAATCGTAAATTGCAGCTCAAGTTCACCGACTCTGACTGCGTCTAATAACAAGTCAGCAACATCGGGATAGCTAGTTACTCTAGGATGGATGGAACGGGAGGGCTGAGCGAAGGGGCCTCTCAAACCCTATCGCATCGCAGTCTTCGATGACAGAGTTATTTACGGATAGCACCGGTCGTTCCTATAAGTGCCTCGTGAGAAGGAGTACATGAATGAAGGGAATGGGTTCTGCCGCAACTGCCACCTCTATAGCAGATATCATAATTTATAGCAGTAAAACTGAAAACGAACCGAGCCGGAGCGCCAGTTTCAAGTGCAAGCAAGATGCTATTCTCAAGTGATAAGAACGGCAGAACCCCTGCGGGCGCGGTTTGACAAACCGACGGCAAAAGTAGGGTATTTTTTCGTTGATTACAAGGCAAAGCAGTGACTGCAGAACAGTGCAGAGGTCGCTCTCTTTGTTCAACAACAGATGCATACAAATTTTTCTGTGGTAGTCAGTCAGGTTATGAGTATGGTCAATAGTATCTAATATTATATACTATTATATTGCTTACAACGTGATTATGAAGCTTGAACGTTGGTTAAAATCCTTGATCTAACTTATGGTTAAAATTTTTTTTAGTCGATTAATGTGTAATTCCAACAAAAGGTTTTGTGTTTTCGGTATTTCATTTTATTACACTGTTATTATAAGTGGCGGCAAGATGATTTACAACCTCTTTGAGCTTAATAAACTTAGTTTATAAACTCTTTGAGCTGTCTCAAAAATATCACCATTTAAGAAAAGCTACTTGAAATTCGTTTCTGTTGCCAATTATAGCTTCATTAGTAAAGTAAACATGAAGTAACCAACAATAAGGATTCTCACAAATTTATTGCCGTTTATTGCCAATGTTTACAGTCAATTATAATTAAAACAGGAACTGTTAATGCTTTGAATCCAAACATTTGTTTCAATTTTAAAACTATGAAATAAATTTTGAGTTTACGACAAGCCGTTTTTCAAGTCTTCATTGCCATCCTCTATTTAAATTTTCGTTAAGCTGCCATTGTTTCACAAAAACCAAACCTAATATTGCTTAAAAAACGATTGGTTTATTTATTAATGAGCGAGCCTTATAAACAAACATTTTCAACCCGCAGGGTTGCAAATTTACCTTAACCTGCCAAAAGTATACGCCATGAAACCCAAAGCCAAAATATTTACCACCGTTAGATAAACCATGAAAATCTATCGGTCGGACAAAGTACGACAGAAATTAAAGGTAAACTAGCAACTTCGGCAAAAATGTGACGGTACCGGTAGAGGCTGCAAAGTTGCGGAAACTGCTAGCATCATCGCCCGTAACAATTTCTGATTTGACATGAAAGATGCGCCGGCAAACCCCACAAAAAGGGATAAAAGACGTGTATCCATTTTCCCTAATCAACCAGGAAGCATCCATTTCCACGCCGGTCGGCCGTCGGCTGGACGGACGGAGGCTTTGCCAAAGTTGTTTCCATCCGGTCTCGAAGATCGTTACGTGACGCCGAGGGAAAAATAAATAAAATATATTAAAGCTATTCCGGTGACAATAAAAAAGGATAACAAGGAGATAAACCCTCGAACAACGTTCGCGAAACTGACCGAGTTTTCTTTACCGAGTGTTCGGCGCGGCGATTGATAGGGTAAGAGGATATACCAAACAGTTGAAATTTTACGGTCAATTATTGGCAGGATCGAGCTATTTCCTCTGACAACGTCAAAGAATGAAACATTCCAGCATGTCGTAGAGACGGGTAATCGCTTTGAAGGACACTATTCCTCTTGTTGGTAATTATTTCTTCTCCGGCTCAAATCCCATATACGACGACTCGCGTCCTTTTCCCATACCCATCTAGGCAGAGCAGTAGCAATCGTGTGCTCTAGACTGCCGAAGTCGGATCGGAATAATGCCAGTAGGTAAAAGAAGGCGGTATTTTTCATCTATTATCTTGGCTACCGCTGCGCTCGCCGTTCATGGCTTGTACGTCAGGATTGTGCCAGGTACATAAAAGTCCTACTTTGTCCTTTTATCTTCATGTTATTGACTTTTATACAGGGACACTGGTTAACCATTTCGGTTGCCGCTAGAGCTGGATAAACGAGTATCTCTCCCACACTCGCGTCCGAAGGGGATGAATCGAAGATGCCGAGATGTCGGCCAGATCTTTGTGCACTTGCGTCACCGAAAGAGGGAGCGAAAGCAATGCGACATGAATTGGAAGATGCGGCAATTCGTGAATACCTTCTGAGAAAACAATTAGTTCAAAGAGCTAGCTTTATCGGCTGCCGAAATGCGGTACATTTGAGTATTTCAATTTGAAGAACGCCGATCACGTTAGATGGAAAATGGTTTCGCAGAAAAAAATCGCACCAATCAGTTCCAGTGATGTCAATATTTTCCAGTCAGTTAGCCGACAGGATATGCCTTAGTTGTTGGAGTGCTTCAAGCGTAACGAATCAATGTTGGGCATCAAACGTGAGAAACCGCATTATTTGGGGATTCGTAATACACAAAAAACTTTTTGTTACTTTGTTGTGATTTTTTACAATTTTTGCGTTTCATTTCTTCAATCTATATTTCTGCAGTGGTCTGAAATCAGGTTTTAAAATATAAATTCAAATCGTTCTTCCACACAAAGATAGTGAATGTGAATAACAATGTATTAAGTATAAGTGTCCTTTAACAAGTTCGGTGTCTTATACAAAAAGTACTTCAAGATTATTTTGTTTTATTTTATTGGCGACGGTCCGTTATAGATCCTGCACCGAACGAATTATGGTTCTCCAGTACTGTCGGTTCTGAGCTGCCTTTCTCCTTGAACACCAGCTGATCGTGTGTCATCCTCGACAGCGCAGATCCATCGGATGCGGGGTCCGTCCTGAAGTCTACGGCCTCTTCTGGTTCTCTATTGAAAATAGCTTTGGTTACTTTTTTATCGAGCATTCTGGCCACGTTCCCAGCCGACCGCAGTCTGCCACATGGCACTATCATCACTGTATGAGCATTCGCCTGCGCAACTTTCCGCCATTTTCCATTCTACCATCAGATAGTGATCACAGAATTTTACGATCAAAATCTCCAAGTACTTGTCAATAAGATTTCCTTAACGTCCATTACTCATGTCCGTAACTGGCCACCGGGAGGATTCTGCAAAGCACCATTTTTGTGCGAATTTGCAATGTTTGGGACTTTAGCTAGCTACGTAATTTGCAGAAAATCCGATTCGAAGCTGCAATTCGTCATTTTACTTCACGGCACTTCAACGATGTAATGTCATATGGCACGAGCGTATCAAGTTATCCGAATTCCTCCAATACTTCATATCGTTTCCCATCCAACTTTACCTCGATACCAATAGCATTTGTATTCCATATATTTCGTATTGACGGTATTAATGATAAGTCCCAATCTCACGGCTTTCAATTTTAAAAACCTAAATGCCTCTTCCATTGCTCTACGGTTGATTCCGATAATATCGACGTCCACCGTATAAGCCAGAAGCATGGGAGGTTTCGTGATGGTAGCCCAGTTCCTTTCCAGATTAGCTCTTCGCATTGCACCTTTCTAGGCAAAGATGAATAGCATCCGCTTGCTTCAGTCCATCCAACGTTACGAAAATGTCTGAGGTCTTATCCACTGTTCTAACGCATGATTTTAACTCATCCAGTGTCACGCGAATCAGCTCAACTCGGTAAATCTTGTTCTAGCATTACATTACGTGCCACAGCTCATTTCGTTTACGCTTGAAACATACGCTACCTTCAAGTCCACAAACAGGGGAAGAGAGTGCAAGTTATACAATGAAACTTGTCTAGTAACTGAGGCAAGGTAAACAACTGATTCGTCAAGGAGCGAACTTCAAGAAAACCAATTTGGTACTCGCCAACGAAGGGTTCTGCTAACGGTCTCAGTCTACATAACAGGCAACGGGACAGCACCTTATAGACAGAATTGAGCAATATAGTGCCTCGATAGTTTTTGCACTGGAGTCTACGTTCTTTCTGTTTAATACAGCAATTGAGGCCATCGAATTACTTCTCTAGCATTTGTTTTTCCGCCCAGAACCTGACAATGATCAGGTGAAGTGCTTCGTTTAGCTGCTCGCTCCCCGCTTTTATAAGTTCTAGCGGAATATCGTTCTTCCCAGGAGTCTTACCGTTTTCAGTTCACTGATTGCCTTCTTAACCTCCTCCTATGCTGCCGTGAATCGCATATCAGTCCCATATGTATTTTTTGTGATTTTGAGTTTAATCGCTAAACAGTATTAGTTATCATTGTTCTTTAGGTTGTAACAAAAAAATAGCTAGTTTCATTTCAAAAAATATAAAAAAAATATCAGGACAGTTTGTCCCATCTTAAAAGTAATCGCATATCAGTCCCACAGCGGTGGCCGCAGGAAGAAGATATAATATATCGCATACTTTAAAGCTCAAATGAATGATAACACAATTTTATCAACTCTTACGTACTTTATTTACTCATATTTACTCTTATTATAGATAAAATGTTAGCAAACATTACAGATCGTTCGTCAAATATGCGTTCACTGGTTTTGTTCTGGTAATTCAATCCAAAATTGTTTTTTACTAATGGAACGATGTTTTTAATCAATGATTTTTTCCTTCCATCATCAATCATCCATCAAAATTTTGGTTGATTGTCTTTTTAAATGATTTTCAATATCAAATTCATTAGACATGACTTGTTTTTCTTGCTTCGTTGTAAAAATCTTGCAATGGTTTTGGTTTAGCCCATTCACAGAGTTGCTGTAATGGAATTCGTATGATCTTTTTTTTTTACAACTACGTATCTGATGTTGTCGATATAGGGTCGAGGCTTCAATTTATTTAAAACATATTGAGATACGCTAAAAACATTTATAAAAAAAAACTGTCGGGAAGCATATCCATAATTTCAACGTTGTTTTTGGCGTTTCGTACCGAAAACTTAACGAGGACATTTTTCAGGAGTTATTAAAACTTTTAAATAAACAACACTTTAAGCGAAACAATCAACTTTGACAGTTACACCGTAAATAGAAACCGGTCATAGCGGGACTGATATGCAATTATTTTGCAGTATGTCATGCAAAATAATGGCATATCAGTCCCATTGTTGTTTTTTTATACAAAAATATTATAATTTTATTGTATAGTACTACCAAAGTATTAAAAACATTGTAATACATATTCTTGAGTCAAGTTAATAACGATATGTCATGCGATATTTTTCTTATCTTGATAAACATGATCACAGCTTTCATCACTGTTTTCTCCGATTGATGAATTTCCATATGGGACTGATATGCGATTCACGGCAGTATGTTGCTGACTCAACAGCTTGGTCAGGCCTGGTTCTTTTCATTTCATTTTAGGCATCAAACCAGCTGCCTACCACGCGTGTTGCCTACCACATCTCTCGTAGTTTGACAATCTAACACACGATAAGATAGTGGTAAGAGTCGGTATATGGCTCCCGAAAAGACCGTACATTGATAACTGATAACATCCAAAATGGATCGACTGTCAATCAGGAGGTGACCGATCTGAAAGCTAGAGTCTCCATTTCGATGGTTCCAGGCGTTTCCGAATATTTGCGTGTGGAAAACAGGTGATAATGACACGATGAAAGAGTTCCTCTTTCCCAATCTGGGCATTTAGACCTCCGGTAATTATTTTACGTCGTGTTTTGGGTACTCTCCATTGATCCGCTCGGACATCATCGGATTCATCATTTGTCGGTGCGTAAACGTCCTAAAGCTTGTCCTTAATTCTCAACACATGTCATCTACGGGCCTCCACCAAGTAATTCGTTGGTTTTGTTTTTCTAACTCCACTACTCGTTTCCTTGCTCTTGGACCTGACCTATACTGATTGATCCGCTATGCATTTCCATGTTCGTTGTTCGTGGTATATGAAAGTCTCGGTATACTACCTTACGGGGTTGCGATACCTACATTCTGCTGATGGGTCTGCCATAGCTACGCTGATGAATGTCATCGCTAGCGGAATACTACATTTCATATTCAGCCGCTCGCTCCGAGATAGACGCTATTTGAGCTGTTCCTCACCTGGGGAATAGGTGCTCAATTTCGTACCTCCTAGCTTAGCTGCTCCAGTATGCACAAGAAGTATCTCCAGGTACGGCTATGGATAATCATTTATTGGCTGAGATCTGCGATGAGCCGCAAAGTAAGGGCCTGAGAGAACCAGAACTATATTTGACGTTCCTTTCAGATAACTCTCCCCATTTCATACGTCAACTGAAGTGTATGCTCCCTGAAATCCACGTAAATTTAATACGACGTTTCTAGTGGATTTATCAGAGTGTGAAAAGTTGATCTGTAGTAACATGCCTGCTACTGCTTTTCCTTATTGGGGATAGAAGACGTAACGATGATCAGCGTAATGCCGCTGTAATCCTCCACAACAGCTCTATCAAACTTTGGCTGTATGACTTATCGCCGGATTTTTTTGAGTTCGTGGGCCTACACTACTCCCAGCTAGCACCAACTCGTATATTAATGTACGAAAACTATCGTAACTATCTCCTAACAAACTCGAAACCGTAACTAAAGCTGGATAAAGTGGGACCACGTTGATTTTTTGTCGTATATAATGATAATGACTGACATACATACGATTTTCAGCACCAAATCGTAGAGTAGTATGGAGCAACTCGCGCTTAATCGGATATTATTGTATATAAAGACTTATATAGTCGTAACGCTCAAAATTATTCGTAATCACGTATTTTGCGCATGAAATACGATTTATTTAGCATGTATATCTGTACGCAATGCTGATTTTTACCTTTTTTATACGTATGAAAATGCTAGCTGGGCTATCACTTGTGGGTACTCCCAGGAGAACTTCAGTTTCTATTATTTCACCTAGAACCTAGGCCACCTCATGCTTGTCTCTGGCTAGGGGTTTCCCCTCGTCGCTGCACAAACCAGGTTTCAGAACTTGTGCGTGGCATTAGCCCGGAATGGATATACTAGTACGTTACGATCTCTCTGGTTTTTCTGGCGCCTTGTCTTCTGCAGGAACTCATTCGGTGCTGGTCAAACAATAAGCGGAGAGTGGCGTAGAGGAATGAACAACGCGCTGCAGGCGCTTCTTGGGCAGGTTCCCATTGTGCGCCCGGCAAAATTCGGGAGGTTATGTCAACCACATCGCAAGGATGCCGGATAACTGTGCAGTGAAATCCGTGCTATTCAAGAACTCCACCGGCTCTAGGAATAGAGGGGCCCAACGTGCTAGCCTTAGTAGTAAGTAAGTCAGTAAGTAAGTATAACAAAATGATTTAGCTGTGAAGTAAAGAGGCGAATAGGGACCGCGAATGGGTTGCCTAGACAGCTTCGTTCCCGCCCCTATAAAGAATTATTGTCACAAAAGTGAAGTAAGTATAGTACTTCATGTTAAGTACTGAGAATCATACTAATATTATGTACTGAGTTAATACTGAAAGCTGTATTCTTTTCCGCCAATGATTACTTTGGTACAAACGAGTCCAAATTAATTGCTTAGGAATAGAGTTTACATTTCTGACTATATAAGGATCCACCTTTCCGGTCTTTGTAGTTAACATTTATTTTGTTTGAATCGGAATAAAAAAGCCAAAGCAAAACAAACTTTAGCAGCTTTGGCAGCAGTTTTTCAATCTCTCTCTCTCTCTCTCTCTCTCTCTCTCTCTCTCTCTCTCTCACACACACACACACACACACACACACACACACACACACACACACACACACACACACACACACACACACACACACACACACACACACACACACACACACACACACACACACACACACACACACACACACACACACACACACACACACACACACACACACACACACACACACAATTCTTCTATTCTTTTTTGGTTTCTGTTATGTGTTTTCTGTTTTATTTTCCCTTTCCCTTTCTCTCGTTTCTAACCTTATCTGTCACCTTTTTTTCTGTAGGTACCGTTTTTCCTCTATTTGTTTCCCCCCTTTTCTCTGTTCTTTTTTTTCAGCCTGCTATTTCATTTGCTTCTTTTTAGTCCGTTTTTAGTGCTGATTTTTCTCTTTCTTCGGTTCTGGAAATTCTAAAAGAATTTGTTTGTTTTCATCTGTTGCATTCTTCCTTTTATTATGTCTTGCTTTTCCTCCTTATCTGTTACGATCTCCCAAATAACGATTCTAAAGCCAGTTAGTTTTCCTTGAATTTCATTAACGTTTTATTGTGATATTACGCAATACCAAGAGGAGACGAGTCAAAACACACGTATAGCTAGCTATAAAACGTGGTTGCTTACATAACCACGACGGAACTAGTTAGCCGCACCACGTCTCTTATAAATTTACCATAAGTGTGACGCAACAATACAAAATGGCGCATCGATCAAAATTGATCTTTTCCCGTTTGCTTGTCAAAGCGCATTAAATCTGCTAGTTTTATAGATAACATCTTTTCAAAAACGATTTATGGCTGCTATTATGAAGAATACTAAAGTTAAACACCAAAATCATCTTTTATGCAAGGTCATCTCCCAGTAAAACCTTAACTTTTCTGCTCACGGATGTGTTTTCAAGTTGACAAAGCTGGCGAACTGATTTAGCTTTTCACCAAAACGAAAAGCGAAAAGCTTTATTAAATTATGGTGGGGACTGTTAAGTAGCGAAAGCTTATACGGTTTTATTGCTGCTTTCAGTAGAGCATTATACAACTACTTGAGCTTATAACCTGATTCTTATAGAGGTTATGAAAACCTTCTACGGCCACTTAGTCATCCAGCCAGCACCAACTCCTAAATCAATGTACGAAAACTATCGTAGATATTTTTTAACAGATTCGGATTCGAAAATAATGCCTAATAAAGCGCGCACAAGTTGATATTCTTGTTGTTTAACCAATTACACCACCAGGCCGTCTGGTATCTGGTATCGTTGTGTAAATGCGTGATAAAATCACAAAGTTCGATAACGCAACAAAGCTTGATGTTAGACTGTAAGATACCAGACGGCCTGGTGGCGTAATTGGTTAAACAACACGCTCAACTAGAGATTGAGAGCTGTGAGTTCGACTCTCACCCTCGCGAAGTCGATATTTTTAGTCTAAGATCAAGATTTTCAGTTCATCTTATTTTTGCTTTGTCACATTAAACATTTACTCTTCCCGTAAAGAATAAAGTCGTATAGCTGCATGCAGCTGGTCGCGCTTAATCGGATCTTATCGTATTGTAATACCTACACTGAGAAAACTTTTCGTATAGTTTCTATGTGTCCCACACATAGATTTTTGCGATGTGTCCACTAAATGAACTTTATGTGCCTAACAGTTATCATTTATGGGTGCGCGAAAAATTTGCACATACATACTACTCATATGCGTATAATTTTTATGTGTACTTCTGGGCGGATTGTGTTTACATTTGGCACATGATAATCATATGGATTTTCATATGGAAATTTACCATTAGTTATGTGCAGAATATTTTGAGTGTATATAAGTGTAATAAGTGTATTGTTCAAAATTATTCCTCAGTGCGTATATCGTGTCCAAATTGGTACGGATAAGCGGCTTTTGCGCGTCGAATACGATTTGGTTGAATACATATTAGTACGTAACTCCTATTATAATTAGATTATTCATATGAAAATGCTGACTGGGCAGAAGGCAGTTTTACAGCGGTCGTCATAAAGTTCTGGTGAAGATTATAGTTTTATTAGCGGTTTTATGATATGTTGCATGAAAAACACTACAGGAACGTAATAAAACTTAAAATTATTGTTTTACATTTTTTTCCGTTTGTCTTTCGATTTAATTTTATTCTCTCGATTTGCCTCTTTTTCTGTTCTCGTTTCATAATTTTCTTGCTCCCATATTTTTTTCTATTTTCCTTTTTTTCTATCCCGGTTTACTTCCTTATTAGTACGGTTTTTTTCCTTTCGTTATCTAGATCAGCGGTTCCCAACCTTTTTTCGATTCGCGTACCCCCTGACGGATTTCCCTATACTATTCTGCAGCGAACTAAAGTTTTGGCGAACCCCTGGGGGTTCGCGAAACCCCATTTGGGAACCGCTGATCTAGATCATTCTTTTCCCTTTCGTTCTTGCTCGTTTCCCGTCCAGTCTCCTCCTTATTTAGCCACGTTTTTTGTCTCCTGTTTATGTTTTTACTTGTTACTCTTGTTACTTTTTTCTCTTGATAAATTGGTTTTAAATTGGTCTTGAAACTGGAGTTGAAAACGGACTTGAAGTTGAACTTGAAAGTATATGAAACTTGACAATAAATCGGACTACAAATTGTACTTGAAGTTGAACTTTAACCAAAATAAAATTCGACCGGGCATAAAATTACGAACGTGCAATTGAACCTAAAGTAGAAATTGTATTTGGAATTAAACCACAATAGATCAAAGAACTGGTCGTAGTGGTCCAAGGTCTCCAACAAGGAAAAAAAACTTAAAACCAGGCTTAGAATTAGACTTGAAATCACTGTTGAAATTCGGCATGGAATTTGAATTAAATTGAGCTTGATATTAGGTTTAGATGAGGCTTGAAGCTAAATTTGAAATTTAATTTAGAAAACTAAACTTGAAATTAGACTTGAAACTGAAACTATTTTTACGCAATTAATTTACCTATCGCAAAAATAGTGACAGATTAAATTAAAAACTGTGTACTTCTGGGTTATCGAAATTGTTTTGCTTTATAATAAATCTTAAAGAGAAGGTGGAGAACGAGCCCCAAAGTACCCAAAGTGGTGATAGTTAATAGGTCAATTTGAAATTCGCATTACATTCCTTGACTACTAACCGAAAACTCATTGCTTAACGCCGAATAAATAATAACACATTTGGCTCCATGTGAATGACGTTCTAACTCATTTTTCAACAAGTAAATAGGTGACTCAACCGGTCGTCAATTTTCGGGCAAGATTAGCTATTCTGGGTAAATTGCAGGAATTGTGAAATTCACCAACAACCTGAAAATATTCCATTCCTGCGAAATTCTTTCACTCTTTTCCGTCACCCCCAGGTGTGTACAACTTTAAGAAAGCGCAAAATACCTAACTGTTGACTTCCCTTCAACTCGTTGCTGGCTGCTGCTTGTCTAGTCGGACGACTTTGTCGAACTTGCAGAAAGGGTCATTTGGATATTTTTCCTTTGACAGAACAGGTAAATTGATTGTAACGCCGAGAACAGTAGCACCTTCTTGGTACCGGGCTAATGAGTAGACACATTATATCGCACTTTCCCTGCTTTAGCAACTGGTGACACAATCCGGGCGAATGCTTAGGGACGCGGGGGTGGAAGCCGGGAATTCGATTGGTATGTTAATGGGTCTTGTAACACAGCTGCTTGCTCCATTGGGATTGACCCAAACGATGCGATGGCTTAATGGCTTGTCAGACTGCTTAGCTGGTAATTGATTTTTGTACACTCATCGAACCCAACCCGAATCCGCAGCCGTAGGCTGTCGATTATGATTTAATTGCTCTAGTTTTCTGTGCGCTGCTGCACCATATTGTCATTCCCTTAGCTTGGCTGGTTGCCTGGCTGGTCCGTCCCTCGCGTAGGGGGCTTTTCCTGCTTTACACCCACTAACTGCTAAGTATGGTAATTACATCGTTTGAGGCAATAAAATCGCACGATGTTAGTGTGGCAATTATTATGTAACATTCCAAGATGTTTTTTTCCGTCGGAACAATACATTAAAAGTGGCGCGATGGGAGTAATAAAGGTCCAATACTTTTAGCGCTATGTATTATCTACTGGGAATTGAAAATATATGTACAAGTTTCATTTATTTGGCTGTCGTAAACTGCACGTCAAACTATGAAAATATGAGGAAAACACATATCTAGAATTTCATAAACTGCATTTCCTGTACGTAAGTGATAAACCTGCCTTTTGTACTTTTAGCATTATTTAATAATTCGTTGTATTAAGCTCCACTTTAAGACATGGACCCAACTTTTTTTTAAATTTTGCTTCAAACTGCTCTAAAGGCTCCGACTGGTATGAGAAAATACCAAAATCACACTGCAGCTATGCTAGGCAGCAATGCCTTCATACCAAATCAAAGATAGTTCAAAGGCTAGATGGGGCCGAAAAGGGCAATAAATATTTCAACAAGTCGGTATACGAAGCACAGCCCGGGATTGTGCGAACGTTGCGTGATGTAGGAGCAACTTGTGCGAAAGCTGGGACTATTTTCATGGAACTCATGTCGAAGCAATTCTTTTTTTTTTGTTTTTTGTTGCTTTACCTCACGTCACCTATAAAGCACAGGCAAGGTAAAATAAAAGAAAACTCGCAATGTGTGTCGCAATAAAGACGATTTCGGGACGCACATTTCGGTTATTCGCAACGGCTGCTATCCAATAAAGCAATGGACTAGAAAGACAGGAAGTAGGCAATTTTGTGTATATATTTTGGCACACATGACACGATTACCTAGCTCCGGCCGATAGAATAAAGAAAAGTTTTTGTCGGGAAATGTGGGGAAAATCGATTCCAGCTCCCAGTGACAGAAGTTTCTTTTCATGGAAAATGTCGTCTGCTGTGACATAAGGAGGCCTAAGTAAAGATGCGTGTTTGGAAAGGAAAATGCCAGTACGTGGTATATCTAGCAGATTAAAGAGTTTTTCTGAAACAGTCAATTTAAATGTATCTGCAGAAAAGTGGATGCTGAAAATGTCTTGAGTCACACTTAATTTAAATCTCAATTGTACGGTCAAGTTTACTGCTTCCAACCAAACGCAATCTGCTCCCGATGTTGTCATAAAATATGTGTCTTGGATTTCCGAATGAAAGAAAATATTTTTTTTCATAGAAACGAAATAAAACGAATTATCATGAGACTTTGATGTTCCTTTTAGTATGATTAAATTTTCCTTTCCTTCTCGGTTTCGCATTCGGTGGGCAATTTATCGTTTACACATGCTTATGCTTTTCAAGGCTTTGACTACCGTTTTCTTGCGGTTCGCCGGGCTAGTCAAGAAAACAGCCACAGAAAGGAAGCGCAATCCTTGTTTCCGGTAACGATACGCTGTACACGGTCCACGTAGTTCGAGACGATTGCTTTACATTTTCGTGTCATATTCATATAACTTTAAGTCCCTCGGGATGCGACAAATTAGTGGTCCCGGGATTAGCTTTCTTAAGGGTATCGATTTCATTGTCTTGCGGTTCACTTCCAGGAACGGCATTTTTCAGCTGCTTTTAGTGTATTGGTTGAAATTTTTTTTAATGTCGTGAATACAAAAATCTTCATATAATATGTGCGGGTTTGAAAAATTGATCAATTTTATTTTTACTTTAGTAAGAACCTATTACAATGACAGTCGATTTTCTTCATTTACTTCGATAGGCTTTAATACCGTGTAAATGATAATTCATGCAAACATACAATAAACAACAACAATTTTTAGAGACATATTTGCTGCAAGTAAATCCTGAATTATGACTTACAATTCACATCGAATAGCAGTATACAGGAATACATCATGTCTTATTTTCTTCTAAGAGATTCTAAGATGATCCATCGTATAAGAAATAGTTTCATTCTATTAAAATACAATTCTTATTGGATCGATAATTTACCCAAATCGAAAAACGATAATATTCATTTTTCATTTTTCAAGACATCTTAACTCCAATAATCGATTTTTCTTATTGGGAGTAACTATATGTTGGAGTCACTTATGTTAGTAAAAAATATTATTCAGCTACATATTGCAAAATGACTATAAGCTATTCTTTAATTTTAGCTTTGACGCATGAAAACACTTGAAAAAAAAGTCAGTGGTGTATCAGTGGTGAATATTATAAATGACTTCACTCTTTCAGTTGGTTTACTCTTCGACCGATTATTGTGAACTAAGGATAATTTGTTCCATTACTCTTGCAATACTCTTACATCGACCTTATGTATGGATACTTGATTACCCTAATGATGAACGAAGATTGGTTTTATATTTTTAAATAACTTGTCCATCGCATCGCATCGTTACGCAAAATTACGCATGTTCACGCTATGACAAATAAAAACATATGTGATTTTGATGATTTCGTTCCACTGCGTAGAGCTTGCTGTCTGAATTCTGTTGATCTGTTGAAAGGTATTTACTCCAAAAGTTCACGTTTCATGTTTTTATTTATTTTCTTGTTGCTTATTTCTTGTTTCTTGTTTCTTGTTTCTTGTTTCTTGTTTCTTGTTTCTTGTTTCTTGTTGTTTCTTGTCTCTTCTTGTCCCAGTTTTGTCACATTCTTAGACCAACCTCATGTTTTCTTGACCGATAAGATCAAATATTAAGTAAGTTTTTATAACGGTGGTCGTTATAATAGACGGAAAGAACGGCAGAAGAAAGTAATGAAAAAAGTGTTGATAGTATCTCCAGAGTGCGACAAGACGTGAAGGGGAAAGAGCGAAAAGTTTGGTAAGTGGGGGTCATTGAATAAACGAATACAGTTGGATTTCGAATTTGGCAACAAATGCGTGTCGCCTATGTTGCCAAAATCGAGACCCTTTTTTAATATGAAAAATTTGAATGCAAGTGCGTTAGAAATTGACTAAATGTTTTTAATCAACGATTGCAACCTTGCTGTATTCTTGTTACTATATTGTTGCACTCTCATCGTATTCCGTATTTTGTTTGCTTGTCGCATTTCTGTCTTCGTTCAATCAAATTTTTATGTTTTTAGAAAATTGTTATAGTATTTTTGTCGCATGCTTAGCTTCGAGGTACGATGCTGGTCTAACAAGCCAGTCGTCGCATGTTCGAATCTCGGTTAGACGGTGCTTGCTTGATTGAGTCAGTAGGATCGTTACACTTGCCTCGTAATTTTCCTGTACTCTAAAACAGCCGGCTGCGAAGTCTGTCGATAAAGAAGGGTAATGTCTAATGACGGTTTAAGCCCATGACTTTTTTTTGTCGCATGCTTGTCGTACCTCTTCGTATCACATTCTGTTTAGATTTTTGTCGAGTTTTTCTCGCATTTTTGTCCCATTCCTGTCGCATTCTTGCATTTTTGTCGCATTTTGATCGCTTTTTTGTCACATTTTTCAAACCTTTTGTCACATCCTTGAAAATTCTTGCGACATTTTTGTCGCAATTTTGCCACACTCTTGTCGCGGTCTTGTTGATGCGTTTTCATCGTATTCCTGTCATATTTTTTGTTATACAGCTGGCGTATTCTCGAAGCATTTTCGGTGCATTTTTATCCCATTCTTGTCATATTGTTCCTACATTGTTGTCATATTCCTGTCGAATTTTTGCCAAACCTTTATCGTACTTTTATCTCTCTTGTCGCTTTTTTGTAGCATTCTAATCACATTCTTGTTGTTCTGGTGACACTGCAACACTGTGAGTGAGCGAGTGATCGTCGAGCCGTCAACGGGACTGACCGATTAAGTGTTAACTGCAAATGTAAACAAACGGACCGATCAAGTGTCACCGATTGAACTAAACAAAGTTACAGTTGGCAAAAAAGTGAAAGTTAGGATCATTAGATAAAGATCTAGAAGGAAAATAAACCATGCGAGATAGAGAGAGTGGAATTAAATTGAACTTCGGTTAGCATTTAGCAGAGGCGTAACTGGGATACCTGTGCAGCAGTGCACCTACGTGCGATTTTGTTGAACCGTTGCAGAAAAGAAAAGCTAACCTGAATGAGTTAAAAGGTATAATTATACTCACGTTGTTGACGAATATAACTTACCCACAAAAAACCTGAAGGGAAAATATATGTTTAAAAATACTTAACTGCAGATTTCCTGAGCATTCGACCGTGATAGTTTCGGATAGTTTAGCGAGAGAGGAGAAGACTAATGTAAGTTAAATCGTTATACTTAGGTTACGTATTAGTACAAAATATAAATTTATTTTAGCTTTTTGATACTCAAACAAAGGTGATCGCTGCAAGGATTCTTTATCCATACAACTATCCGAACACTTGTCGTATTCTATTCGGATTTATGTCGCATTCTTGTTACAGCCTTTTCGTACTTTTTGCGTTGTTGTCACATTTTTATTGCATTCTTGTCGCATTCTTGTCACACTCTTGTCGTATTGCTGTCATAGTCTTGTCACAAATGTGTCACACCCTTGACCCACCATTGTGTTAATTTAATTGCATTTTTGTTCCTGCCGTTTTCTTGTCGTATTTTCGTCGTATTATTGTCACATTATTGTAACATTATTGTCACATTCTGGTTATATTCTGGTTGTTTTTTGTCGCATTGTTGTTACATTGCTGTCATATACTTGTTGCAATCTTGTCACTTTTGTGTTATATCCTAGTCGTATTCTTGTCGTACTTTTATCTCATTTTTATCGCATTATTGTTACATTCTTGTCGCATTTTTTTCACATTCTTGCCATATTATAGCCTTATTTTTGTTGCTTACTTTTAATTTTGTTGAAAATTCTTGACACATTCTTGTCGCATTCTGCTGATATTTCTGTCAAATTTTCGTCACACTCGTGTCGAATTGTAGTCGTATTCTTGAAGCACTTTTAACGCATGCTCATAGGGGGGCTCTGTAGCCGCAAGGTTACCGAGTCTGCATTGACAAGCGAATGGTCATGGGTTCGAATCTTAGTAGAATCAGGCCATTCGATGTCAAAGTGACTTTAGTATGGGTTTATTCTCAGGCCCCTCATCGCCCTTCCATCATGCTGAGTTCTATATTATCCGGATATGGCCTATTGGCAGTGCAAAAATGAGACCCTTATAGTAAAAATGCACTGGTTTGCTACGCCAGGGATGACTATAATTGGGGACTGCGCGCTGTCATGTGGAACGAGGTGGGTAAAGTAGAGTAAAGCATTGAAGAAGGGTACCCAATTACACACAAGCACGCATAACAAATTCAATAAAGTATATCGCTCAATCAATAGCGATTATAGCAAAAATAAATGCAGTGCAGGTTATACAGCAAACACCCGGGCGATATCATAATAGATCAAACGTTACTGGTCACAGTGATGAGTCCATACAGGAAAAAAACGCATGCTCATCGTATTCTTGTTACATTGCAGTGGTATTTCTGTCGTATATGTATAGCATTCTTATCGCATTATGGTTACATTCTTGTCACATTCTGGTCGCATTTCAGTTGAATTCTTGTCGAATTTTTGATACATTCGCCACTCTTTTCGCATAAAGGGTGCACCACGTCAAATTTCATCACGGAAAAAACGCTGAAGAAAATTTGTGTAGAAGTAATTCAGAGTATATTGTTTATTGTTGTGTATTTTATCGCTGTCAGTTTTTCGAAAGTTGGAAAAAATGGCGTCACCCGAAGAGCAATGTCGCGAATTGATTTTGCGCAAGCACCTGCAAAATCCTCAACTCTCTCATCGGGACATCGGAAAACAACTCGGAATCGTGCAGTCAACGGTGAGTCGTGTGATTAAAAGTTTCTACGAAACACTGAGCATGGAGCGGAGGGAGAAATGCGATCAGAATGGATGTTCTATTAGTGATTAGGATCACAAACGTGTCATGAAAGAGTTTAAGGTGAATCTCAATGCCTTGGTCAAGGATGTGAGCATAAAGTAGAATCTGTCCAAGTCTTTCGTTCAGAGAGGTAAGAATCAGGAGGGACTGCATATGTACAAAGTGCAGAAGGCTCCTTATCATGATTTGGCAAGCGATCTGCTCATGTGACAAACGGATTGCGCCGTTCGTGACTCCCGGGACCATAACCGTAGATCTGAATGTTAATATATTTGTTGTAAAAGTTGGTCAGACGGCTAATATCGTCTGCTGCAACTTTGGAATTTCTCGATAATTTAAGGGTCAATTTTATATTCTGACATGTATTCAATATCAATAGTCATCAGATTTTTATTTTTTTTTATTCATAAATCTATTGATAAGAATTGCCCAAAGGAATTGCGTTGCTGAATCTCGATAACTGTTATTCTCAAAACAAACTAAATTTTATTATTCCACAAAATCAATTGATCGCTGTATTGTTCCTTTGGTAATTCACGCACTAAAACAATGTAACATAAATGCGTCATTTTATAAACCTTTCTACACTTCTAAAGTGTCTAATACGATATAAAATCGACTGAAAGTTAAACACGATTTTTTGTTTGTTTTGATTATAGTCACTTTAACCAGCTTTGGTCATTCGTGACTTCTGCGGGGTTGGGATTTGAACCCGGGTCCTCGGCGTGAAAGGCGTGAATAGTTTCTTCGTTCACTACTTTTAAAAAAAATACTAAATCATATGCTCTTACTGTTGATTTATTAGCTTGATTTTCAGTTAAACCGAATATGCACATAATCCGTTAACATATGCTAAATGTATTCTTCATTTGACGATTGGGATCTGGCAATTTAGTGAATTTAGTGCTTAAACTCTTTTGTTAACCTGCACTGGATCTTCTGGCTACGCAACCGATGTAAAAAGGAATAAAAATGATTCGTGTTAGTTTCATAAATTTGATAAATGAATGAATAATATTAACGAATTTTATTACTGACGCTTTAGGCTTGAGTTTAGGTTGATTAATAAGTTGGACCTATTGATTCGTTATTTTCTGAAATTGTGAACCCCAAAATGTTTAATAGCATTGTTAGATGTGGCGATTTCAATGAAGGTAACCACGTGTTTGTTTGAATACGGCAACGGTGCTGCAAAAAATCGTACGATGATCATAACAGCCAAATATAATGCGTTACGGGTTTTATATGGAAAACTATTTTTTCGAGTTTTCCTATCTTCCCAGAAAATTTTCCAACTTTTCTCGCCGTAAAAATATAGCGGTGGTAGAAACGAACACAATAAAGAAAAGGAGGCTCAAATCGGACACTCCGTTCTCAAGTGATGCGCGGTCGAACTTTTTCACTTCCATTTTTATATATAAGATTGTTCAATTAACAACTACCGTAGAGATGGTTTAGTTACAATGAAACCTACTTTTACTGGAAATGCTTGAACTTTGGCACAATCTCACCCCTTCTAGGGGGTGACATTGTGCCAAAAACATCAAGTTAAGCTAAAACCCTAAACAGTGAACATTAGCATGTTCATGAACAATACACATAAATATAAGTATAAAGTAGCTCATATGGGGCCGTCCATGAACTAAGTGGACTATAAATGGCAGGAGTCGACCCAAAAACAACGCATCATACAAAAAGTATGAACGAAAATAACCCGGGGAGGTCTGAAATAACTAAAAATGAGTTCGTAGTCCATGGACAGCCTTAATGTAGCCAGTAGCGTTTCTAAGGTTAACAAGGGGGAGATATATGATGGGGTGTGTTCTAAGGGGGCATACCTATTTGAACATTTAACAAAAGCAACCATTAGGGGAAGATTGTTCAGAGCGCACCGTGGGGGTAGAATGGCCCATGCTATTAATTGTTTAAAAACGCGGAAACTATTTTGTAAAATTATGAATGCGCATTTTATTTTGGTGTAAAACAAGCTAATTCATAATTGTGTAGCATGTAAAAGCATCAAACATAGCCACATCCAATAAAATCAAGCGATTATCCACGATCTCATTCTACATGTAAGGAATCACGGTTTTCTCTTAAGCTTTTACCACTAGTCGGTATCCAAATTTCATGATAAATACAGTCTGTCTAATTGATATACTGTCATACTCGATTATTCTTTACAAAAACGGCATTAACTAGGCATGTTTTTTTACATAAATTGCAAAAATATTCAAAATGAAAAACAGGGGTAGAATGCACCACAGTGGGATCGAACAGTTATAAAATATTTTGAATTTGCAGTACATCTTTTGTTGCAGATTATTTATTAAAAATATAGCAATATTATGTATTGCATAGGACTTAGAATTTGCCTTAAACCTAAATGTACATTGTTTAACTTACAATATTTCATCACACATCAGTTGGAGAAAAATAAATGAATAAATTTTATTGCCAACTAGCTGACCCGACAAACTTCGTATTGCCACAAATTAACCTGTGTTGTACATAAATCATGAATCTCGGATGATCTTTGTCACAATCTCGAGTTTTGCAAGCCCCCCAGTGGGCGGCGCTTCCGACGGCGGGTCACCGGCAACACTCGCGACCGTCTCGTCCTGAATGATCCAGTGTTACTATAGATAGTTTTTGTGGTCTTGAGAGTCTCGAATTTCTCAAATTCGATTAGTTTTTGAGTTTCGCAAAACTTTCTGTTTTATTTGTATGAGAGTCCATATCCCCCTACCACAGGGGTGATAGGTCTCTAACTATCGTAAAATAAATTCAAGACTCCAAAATCTCCCCCATGCCAAATTTGGTTCCATTTGATTGATTAGTTCTCGAGATAAGAGGAAATTTGCATTTCATTTGTATGGAAGCCCACTCTCTTAAAGGAGAGATGGGCCATAACTCGCTTTCTAAAGAAGAGAGGGGTCTCAATTCACCATAGAAAAAAATCTTGCGTCCAAAACCACTTACATGTCAAATTTGGTTCCATTTGCTTGATTAGTTCTCGAGTTATGAGGAAATTTGTTTTTCATTTGTATAGGAGCCCCCCCCCCCCTCTTAAAGTGGGGAAATCCATAGAAAATATACCATAGAAAATATTCTTGCCTACAAAAACACCCACATGATAAATTTGGTTCCATTTGCTTGATTAGTTCTAGAGTTATGAGGAAATTTGTATTTCGTTTGTATGAGAGCCCAGCTAGCTTCGAGGTACGATGCTGGTCTAACAAGCCAGTCGTCGTATGTTCGAATCTCGGCTAGGCGGTGCTTGCCAGTTAGAGTCAGTAGGATTGTTGCACTGGCCCCGTAATTTTCCTGTACTCTAACAGCCGGCTGCGAAGTCTGTCGATAAAGAAGGGTAATGTCTAAAGACGGTATAAACCCATGGCTTTGCTTTTGTATGAGAGCCCCCCCCCTCTTAAAAAGGTAAGGGGTCCTAATTCATCATAGAAAAAATGGTTGCCTCCAAAAACACCCACATGCCAAATATGGTTCCATTTGCTTGATTAGTTCTCGAATTATGAGGAAATTTGTATTTCATTTGTGTAGAAGCACCCCCTCTTAAAGTTGGGAGGGGTCCTAATTCACCATAGAAAATATTTTTGCCTCCAGAAACCGCCACATGCCAAATTTGGTTCCATTTGCTTGATTAGTTCTCGAGTTATGAGGAAATTTGAATTTCATTTGTATAGGAGCCCCCCCTCCTAAAGTGGGTAGGGGTCCCAATTCATCATAGAAAAAATTTTTGTCTCCAAAAACACCCACGTGCCAAATTTGGATCCATTTGCTTGATTAGTTCTCGAGTTATGAGGAAATTTGTATTTCGTTTGTATAGGAGCCCCCCCTCTTAAAGTTGGGAGGGGTCCTAATTCACCATAGAAAATATTCTTGCCCTCGAAAACTTTCACCTGCCGAATTTGGTTTCATTTGCTTCATTAGCTCTCGAGTTATGAGGAAATTTGTATTTCATTTGTATAGGAGCCCCCCTCCTAAAGTGAGGAGGGGTCCCAGTTCATCATAGAAAAAATTTTTGTCTCCAAAAACACCCACGTGTCAAATTTGGTTCCATTTGCTTGATTAGTTCTCGAGTTATGAGGAAATTTGTATTTCGTTTGTATAGGAGCCCCCCTCTTAAAGTGGGGAGGGGTTCTAATTCACCATAGAAAATATTCATGCCCTAGAAAACTTTCACATGCTAAATTTGGTTCCATTTGCTTGATTAATTCTCGAGTTATGAGGAAATTTGCATTTCATTTGTATAGGAGCCCCCCTTCCTAAAGTTGGGAGGGGTCCCAACTCATCATAGAAAAAAAATTTTGTCTCCAAAAACACCCACGTGCCAAATTTTGTTCCAGTTGCTTAATTACTTCTCGAGTTATGAGGAAAATTGTGTTTCTTTGGTACAGGAGCCCCCCCTCTTAAAGTGGGGAGGGGTCCTAATTTACTATAGAAAATATTCTTGCCCTCGAAAACCTTCACATGCCAAATTTGGTTCCATTTGCTTGATTAGTTCTCGAGTTATGAGGAAATTTGTATTTCGTTTGTATAGGAGCCCCCCCTCTTAAAGTGGGGAGGGGTCCTTATTTACCATAGAAAATATTCTTGCCCTCGAAAACTTTCACATGCCAAATTTTGTTCCATTTGCTTGATTAGTTCTTCAGTTATGAGGAAATTTGTATTTCATGTGTATAGGAGCCCCCCCTCCTAAAGTGGGTAGGGGTCCCAATTTACTATAGAAAAAATTTTTGTCTGCAAAAACACCCACATGCCACAGTTGGTTCCATTTGCGTAATTACTTCTCGAGTTATGAGGAAAATTGTGTTTCTTTGGTACAGGAGCCCCCCCCCCCCTCTTAAAGTGGGGAGGGGTCCTAATTTACTATAGAAAATATTCTTGCCCTCGAAAACCTTCACATGCCAAATTTGGTTCCATTTGCTTGATTAGTTCTCGAGTTATGAGGAAATTTGTATGGAAACCCCCCCTTTTAAAGAGGAGAGGAGTTATAATTCCCCTTATAAAGAGGCGATGGGTCTCAATTTACCATAGAATAAATTCTTGTCACCGAAAACACCCACATGCCAAATTTTGTTCTAATTGCTTGATTAGTTGTCGAGTTATGCAGAAATTTGTGTTTTATTTGTATGGGAGCCCCCCCTCTTAGTGGGGGGAGGGGTTTCTAACCATCACTAAAACCTTTCCTGGCCCCAAAAAACCTCAACATGCATATTTTCATGCCGATTGGTTCAGTAGTTTTCGATTCTATAAGGAACATACGGACAGACAGACAGACAGACAGACAGACAGACAGACAGACAGACAGACAGACAGACAGACAGACAGACAGACAGAAATCCTTCTTTATAGGTATAGATTATGTTGAGATATGAACCCATTATTGCATCCATCCCATCCCAGCAAACGAACGCTATAACAAACGCTTCCGTCATTTTTGAAGCCTAGTTTCAGGAGTTTATAGAACACGTGATTATATGTAAATTTGCTGGTTGCGTTTAACGCCTGGCTGGGCAAACTTGGTGCGTTTTAACCACGGGTTTTGGCGTTATGTCCCACATAATGATTTTGACTCTTGCTAAAAATCGTCAAAAATAACAAAAAATACCGGTTTTTGTTAGGAAATTTCACCAGGATATAGTGTAAAAAAGATCCCAAAGTCTTTTAGAAGTTGAAAAACGTGGAACAAACACACCGGTGCTCTGCAAAATGATGTTTTGCTTAAGCGGTGCATTCTGCACCTTTTTACCCTACTTCGTTCGAGAACCCGCGGCAGCAGAACATGTGGCCTATGCCACCCCCCTCACCCTCCTTAAAACTGGCAGTTTATACAGGGTATAATATATTCGTCTTATATTAGAGTGTTTATTCAAAGTGTCTGAAATTTCCAGAGAATAAGTAAAAATTAGTTTAAATTATTTAGCAGACCTATGATGCTGTTTGCTCCAAAATGGATGATGCAATCTAAACTGTCAAAAAATTGTGTTCAATAGTAAAGAATGTGAGTGTGCTGGTGTATACTGACGTATTTTTGTTGTGTATGTGAAATCCACAAAATGGATCGATCATTATGGCTTGGCACAATCTCGAAGCTCGAAAAGTACAAAGTTTCGAAACATTATTTTCGTATTCAAAACTTATCCAACGGATAATAATTTTTCAATACATTGTAAATGATGTAATAAATTTTCACAAATAAACATTATAGGTTTTTGGCACAATCTCACCCCAGTTGGCGGTATTTTGCTTGTTGGATTGGTGTCGCTTTTTTGTCTTGTTCTTGATACATTGCTGTTGTGTTTCTGTTATAATGTTAAATTCTCGTCGTATTTTATCGTACTTCATTCTCAAATTTTTCTTGTTACATTTCTCACTCACACGAAATCCTATGCCGCGTTGTCAAAGCTTGCGTGAAAACAAAAACAAAAATACTTCCTTCTCATTTTCAGCAACTTCGTAATCGCGAATTATGTTTAGCGGGAAACAAATGTGCTCTCTGATCTTCATGACAAAAAGTATTCACATCAATATAGTTAATGCGAAACAAAACTTTAGTTTTTGGGTCTATCATAAGCTGTTCTTCATGCCATTCAAAATTTATCGTGCTAAATATAATTTTGGTTCGTATTATTTCATGCACCATGTAAAATTTGTTTATTTATTAATTTTCCGATTTAAACAATTAAAGTAGCCAAATTAAGGTTTCGTTTACGATAGAAAAATGCGCTGTAAAATCAAACTAGATACTGTAATTATTTGTTATTTTAGTAAATGCAATGTGATCTTCATATTTTCATGTCATTTATTGCTAAACTAAAAATATTTCTTCGTTGATTTTTTCATACAAAATATGGTTGTCTACACAACCTGTACTAATAATTTCGTCCTCTGAGATTTGTAGTTTTAGAGGATTGGGCGCTGCTGTTGTTGGGTAATTGGCATCCATTGAAGAGCTGCTTGTCCCCATACCCGTGTGGCGCTAAGTGAAACTTACCAGGATAACCTGCCTTTTGGAATTTTTATATTCAGTCCTGAATCGGATGACGCTGGCGTGCCGCTACCAGAAGCAGCAAATGTAGAAGCGCGTTTTGCTGGTACTTCAGGCTTATCCGAAAGGAAAAGAAGATTAAGTTTGTCCTTAGGCAGTTTGACCAAAATCGGTGCTGTTAAAGGTTTTTCAGCAGTTGTATTAGATTTTTCACGCTCACGATCCCGATGACGATCTTTGCCTTTCTTGTGTTTTTTGCGCTCCTCCCTGTCTTTGGATTTATCTTTCTCCTTGTCGATGTGCTTATCTTTCTTCTTCTTCTTCTTCTTCTCTGACTTAGAACGATGATGTTCGTCGTCTTTGGAAGGAGCTGTGAGAATATCACCTGTTAGGGTTTGGATATTGCTAGTAATTGCACCAACGGAGACGCCAGATGACTCCGTTGACGTTGAAGGTAGTAACGAAACAGGGTCGAAAGATGTGCCGCTGATTGTCGTCGGAGCATTTACATCAATAGACGCGGGCTCACTCTTAATCGTGTGAGGTACTTTGCGCATTTGGTTAACAACCAAAGACGTACTCATATTTGAAGTTGAGGGTGCAGTACCAGATGATGGAATCGATTGCAGAGATGATGATGTTCCAGGCGCTGATGAAACAATAGAAGCATTTGCTGCCATGGTACTGCTAGTGTTGCTACTAGTGAGGGTGCTAAATTTCCTTTCGCTACTGCAAAGACTTTCCTTCAGTAAACTACTGACCAGTGCAGGATTGGTCTCTATGCTGCTTACCGTGCTACCGAAGCTGCTCTTGCTACTCGTAACTGTGTTACTCAATAAAGGCTGCGACAGCAGTGATCCCGGGTCGTTAAATGAAAACAACGAAAATCCATCATCTTGTTTGTCAACGGCATTGGCTAAATCGAATGTCGAAGCAAATAGCTGATCCGAAGGTGATGGTACTGCCACTTTTCGTACTTTGGATTTCCGAGGATCAGTACCGTTGTCGTTGCGAATTTGTTTACTATTTGGAAGTGATCGTTTAGTTGGTGCTTGGCCAGCAGTAGGAAGTTTTTTAATACCGAGCAGATCGCTTGTATGAGTAGTATTGCCTGTGAATATATTATTCACAGATTGTGTAGATTCAATAGGTCGTTTTAAGCTTGATGAAGAGGTAGCTGTCTTCCTCTCAGCCGATTTCGGTTGTTGGTTACCACTGGAAGCCATTGCAGCATCGGAGCGTCGTTCTTTCTTAGGAGTTTCGGAACCCTGCTTATGTTGGTCCGAAAACAATGGTAACACAGGTTTCTTTTCCCTGCTGCTGGGTCTTACATTAATATCTTTCACCAGACTCGGAGGATGAGCTTGTGGGCGAGCTTTGACTGTGTTTGCCACACTAGAACTATTATTCTCTACCTGAGTCCAGTCTGGGCTGAAAATCGATGATGGCTTCGACTGTTTAGGAGGTGTGCAAATTTGCATGGAATCTGTTAATTGGTTAATGTCGTCAATAAGGTAGAAGGACGACTCTGAACTGCTTGATAATTGTTGCAACTGGTTTTTGAATTGCTGTTGTAGATTGGTTGTTGTGTTTTTGGCTATCGTGCTATGTTTGGTTCGCGCCAACGTTGAAGACGACGATTGGGATGGTCCACCGGATCGACTGCTGCTGTGGTGCTGTACCGGCTGTTGCATTTTTCCAATTACAGCACTTGAGCCATACTGACCACTGCTGCTTGTAAGCGTTTGCGATTGATTATGCTGTTGCTGCTGCTGTTGTGATGATGAAGAGGAAGGCCGATCGCGGGAGCGGGAACTACTGGAGGAAGATGAAGACAACTTCGAATTGGACGATGATGATGATAGTGATGTTTTCAGCATCGGGTCACCACTAGCAGAGTTTTGTTTATGTTGTGATTGTGATGATGACCGATGATGCCTAGAAGACGTCGAGCCAGCGTCGTCGATGCCTCGTGAAATAGACGAGGACTCTGGCATGCCGGAGGAACTGCTCGCACGTCTTCGGTTCGAAACGTCCAAACGTCCGGCATTGGCTAAATCGAATGTCGAAGCAAATAGCTGATCCGAAGGTGATGGTACTGCCACTTTTCGTACTTTGGATTTCCGAGGATCAGTACCGTTGTCGTTGCGAATTTGTTTACTATTTGGAAGTGATCGATTCGTTGGTGCTTGGCAAGCAGTAGGAAGTTTTTTAATAGGTTCAATAGGTCGTTTTAAGCTTGATGCAGAGGTAGCTGTCTTCTTCTCAGCCGATTTCGGTTGTTGGTTACCACTGGAAGCCATTGCAGCATCGGAGCGTCGTTCTTTCTTAGGAGTTTCGGAACCCTGCTTATGTTGGTCCGAAAACAATGGTAACACAGGTTTCTTTTCCCTGCTGCTGGGTCTTACATTAATATCTTTCACCAGACTCGGAGGATGAGCTTGTGGGCGAGCTTTGACTGTGTTTGCCACACTAGAACTATTATTCTCTACCTGAGTCCAGTCCGGGCTGAAAATCGACGATGGCTTCGACTGTTTGGGAGGTGTGCAAATTTGCATGGAATCTGTTAATCGGTCACTGTCGTCAACAAGGTAGAAGGACGACTCTGAACTGCTTGATAATTGTTGCAACTGGTTTTTGTATTGATGTTGGAGATTGGTTGTTTTGTTGTTGGCTATCATGCGATTTTTAGGATCTAGAATACCCTCATGCTTGTAACTGCTTCGCGCCGACGTTGAAGACGACGATTGGGATGGTCCACCGGATCGACTGCCGCTGTGGTGCTGTACCGGCTGTTGTATTTTTCCAATTACAGCACTTGAGCCATACTGACCACTGCTGCTTGTAAGCGTTTGCGATTGATTATGCTGTTGCTGCTGCTGTTGTGATGATGAAGAGGAAGGCCGATCGCGGGAGCGGAAGCTACTGGAGGAAGATGAAGACAACATTGAATTGGACGATGATGATGATAGTGATGTTTTCAGCATCGGGTCACCACTAGCAGAGTTTTGTTTATGTTGTGATTGTGATGATGACCGATGATGCCTAGAAGACGTCGAGCCAGCGTCGTCGATGCCTCGTGAAATAGACGAGGACTCTGGCATGCCGGAGGAACTGCTCGCACGTCTTCGGTTCGAAACGTCCAAACGTCCGGCATTGGCTAAATCGAATGTCGAAGCAAATAGCTGATCCGAAGGTGATGGTACTGCCACTTTTCGTACTTTGGATTCCCGAGGATCAGTACCGTTGTCGTTGCGAATTTGTTTACTATTTGGAAGTGATCGATTCGTTGGTGCTTGGCCAGCAGTAGGAAGTTTTTCAATAGGTTCAATAGGTCGTTTTAAGTTTGATGCAGAGGTAGCTGTCTTCTTCTCGGCCGATTTCGGTTGTTGGTTACCACTGGAAGCCGTTGCAACATCGGAGCGTCGTTCTTTCTTAGGAGTTTCGGAACCCTGCTTATGTTGGTCCGAAAACAATGGTAACACAGGTTTCTTTTCCCTGCTGCTGGGTCTTACATTAATATCTTTCACCAGACTCGGAGGATGAGCTTGTGGGCGAGCTTTGACTGTGTTTGCCACACTAGAACTATTATTCTCTACCTGAGTCCAGTCCGGGCTGAAAATCGACGATGGCTTCGACTGTTTGGGAGGTGTGCAAATTTGCATGGAATCTTTTAATCGGTCACTGTCGTCAACAAGGTAGAAGGACGACTCTGAACTGCTTGATAATTGTTGCAACTGGTTTTTGTATTGCTGTTGGAGATTGGTTGTTTTGTTGTTGGCTATCATGCGATTTTTAGGATCTATAATACCCTGATGCGTGTAACTGCTTCGCGCCGACGTTGAAGACGACGATTGGGATGGTCCACCGGATCGACTGCCGCTGTGGTGCTGTACCGGCTGTTGCATTTTTCCAATTACATCACTTGAGCCATACTGACCACTGCTGCTTGTAAGCGTTTGCGATTGATTATGCTGTTGCTGCTGCTGTTGTGATGATGAAAAGGAAGGACGATCGCGGGAGCGGGAACTACTGGAGGAAGATGAAGATAACTTTGAATTGGACGATGATGATGATTGTGATGTTTTCAGCATCGGGTCACCATTAGCAGAGTTTTGTTTATGTTGTGATTGTGACAATGACCGATGATGATGGCCTCGTGAAATAGACGAGGGCTCTGGCATGCCGGAGGAACTGCTCGCACTTCTTCGGTTCGAAACGTCCAATTGTGCTTGGTCAGCGTGTATTGATTTTGCATTTTGCTTCAACCGTGTTGGGCAGCGATCAAAGATGTGAACAAACTCATCTGTAAGCTGTTTCAGGAGATCCGGCGTGACAGACTTGTCTACGTAATAAAACCAATGATGGCCTTCGGTCGATTGAGGGATCTCCCATCGGGACCATTTACACGCTAAGTGTATACAAAAGCAGGCCACAACAGTCGGTTTGTATTGCAGACACATGGTCGTCAGGTGTAAACTATTAGAAGCCATAAAGTATGACGTCCGTGCTAAGTCCTTGGAAGCTTTAACCATATGGCATGTTTTGATGATGTGCATATGTGGATGATCGATGGCCATGTCAAACCCGAGCGTTCGCAGTAGAATATTCTCATTGTCTACCAGGTCCTGTGCCTGTTCCGCATAGCTTCCCTTTAGAAGATCAGGAGCTACTTTGATAATATGCTCGAGTTTCCGGGGTTGCTCTTCCACCTTAGCTGCAAGGAAAAGCGCAGCCGCCGCTATTCTGTTACGATTAAAGCGCGTGAAGGAATGAAGCGCATAGAATCGGTTCATGTACACAATTGCAGTATTAATACATAGTTGTGTTACTTGCAATCGCTGGCCCATGTCTTGAATGAAATTTGCCGCCCGTTGTCTGTACATAAGCTCCTGATCGGCGTCTATGCCGCACCTGCGGCTAGGCGAATTGGCCAGCTGCTCTGAGGTGAAGTACCACTTGGAGTCATCCTTTGCTAGACTGCCGCTACCAGACGCCATCGATAACCAGAACACTGCCGTTGGTGTAATATGTTTGTATTACTTTTTTTAAATATTTAACTCTTCCGTTCTACAAGCCGATTGGCTTTTTTATATCTCGAAGAAAATTACTGTTTTCAGGAAAATTGATGCGCAGACCAAGTTCTTTCGTTGGAAGAAGTTTTTCACCAAAAGGCATTAGTATTCGACTGAATTCTGTTAGGCTTTAGCACGCCTTTAAAGGTCTTCTGGATGGCTAGTAGGTAAGGTAGGAGTAGGTAATTTACGCACTCGCACATTGATTCAGCGAGCCTTACCTACAATATGGAGCAGTTCCACGTGAAATAGGTAAAAGACGAAATTTGAAGCTCTCTGATTTTGATGAAACTTAACAAACGTGTTTGATAGGAAGAAATATGCACCTTCACGTAGGTATTTATTTTCATGTGTATTATGTTTGAAAGATTGTATCTCGAAAACTATCGACTGTTATATCTAAAATTATAAATAGAAAATTATATCTAAGCAAAAGTTTTTTTGATGCTAAACATTACTAACGATCCGTAAACGTTGATTGGCACCATCGAAATTTTTACCGACCATTCGGCTGTTCAGAGTTAGGTAAAATTTTACCGAACATTTTAAGTGTGTCTGTTTGGTTAATGATGGTAACTTAGACCACTGAATTTTCACAGAACACGTGTTGCTTACAACTTTGCCAAATCACTAGTCAGGAATGACAATTCTTCCGAAAGCCTAAATTTTTTGCAATTATTTGTGAAAGGAAACTCGCGGGCTTTAGATATCACCCCATTTCGTCTGCCGCAGTTGACCGTCAAAATAACTTCAATACACATTGAAGCGAAACCATTATTTTTGCTATCAACTATTTTTATGAGCTTTCAAGAGTTGAAAATAATACATCTTATATAATGAACTCACAATAGTTCAATTTATCAAAGAGTCTAACAGCGTAAGGCTAATTCTTTCGCCTCATTGATAGAAAAATAAACTAAAACTTATACTGTTCTACGTCGGATGCCCATACAATGCATTTTTACAAACTTTGAAATGTTTTGAGCAATAATCGCCAGCCATAAAACGACTGATTATTTTACATGAAATTAACTGATCATCAAGTGCAGCATGCAGTTACTTTATTTATTTTTATACTTGGTTTGTAGCTTAAAAGAATATTTACTGGAATAAATTAGTAGCAAAAGAGTATGTAAGAAAGCTTTACAAAAGCAGTGAACCATTATATTTAATTATCGTTAATAATTTTTGACTCACGTCACTTCACTTCACATTTTCGTTGAATTATTTGGTGCATGAAATACCGAAGAAATAAAGAAGATTGGGGTTTAAACTGAATACGTACATTTATTTGAATTACCTATCGCGTGACTGAAGAGCCCAGTTTTAAATGAAATTAATAATCTAACATTTATTTCATTTTATTATTCATTTCATAAATTATTTCGTGAGTTGTTTGATAATAACAGTTATTTAACTCGACAGTGCAATTTTTACCAATCGATTAATGAATCAAAATTAATCATTTAATAACTATTGACATCAGATACATATCAGAATATCGAATTTAGACTTAAAACTTACCGTGAAAATCAAAACGTAGCTTTGTTTGTTATACAGAAAATAACTTCAAAACTGTCAAAAAATTATGGGCTTAATTGCAAACTAATGCGATTGCAAATTGTCAAATTACCAACTAATAATGAGTCGAAATTACAAAGGCAAAGAGAATCAATTTTGATGGTATTTAACAGAACAATCACACATTTTTGCGGCAATTAGAATTTAGTTGGTGGTGTCAATGATTGTGTTTTCAGAAAGTGTTGAATGTATATTGCATATCCTTGAACATCAACCGCAGCAGACGGATCTAGACGCTGCCAAAAGCATCTACAAAAAATAAACTGACAATTATCACAACTGTTCGGTACTGGCAATTGAAAAATCAACATTTCTACATGTTTCCAACGGATATTTAGCAACAAATTTCAAGATCTCGGAAAAATCTCTACCTTCAACCAATGGTACAGTTTGCACTTAATGTCACTCAAAAAAGGCCTCTCAATTGGCATCGAGGTCAACACTAGCCTAACAAGTCTGTCGTAGTATGTTCGAGTCTCGACTTAAAGGGGTTGTAAAAGTCAATAGAATCATAGCGTAAGCTCCGCAATTATTCTGCCCTTTTAACTGCGAAAACTGTCGAACAGAAAACAGTAAGTCAAGTTGCAAATACGAAATGTAGTACCAAGGCTAAGCTTTTTCCACCGTAAACCTACCTGATTCTGCGCACCACACATTTCAATCAAAACTTCTAAATTCCTGCAAATTTTTCTCTTAATTAACACACCTAGGACAATATGTGTACATAGAGCTACTAATTTAAGAATGCTATGATTTTTAAGGAAAATAAGCGGTGCACAGAATTAGGAAACATCCGCAGCATTAGGGGTGTTTACGGTATTTAATACAATTTGTGGCAGTACGAAGTTTGCCGGGCCAGCTAGTTGGTCATAAAAATTATTTTGCTAAATACAGCCGTTTTCGAGATATTCGAAAAAAAAGTTGGATTTATTTTAGTTTTTTCTTTTAAACTCGTCTTTTTTATGTGTTACTCCAATTGTCCCACATTTCTAATAACATTTAATTTCGTACAACTTGTCCGAATACACCTTATTGATTCAACCTATCGTTTTTGATTTGTGGGTATGTTGAAAACTATATTCGAAAAAACTGGACACACTGATTAGTTAGTAACTTTTTACCGCGTGAGTGAACATAACTGAAATTTTGACTAAATATAGTTGAAAGTATGTTGTTTCTATCGGTAGAGTTTTAACAAAATAGATTGGGAGATTATAGTGATATCTTTAGAACAAGAGAAAGTACGAAAAAAGCATGAAGGTCTGTGCCTAAAGGCACGTACGCTGCGCTAACGTAGAACTATGAATGTAGATTAGAGTGTCCCAAAATAGCACTATGTCAGAAAACCCGGGGGCTCACCCCTCAAATGATAGCTTAGGGTGTCACTACAAAACTTTTATATGACGTCAACATTGGTTGCCGCGATTTAGGGGTCGCACATTTGAGTTTTATGAAAAAATGGCATTTTCAGGAGAAAATTCAAAAAAATATTTTTAGAAATGGTAAAGTGGGTAAAAAAGGTACTTAACTATTTTTTTCACAATCATTGGGATCTGATACATTCATAAAAAAGTTATGGTGGCATGACTGGTGTCATATTTGGTTACAAAAATTTATTGAATTTGGAAAAAATTTAAAATTTTTGAAATGTCATTTAAATAAACATCAAAACAGGGTATCGAACAGTGTCTCAGAGTAACGTACGTATACTGTATAGCTGGGAAATTTTATGACGAACAACTTTGCCGAAGAAAGTAAGGACGTATCTTTAAATCTCGCTGAGATATTTACCGTTTTTCTGAAGGCGGAACAAAACACATTTCTGTAATTTTTAAATTTTAGCAGTTTCATGCGAAAGAGGTAAATGAAAAAACTTGAACTATTTACTCTAAACGTCACTTACGTTTTTGATAAGAGGAAACATGCACCTTCCAAAGAATTTGGCACCATTTAGGCTCAAGAATCACTTTTAAAAAGGGCGTATTTATTTTAATAGGTACTATGTTTGAGAAATTGTATGCCCTGAAACTAGGTTTGCTCCATAATGCGCCTAAACGTGAGTTTTTGAAAATTGTGTTTTAAACATGAAAAAATAAACACTGAAAAAAAAATCATTGTGTTCTAAAGTCAGGAAAAAATATAAAATTGAAATATACAGGAAATGGTAAATTCCATTTTTTTTTGGAAAAATAGTGGTGATTTGATGCATTTTGAGACTTTTTCTGAAATGGTGCAACATTTATCAACGGATTTTGTAGAACAACGACTTTTATGAATATTTTGTAACCTGAGATTATTATTATATTTCTTATTATTATTCTTATATTTCTCGTTATACATATATGTAATTTGAATTTGAAGAACAACTTCGTATGTGCTTGACAACACGTGTTCAAAATAATAATTAGCTTCTAAATGCAGCCGTAAAAGATTAATTGATTATTATTTACTGTTTAGTCAAAAGTTTCGCCTTTAATGACAAATATTTTATTCTTGGAATAAGTTTTTTAAGCCAATAAACATAGCCAACTGGTGTATAATTTCCAGCCAGTTTTCTAAAGTGGTGCTACAAGCCACTTTAAAATCTACAAAATGTGGTGTCACCGCCAATCACCAAAGGATGTGTGATTGTAGCTTGGTGGTTTAATTCTTTATAAAACTACAAATTAGAAGAAACTGATACACAAGATGCAGGCGTTGGGACAGTATACTCTCGACCTCATCTTACAAAGTTATAAATTTATTTGCGAAACAAACTGTGGAACATTTGAAAAATGTCCAGCTTTAACGAATAGCATCTACATTAGAGTGTCCCAAAATAACACTATGTCAGAAAACCCGGGGGCTCACCCCTCAAATGATAGCTTAGGGTGTCATAACAAAACTTTTATATGACGTCAACATTGGTTGCCGCGATTTAGGGGTCGCACATTTGAGTTTTATGAAAAAATGACATTTTTCTGGAGTAAATTCAGAAAAATATTTTTAGAAATGGTAAAGTGGGTAAAAAAGGTACTTAACTATTTTTTTCACAATCATTGGGGTCTGATACAGTCATAAAAAAGTTATGGTGGCATGTCTAGAGTCATATTTGGTTACAAAAATTTATTGAATTTGGCAAAAATTTAAAATTTTTGAAATGTTTAAATAAACGTCAAAACAGGGTATCGAACAGTATCTCAGAGTAGCGTACGTATACTGTATAGCTGGGAAATTTTATTCTTAACTTACACTTTTTCGTCCATTGAGTTCTACTTCGTTTATCTTTCTCTTTGCTATGTCTTACTTTCTATTTCTCTTTCCCCCAAGTTTTTTGATTACAGGGTCATATGCAGCTTTGAACGTTGCGGAATCTACTTGTCTATTCACAACATTGTTCTCACCTTTAATTTTAATGTAAAATGTTTCCGCTATTAGTCTAGTGTTATGTTTAGTTATTTTCTCTATGATTTTGGCTTCGTCAAATTTAAAATAATGTTCATTATTTTAAATAATGCTAAAAATTGTAAAAAACTAATAACTCAAACAATAATAAATAGTTCAAAAAACGTAAACACACAACACAGAGCAAAATTGGCGTGTGCTAATGCAAAAATGCTTGAAAAAATCATGTTTCGATATAAAACAATTTCGATATAAGACAACTTTTTGAAATTATAAATTGTCTTATATCGAGGTATCCCTGTACATTGGAGCTTTTGTTAACACTCTACTTTTCAGCGATTTTTTATGCTTTAAAGCAATTAAATCAAAAGCTTGTAAAGAATTTCATGGCTAGTCTTTAAATAAACACTGAAAATTTGTGCCTCATCTCACATGCTATCTGGCAGCTACCATCCTGGCATTCTTTGTGTCTGTAGTGCCGCGTTTCCTGCCGCTCCCTTTCTTCTGCTTGGCAGTCTGATGCTTCTTCAACGTCTGATCACTTGCGATACGGTTAAATGTTTGATTCCGAATTGTTTACCCCTCCATCGGGGAGAAGCATTTGGATTTTCGAAGAAAGTAGCCAAAGTTTTTTGCGTACTTTCTCTTGTTCCAAAAATTTCACTTTCAATTTCTTAAACTATTTTGTTAAAACTCGAACGATATAAATTACACATTTTCAACTTTTTTTAGTCAAAATTTCAGTAATGTTTACTAACGCGGTTAAAAGTTATTAATTATTCAGTGTGTCCTGTTTTTTCGAATACAATTTTTCAATGTACCCGCAACTCAAAAGCGAAAGGTTGAATCAGTAAGGTATTGTCGGATATGTTGTAGGAAATTAAATGTAATTCTTAGAAATTTTATATAAACAAATAATTTGTAGGATATGAATTGATTTTTTTTTTATAAAATCAATTGTCTGTGGGCTCTACAGCCTGAAAAACTCGAAAAACGAGTGTACCTACGAGTTGAGTTAACACTTCTAGCACGAAATAGAAATGGAAGTTCAAACAGTCGGTAGAATTTCCGAAACTTGACCAAAAAAATTTTCTTCCGTTTTTGTCTTTTTGTTCGTGGATATTGCATGAAAAATAACAACGATTTATTTAAAGCAAGAATAGATTTGGTTTTCACGTTTAGCCATATTTTTACTGCTCGATTAAAAAATTCTCTTTGTTTTTTTTCGCCCCCCCTTCAGTGGCCCAACACCAGAGGGACAAAAACTTTTTTAAATATTTGTAATGGCCTTACCTAAAAACCCTAAATTGGAAAAAGTCATGAAAGTCATTGTTCTACGAAGTCCGTTCATGAAAGTTGCTTCATCTCAGAATAACTTTTTAAAGTCGGCAAATTGCTTCTATTTTTTCCGAAAAAAAAATTAACTATCACTTAGACATAATTTTTGAACAATCGTTGATTTTCGAGATACGATCTTACAAACATAATACACATGAAAATAAATACACCCTTTTTAAAAATGAACCTTGAAATCAAAATGGCGCCAAAACCTGTGGAAGGTGCATATTTCCTCCTGTCAAACACGTTTGTAAAGCTTCATCTAGATCAGAGAGGTTCTTTTCAGATTTTAGCTGGACGATTTGACGTGGAATTGCTCTATGGCGAACACAATGTAGTGATTTTTTAATGACCAGTGAAGTTGCTGGGTGAACTTCATACATTTAAACAACTATTATTGATCGTAAGTACGCCTAATTCTTTTTCAAAACGCTACTCTTTGTGTGGTTGAAATCAATTAGTGAAAAACAAATATTTGCAGCCACTTGTACCAGATAAACAAAGCGCTATTGGTTTTTCTTTTTTATGAGCCCTACGCGTGTTATTGATGGCCAGCGTTGTTAAAACTCAACGCACTTTCATTCGATTCCAGAGAAGGCCCTGTTTAAGGAATCAACTTAGATCCTGAGAAACAAAGAAAGATTGGAAAAAAATCTAATCGACCTGTTTTTGCTCAAAGGTCAGATGTTACATGTAACATAATTACAGCTGTGACAAAACAACAGGGTTTGCTATTTTTCAAACAGTTCCTTCTAGTTCCCAACCCTGCCAATTGGCAGGCTTCAGGAAAATCGTTATAAATCTACTATGCTTATTCGTTTTATGTTGGTATCCACCCATACCTTCTCATTATAGTCTAATCTAACTATTCGAGTGGTTTGTTTGTTTTATTACGTTAATTTGAAACAGATATTTCGTGCGAAACTAGAAAAATGCCAGAAAACTGAGAAAAAAATTATTTTGCTCTGCAGAGTGAAATTCAAATTGTTGTAAATTGCTTATTTCTTGGAATAAATGAACAAAAAAATTATTGGTGAGTAGCTGATAAGTTGTGCTCCATGGTAAAAAGGAAATTTGCGATAAAAAGTTTAGGAACTGGTCGATTTTTACCAAGGAACTGACCCCGCCAATTGGCGGGGTTGGGCATTAACGTCAACTTTTTTTGGTAATTTGACAACGTGTTGTTTCCGTTGTATTTATTGATTTTTTCGAGTTTAAGCTAAAAATTATTGTTAAAGGCCTTGTTAGCTTCTTTTATATGCCTTGAAAAATACACAAACATGCAGTGGCATTAAAACGGAAGGGGAATTTATAGGACTTATCATCTAATTTTCAGTGCACCTTTTTGACGAGCTGCAATATAGCGCTTTATAGCTATATCACAAAACATTTTTGCATTTTATGGTATTTGAAAACCATAACCCTATAACCAAGAAACAGATTCAATGAAACCCGGCGAATTTTGCTGCTTAACGACAAAATCTTGATAATCAAGACAATTATTCAAAATGGGATTTATCATAGACCATTTAAACCGCAAATTTTAATCTATTTCGTTTAATAAGTTTGTGTTAATGAACAAATTGAGTGGATTACCAGTCGATAAAAGACTGTAGGTGTAGGCGTATGTATGGTCTAGGCAATCTTGACTTGGGAGCAGCTACTAATGTTTTTGTTCGCCTTTCTAAAATTTTACCGGATCTTTACACGGACAATGACTATAGACAACGATGAACTGGAAGTGGTTGATGAGTTTATATTTGGGATCTCTGGTCACCGCCGACAATAATACGGGTAAAGAGATTCAATGATGCATTCAAGCTGGAAGTCAAGTCTAGTTTTCCTCCGCAAGACACTTCGATTAACCCCTCTAAGGTCTACTTCATTTTTAGCGCCGCAAAATTCACTAAAATGGCCGTACATTTTTTATCTTGCAATATTTTTTCACCAAATTTGGGATTTTTTTTTCATAATATCTATAGATAACAGCCATATGTCATATGGTCCCGAAGTTATTTCGGAATTCCTTGGGGGACCGTGACATGGCTTTTTTAAATAAAGTTGCCAGGTATTTAAAATTGGTTTGAAATCTGTTGATTTTTGTAAACATCAAGCACGGAACGAATTTCGAAGGAACTTGTCCGGGACCTGGAATCGGCCATATGGCCAAAAATTTCAGTTGAAGCTCATTATAACTACTTCCATAAATACTAGCACTGTTATAGATGTTCTGAAATGGATGTCCCGAATTAAATCGAAAAATTTGATTTCGCAACTTTTTTGCGCCCAGGTGCTCAACCCTGCCAATTGGCGGGTTACGAACCTATTAATCAGTGTTAGTAAGAATCGGTTACTTGCCAAAAAACACTTTGTTTCATAATTTTGATTATTTTTGTAATTTTAAGATAGGTTTTAAGCTTTGCGTTGCGAAAACGCAATGCTACACTGAGAATATAATTTCGTATTTTTTTTGAAAAAAACATTCGTAAAAGTTTGTTTTCGTTCGTTTGCTGTAGATATTACATTTGATGTCGTGGTTTTTTAGTAAACAAATGAATGTAAATTTTATCTTTCGCTTGTTCAAAATATCACGGAAACATTATTAAAGTTCACATAACATAGAATTCGCAGCTTCTAACACAGATGGAGTCGCCGTTGTGATAACAGCGTAATAAAATCGGTTAAGTAACTTTGCCTCCTGAATATCTGGAGGACTTGAGTGACAGCAACGACAGTTTCATGGACCCAAATTTAATGTTACAACCTTTCCGGAACGTGTTGGTAGGCATTTAATCATCTGCGATGACATGCATTTAGCATTCAAACACCATACTATGCGTCTAGTGCAAAGATGGTCTCCAACCCAAATGTTTCGATATCTATCATAAAACATAACATGTAATACTCTTAGTCGTTTATTTAATCTTTATTAATACTGAAAATCCCAAAAAAAAAATCCCAAGTTTGATTTAACGGTAAAAAAGTATGAAGTATTTATATGCATAATAATGAAGGTATGCAAAAACGGTATATCCTTAACGCCCAGCGTTGCGTTTTCGTAACGTAGCGTTGCGGAACACAGGGTTAAAATTAAAAATACATGTCAGCGGCTTTTTCTTAGTTGACCTAAAAGAGAATTTTCCTGAAAGTTTCAACTTTCTATCCCTGCTGGGAAAAGTGTGAGGCTTAATGGGTTAACTAACGGAAACGTTGGACTACAATGTGCCAGAATAGACGGCAGTAATTCCAACGAGTGGTATGTGAGTTTTAAAGAAATATTCACACGTAAAAATGTACTTCACTGTAAAAATGCACAACAAAGCAAAAAGAATACGAAAAGAGCGTAACCACAATGCAACACCTTGCAATTCGTGTTGCGTTGTGGTTACGCTCTTTTCGTATGCTTTTTGCTTTGTTGTCAACAATTCTGTCGTATTTGTGTTACATTTTAATCGTACTTTCGTTATGTTGTTATCGTATTTTTGTCGTATTTTTATCACATTATTGTCACATTGGTGTGATATTCTTGTCACAAATCTATCACGCTCTTGTCACATCCTTGTTACGTTCTTGTCACTCACAATCTTGTCACATTCTGGACACAGTAGAGTCGCAGTTATAGTTTTGATGAGGTTTTGTTTTATTTTTGTTGCTTTTGGTTATATTCCAGTCGCATTTTTGTCGTATTTTTGTCGCATTTCTGTCATGTTTTTCTTACATTCTTGTCTCATTCTGGATGTATTTTTGTCACATTCTTGTTACATCCTTGTCTTATTCTTGTTGCATTTTGGTCGTATTCTTCTTGTATTTTTGTCACATTTTTCTTGCAGTATTGTAATATTTTTCCCGCATTCTTGTCACATTTTTGTCTTTTTATTGTCGCTTGTTTGTCCTATTTTGTTAACCTTTTGTCACATTCTTGAAAATTCTTGTAACATTTTTGTCAAACTCTAGTCACAATCTTGTCATATTGTTGCTGTAATTTTATCACATTCATGTCGCATTCGCTCAGTTAGCTCCGGGGTACGACGCTGGCTTAACAAGCAGGTTGTTGTATGTTCGAGTCTCGACTGGACGGTGCTGCTTATAGAGTCAGTAGCATCTTTGTACTAGCCCCGTAATATTTCTGTACTTTAATAACAGGCTACGAAGTCTTTCGATAAAAAAGTCAAGTTCTTAAGGACGTTTATACCCATGTTTATACTTTTGCTTTTGTAGCATTCGCGTCGTATTCTGTGATCACATTGTTATAGCATTCTGGTTACATTCTTATTACATTCTGGCCGTATTTTTGTAGAATTCTTACCATATTTCTGTCACATTCTTTTGGAACCCTATTGACATGTCGCATTTTCTCGAAGTCTTTCCGCACTCTTGTCCCTCCCTTGTCATATTCTTGTCACATTTAGTTATACAGTTGCGTTTTTGTTGCATTTCAGTCATATATATCGCTATTGAGTGAGCGATATGCTTATTGCATTTTATGCGTGCTTGCACCCTTCTTGGTAGTGGGTATCCTTTCTTCAGGCTTCTCTACACTGAGAATATAATTTCGTATTTTGTTTGAAAAAACATTCGTAAAACTATGTTCGTAGCTGATACAAATAATTTCATACCATTCAAAAACTTTCGTATGCTTATTGTTTACCGCAAATGTTGTTATTACGAATGGTTCGTATTTTTTACGAGAGCACATTCGCAGCTGTCTTGCATCAAGACCCATTTGATGCACGGTTGTTGTCTGGTATCATTATCGACGAAAACAGGTTGCGAAGATTGTATGAAGAGAAAATAGACTTGTGCAATTATGTCCTTCTTGGTACGCAGTAGCTGTGGTTCTGTGGTTTGCGGCGTCGTCGGCTGTTCGTAAAGAAGTATGACAAACGAGCTCAGTTCGATTCCCGATAAAATCAGCTTTTTTTCAGAGATAATAAAGATTTCGCTATTTTTTTATAGGTGTCGGTAATGTAGCATACTGACACCTGTCGGAAAATAGTGAAATCTAGTATTACTTTTATCGACAGCCTTTTCGTGCATTCGTAAAATCTACAAACCATTTTGTAAAATGCAATGATTCGTACGAATATAGCTTTGTTACTATGTACAAAACATTCAGGATTGATTTTACGAATCTAGTTCGTGGTAGAAAACAACGAAAGAATTTGTAAAGCAAACGCTCGTTTTCGTACTATAAACCAAGTTTTATTATCAGTGTACTTTACTCACCTCGTTCCACATGACAGCGCTGTCCCAATTATAACCATCCCTGACGCAGGTAACCAGTGCATTTTACTATAAGATTTATTTTTGCATTATCAATAGGCCTTATCGAAATAATATAGAATTCAGCATGAAGAAAAGGTGATTACGGGCCTGAGAATAAACCCATGCTAAAGTCACTTGACTTCGAATGGCCTGATGCTACTAAGATTCGAACCCATGACCACTCGCTTGTCAAAGCAGACTCGGGAACCTTGCGGCTACGGAGACCTTCTCTTCAAACGGTTAGATCTGTACGCAAATTTTGACGTAGGACTACGGCTTTGTTTGCTATACTGGGACTGGGAAGCACTTTGTGAAAACGAAAATAGAAGCACAGACTAACAGACGAAACACTTCGAACAAATTTTTTAGCAAAACATCGTTTCATTGACACCCATAAAACTTGGAAAAAACACTAGCATCACCGGGAGCAGTTCTCGCACTACGCAGAGTAGGTTGCTATAAATTTACTTGTACACTGATAATAAAACTTGGTTTATAGTACGAAAACGAGCGTTTGTTTTACGAATTCTTTCGTTGTTTTCAACCACGAACTAGATTCGTAAAATCAATCCTGAATGTTTTGTACATAGTAACAAAGCTATATTCGTACGAATCATTGCATTTTACAAAATGGTTTGTAGATTTTACGAATGCCCGAAAAGGCTGTCGATAAAAATAATACTAGATTTCACTATTTTCCGATAGGTGTCAGTACGCTACATTACCGACACCTATCGAAAGATAGCGAAATCTTTATTATCTCTGAATAAAAGCTGATTTTATCGGGAATCGAACTGAGCTCGTTTGTCATACTTCTTTACGAACAGCCGACGACGCCGCAAACCACAGAACCACAGCTACTGCGTACCAAGAAGGACATAATTGCACAAGTCTATTTTCTCTTCATACAATCTTTGCATCCCGTTTTCGTCGATAATGATGCCAGACAACAACCGTGCATCAAATGGGTCTTGATGCAAGACAGCTACGAATGTGCTCTCGTAAAAAATACGAACCATTCGTAATAACAACATTTGCGGTAAACAATAAGCCTACGAAAGTTTTTGAATGGTATGAAATTATTTGTATCAGCTGCGAACATAGTTTTACGAATGTTTTTTCAAACAAAATACGAAATTATATTCTCAGTGTATGATATCTGACATCAGTGCCAGCGCAGGCGAGCGGCGTTCTCGCGCAGCGACTGTTGTTTGAGTCTTGGGGCTACAATACAAATGAGATAAAAATTTCCTCAAAACTCGAAAACTAATCAAGCAGATGGAACCAAATTTGACATGCGAGGGTTTTTGGAGGCATGAATTTATTTTATGATGGTTTGAGATCCCTCACCCCTGTGGTAAGAGGATAGGACTCTCCACTCTCATACAAATAAAACAGAAATGTTTGCGTATGTGCCATATTTTCTGCTATGTAACAAGCGGTAAGCTGTGAAAGTAAACTGGTAAATCCTTCTCGAAGCAAAAGACAGTGAATTGATGCCGCTAACTTACGTGCCTATTGCCATTCATGACAAAGAGAAGGACATTCGAATGGCACTTCATATTTGCGATGAACATGCTTTGGCTTTAATGTTAATTGTAACTAATGGCCCTTTTAAAGGCTACAAGTGAGTTAAAGTAAGATCATATTTAATACAATAATCTATGGGCTGGTCATTCATTACTATTTCAACCTTTATGTTGCACACAAGTGATTTTTAAAAGAAATTTCTATGCCTCAATGGTTTCAGGCGTTGTACTTATGAACCCCCGTCCACGTATTTTTAAAGCCACCATTGCATTCAATGAAGAATTGAATCTGAATATTTTGCTCTTCTCTTTTAAACATTCACTTGAACAATGACACTCACAGATTCTTATAAACATACATATGCCAGAAATGCAGTTTATATTAGTCTTTAATCAAAAACACTCCATCAAGAAGACTGGCAACTCTGCCAAAAGTCGAAAGACAGTAACAGCAATGCTATCTGCCGAGTTAAAGTTGAACCAACACGTACTAGTGTGTGTAAATTAGAATATGGATGTACACAAACAAGCATGCAATGCATACGCTCGAACACATTTTTCCCACCAATACTTGTATGCACAGCTTCAACTTTTGTCAGGAGGAGAAGCAACAGTCTGTTACTCGGCATTTGTATGGGCGCGAGGAAGAGATGCCAATCTTCTTGATGGGATGTTTTTGCTTTAATCTAATGATCTGACATAATCCTACGTCACCTTTTCGTACAACCCTTAGGGCTGTATACCTTGTTGTTTTTAAGTCATCTGCATAAAGCAATCTGTATCCTGTGGAATAACAGCTCGTATGCTTAAAAATAAACGAAACAGTAGTGGCCCAAGATTACTTCCTTGTGGGATGCCCGGTTCTGAGAACGTCGATTGAGATTTGAACTGATTACAAACAGCAATACTAGGTGCACAAAGAGCACCATAACATTACTTAAAAGGGACCAGTGAAATGCCATTTATTGTATCCAGCAATAATTTAATTGGTTCTATTTGAAACTTTGCTGGTTCAGAATCGCGAAGGAACAACTAGTTACTATGTAAAAGTTGTCAAGTTATGTCAGCATGCCACCTAATAACTTGAATTTGCTTGGCTCGATAAACTCTGGGCCTACAATCACTTGCACACATGATGTGCTGGTAATGGCATAACAAACAACCCATTCACATGCTTCTATCTTTCTGGCTCGTCATATTCGCGAACATTTAACCATGATGGTTAGCCTAGCATTTTGTTTATTTCAAAAAGACGTATACCATCAGCAACATCTCAGGATTGTCCTTTGTAGAAAAAAACACTTAATAAAACGCAAACGTATACAATAAGAAATAGAATGGCATGCGTTGGAAAATCTCCGGTTCAAAGAACAACAGTTGCTTCTGTTACGGTACTGTTTCAATGGTCGAACCAACCAGTTACTACACCATCACCACCGCAATCAAAAGGAAAAATGAAAACCAGCCGAGATAAGCAGAAGCGATGACGAGAGCAGATATCCTTTTTCGGTGAGCATTTCTTCTTCATTTGTCGATTTTTGGCGTGCTGCTGCCACATCAGCTGAATATAAAACATGTGACCATCTGCGTGTAGCTGTTGTGAAAAAGGCACGTATCGGTGCTAGAGCAAAAAAAGAATGCCGAAATTGTAAACATCAGTTTTTTATTGCCGTTCAATTCTGATTTTTTTAAAGCAAAATCATATTTTATGATCTAATCCTTATACTCATCGATGCTTTGGTGCAAAATTATGAAAATAACTTATCGTAAATATTTTTCAAGCATCTTAAGGTAGTTTGACTGGCTTTAATTATTTGCAATTTTGAAACCGTTAATCCAAACGCCAGACTCTGGTTACGAATTACATCTGTGCGCCAGAGCGCTGCGAAAAAAAATGGGGTTGCGAATTGATTTATTGGTGAAACGGATTAACGTGCCCAACCCTGGCAGCGCGGGTGGCGTTTGTGATATCAGCATCAGAGCGGACCCACTAACCGCTGCTACCTCTGTCATCGCAGACAATTTATAAACAGCGTGTTTTCGGGATATTTTAATCCCTAACAGGCCACCACTAAGCCTTCCGTCGCGTCTTGATACCATAACCGTGTACGATAAAGGACGTGACGCTAACAGAAGCTAGGTGGCTTTTCTAGTGAAAGGGAATAGGAAACGTCGGAAGTTGCCGGTCGGTTAGTCTGTGTGGTCCTGCCCGTTTTACACGCGGAATGAACGGCGAGGCATTGTTATTTGTTAATAGCGCAGGCAAGGAAAATAATTTCGCATGATTTTGAATTGTTTGGTTTGGTGGTAGGTGATATCTGCGTCACACCGTAAAGCCGGAAAATTCAACGACTTACAGGGAGCACGCCCTACGCATGACTTGCCGGCCTGCCACACACTCTGACAACCGACACGTGTTGTGGATTATGCTCTCAACTAATAACAATGTTTTTCAAATGAGGCGCCCAGTCGGTCGGGCCAATGAATGTCATGCAAATAAAATCATGCCTGGGGCTCCCTCGCTGGCGGTACGCTGCTGCCGGGTCTGCTAGGATTTTGGTAATTTGTTAAAGTGGACTGGCAGTTTGATTTTGGGATTAGAAAATGACAGTTCAGTCGAATGGGGGCTGGGCTTTCATTACCGAGAGGAAATTTTGCAGTACGCCCCTTTGATGCTCTGGTGGTTGCAAATAAAAGAAAAGCAAAGAGTGGTAAATTAAATAAACCATTACGGAAGAATTTACATTAGAAAAACATACATTAACATTGCACTGGGTTAAGTTCTTACAGTTCTTACCACTGAAGTTAGAACAAATCATCGTGAGCAATCAAAGCAGTTCAATACGATGCCAGTGTCGGTATGCAAGACAGTGAAACCAATTAATCCATCATAATGCACAAATAATCCAAACAAGAATGTAAAGCAGTTCCCTGGAGGAACGACACCATTCTCTGGAATCGATTTCAAAAGGGATCGTACATCAGTCTACCTACGTAAGCTGACCCTGAAGGACATGGTTGCCTTATTCATCAACAAGAAATCATTTTCCCATCATCATAATCATCCTCCAGCATCGGGCATTTCATCGCTCAAGCCCCTCCGGTCGGTCGGAGTGTGTTGTTCAGTAAACGCAAACATGATCAAGATAACGGGCTGCTCGAAGCTAAGAAAGTGTTCATCCTAAAATGCAGCCGGTCGGCCGGCCGGCTCATGCTTGGCTTGAGGTTGATCGCAGCCAGTTGTCAACTCTCATCCAAATCCCTCCGCTTAATACGGTGAACAAGCGGGAATATTAGCCAACAACATCGTGCCCGTCCCGGCCCGGCGAGGGTTGAGCGCAGTGTGGCGAGAAAAGATTGTGGCATGCAGTCCTCGGTCGGTCACCAGTTGACATTTTTTTACCTGAAAATGTACACACTTTTGCTCTAGGATGTTGGTAAAAGAGCATCAGCGAAATCCTAGCAGCAATGGGGTATAATAACGTCTCTAATCCTATGTTTGTGCTTTCTCTCTTTCTCTCTCACTTCTAACATGCACAACAGTTTTTCCTCTCACTCTACTGCCTTTCCTTTTGATGTGAATGAAAATGGAAAAAAGTGGGTAGAGAAAAACGCAAAATTTTGAATAGAAACCGCTTTTCTCATAAATCGCATAAATAAATGAAAACAAGGATCTGCTGCACGCTTGGATTGATGCGACTCAGGCAGCGGGCCAGAAAGGACCAAGTAGCACAATCGCGGTGAAGTGAATAATACCCACTTTTACACACACCGATGCGTTACGAAATGACATTTTTTTGCCCAGCCATCATCGCTTTGTTGTTTTGGAAGCATTTTTTGTCTGACAATTGAGAATTTTTAATTCTTTGAATGAGGACAAATTCTAGAAATGTTATTTCAGGCAACCTGGAAATTAGTCGTAGCAGAAAAATTGGCCACAGCAAGATGGATGGATTCGAGGTTCAATTGTGCTGTTTAATTTGCGATTCTGCTGCATTGAAGGAAAGAAGCTTGGGACTTTGCGCCGGTGGGCCGGACTGGATGAGTTACATCGCATTGTGTTCGGTGGAAGATTGATGTCTTCAGGTCGGAATGGCCGGCTACTCTTGCTGGTTGACACGCTGTGATAGAGCGAACACTTCGGGCTCGGCATGCTCGGCAATAACGGCCGAGAGATAGATTTCCTAAGATAGCGAGGGCTTAGATAGCAACGAGAGAATGCCAACGGTAGATGGACGGACACAGTCACGCACAAAACTTCGTATAGCAATTCCCGGTGTCATCCTGACAATGTTTGGTGTGGTATGGATGAAACAGAAAAGATCCGACACGCATTTGCAACCCTATTTCATGCGAGGATGTGAAGGGCCTAGATTGCCAAATCGTGATAAAAGTATTCTGGTACGCACTAGAGACATTCCTTTCGGTTGGTGTTTGCAAAATTGTCGTTATTGTGTATTCAAATCTAGGATCAGAGGACAAATGATACACTGATGGAGTACTAACAATTCATGTTTCTTCAGCCGGTAGGCTGAATGCATATTTTGGTTAGAAATGGACTTTATGCCAAAGATCAGTTGAATGCTCATTTTCTACAAAACACATCTGCTTTAGCTTCAACAGAAAATGGACATTTTCACTATGATTAATTTCGTTTGTGTCTTAAAACTAGCCCTGAACGGAGATTTTGTAAAATCCGTAAAATTTTCAAAATTCGAGATATACTTTTTAACCCACAAAGAAAAATGTTACAAATATTACAATTCTTATAGAAATTCCCACTTGTAATATACTTTATCACCTGACGTAGACTTCTTTATAAAACAAAGCCATGGGTATAAACGTCCTTAAGGACTTGACCCTTCTTTATCGGCACACTTCGCAGGCGATTATTAGAATACAAAAAAATAACGGAGCTAGTGCAAAGATTCTATTAACTCTGTCAAGATTCGAACATATGACGACTGGCTTGTTAGGCCAGCATCGTATCCCGAAGCTATCAGGTATCAGGTACAGTAGGATTTCTAATTTGGCATGCCTCGATTTTGGCAACAAAAGTATCCGTTTTTGTCAACACAAAATATTTCCCTTACAAAATATGCTTAAATATTAGTCAGTTTTCGCATATATGCCCTAAATGACGCAAAAATGCTGCCCTCAGTGTGTTCATGAAAAAAAAGTTTGCTGTTATAGAATGTTTCGAACAATAATATTTTTAATGCCGTAGAACTACGTCTTACCGCAGGTTGCCAAAAACTTACTTGCACCGGACGGATAGCTATTGGCGGACTTTTCAAGCATAAAATGATTGCAATCGTTGATTAATAATATTTGCTCAATTTCTAACGCACTTACATTCAATTTTTTCGTATCAAAAGAGGGTCTCGATTTTGGCACGGTTTCGATTTTGGCAACATAGACGACACGCATGTGTTGCCAAATTCGAAATCCGACTGTATCAGCATCTTTGGCTCGAGCAGCAAGTTCTTCACAATTATGTGGAAGATTTGTGCCTTGCCCATCTTGCCCGTGTCGTCATTTACCTGATGAGAAAAGGAAAACGGGATGAGTAGGAAGGGGTGGATGAAGAATTTGGACAAACAAAAACACATATATACAATAGTAATAGCGCAATAGCGGTCCGCTAGTACTTCACCACTATAGTGGCAGCTTAACAAATTAGGCCAAAACTTAGCAGGTCCATTGTGAACTTTAATATACGGAAGAATGCGTTTTACCAGGCGCTCCTCCCGAGCAAGGTTTGACAACAAAAGTATACCAAAATTATCATTAATTGTGCCATTGATATCAATTAGAAATCATGTTTTGATACCGAGTCCAAATGGCAGTTATGATGTATCAGACTCAACTTCTATTTACGATGTAAATAAACCTACAATATTTAAATTAATCTATTTTCACATAATTTTTTTTAGTAAAATGGTCAGTTCAAAGTACATACTGATAGCAATATGCTGATGATATGATAGCAAAATGACAACTAATTCAGCTTTCGCATTACTATTGTGTAACAGTAAAATTAGTATTCCGTTTGATATTTTTGATAGCAAAAGTAGTACAGTAGGATTTCGAATTTGGCAACAAATGCGTGTCGCCTATGTTGCCAAAATCGAGACCCTTTTTGATATGAAAAAATTGAATGTCAATGAGTCAGAAATTGACTAAATATTATTAATCAACGATTGCAACCATTTTATGTTTAAAAGGTCCGCCAAGAGCTATCCGTCCGATGCAAATAAGATTTTGGCAGCCTGCGGTAAGACGTAGTCCTACGACAATAAAAATATTATAGTTCGAAACATTCTATAACCGCAAACTTTTTTTCATGAACACACTGAGTGCATTATTTTTTCGTTATTTAAAGCACGTTTGCGGAAACTGACTAATAGGGTACGGGAGGGTATTCCCATCACGCTACTAATTTCGGCATACATTACCTTTTTTGGCTACACTTTCCCAAATAAAAACTTTGCCGCTATATAACAATACTGAAACGAATGTAGCACTCATAGGCTTTAATGTGTTATAACTATTTTCATAAAAATGTAAGTAGTTTGCTTGATTTTATTCAATAAACATCAAAACCACTGTTTTTCCACTAGCACGTAACCAGGCTGAAAAAACTAGCAGCAATCGCTTACACGTATCCGCTCTTGATGATGGTTTGGAAAACACACAATTATGATCACGTTTACTTATTCTAGAAACTAAACAGCTGTGAATATGCTATCACAGAACGATTCTACTTCTTTTTATCACGGAAGAACACAAAAATTCCCCTCTGATATGAAAATATAAATTAATTTTCATTCACTAACCATTAGCAGCATTTTGTTTTTAATTCTAGCGTATGGTGCGTTATTTACACTACTACCAATATATGTGCTGACATGTCTGGTATTTGAGTGACAACTGGCGCTAGTGTATATGAACGATTCAGTGATACACTAGCGCCAGCAGCAAGCTGTTGTCACTGCAAAACTAATTATCTACAATGAGCCCGGAATGTAGGCAATAGCGAGAAGTGATCCATCGGTCTCTCTTTTCTTGTCTCTTTTGATCTGTTTTTGAAAAGCATTTAATTGCTGTGCTAGCTATTTCGGCCAGTCGGATTTAAAAAACACAGACACCACTATAGAAAATGAGCCAAAATACCAAAATCGAACCATGCCAAATTCGAAATCCAACTGTAATCAAAATCAGTTACATCAAGGTATCAAATTTTGTTTTTTTTTAATTTGCTCTAAAATTTTTCTCGTACTGCTCGTACATTTTAGAGTTTGTTACGAAAACCATAGTTATTTTTGTTCGCAGCTCCAAATTTTTAACCAGATCTAAAGCATTCTTGCAAATTAATCGGCAAAAATGAATTTGAACTTCGTAGACTTCACAACTAGTTATTAGAATGCTGGAAAACTACGGGGCTAGTGCAAAGATCCCATTGACTTGGCACCACCTAGGGTGGCGGTACCACACAGAGTGGCGGCAGCACCCAGTCAAGACTCGAACTTACGATGACTGGCTTGTTAGGTTAGCATCGTACCCCGGAGCTATCTGGGTGGGCATCAGAATCCAGAAAATGGGTGAAAACCGGGACAGGAAACGAAGAGAAAAAGAACAAAGAAAAAAGAAACAGCGGATTAAAAAAGTGAAAACGAGATAGAAAAAAAAAGAAAACGAAATAAGAAAGGGAATAAAGAAAAAAATAAAACGGAAGAGAAAAAGACGAAAAATGGGAGATGAAGAAAAAGGAAAATTCCGGAGGAAGCAGAAAAAAGGGCGCTTAAAACAGAATAAACGCGACTGAAAAGACAGATAAACGGGGCATCAAAAAGAGGAAAAACGTAACGGACGAAGACGAAAAACAAGAAGGAAAGGAGATAAAAATGAGTTAGAAAAGGTGAAATCTGAAAATGGAAAAAGAGGACAAAGAGAAGAGAAAAGAAGAAGATGGAAAACGGGAATGAAAATAGTTAAAACGAGTGGATTACTTGAGGAAAAATAGGGCAGAGAATAAGAAAATATGGGGCAAGAAACAAAGACTGATACAATGCAACAGGAAACTCGAGGACAATTAGTGCATTAGAGAAAATAAGAAGACAATTAGTGCAAAAACCAAAGAAACGGTACAGAAATGGAGAAAAATCAGAGGGGTTGTGTATAAGACACGACCGCATAGGTGACGCAGTAATACGTAAGTCTCTTTGTAGTGATAGTAGCATGTATCCATGCAAGTAAGAATACGCTTCTTCATGTATACATGCTAAATACAGCATTTGTTAAGACTAACTGCAGGTTGAGAAAATTCGATTATTTTTAAATGAATGTTATTAGCGTCTCAAATCTCATTTCAACATCAAACACTGTTTACATATATAGGTCGGATTCGATTATCCGGGTGAAAATTTTTTTTAAATTAGTTTTTTGAAGCGTTGAAAACGTGTTTATCATTGAAAAAAAAAAATTTTTTTCACCCGGATAATCGGGTCCGACCTGTGTATGTATTTTGATGACATCACCCCATCGACAGGCAACCATGCTTTTGTAGCCAACATCTCAGCGTGAGCGAAAATGAAATAGCATTTCATCACTTCGTTTCACTCGACTGCCAGCAGCTTGATTTGGGCCCGCTGTCAAATTTTGAGCCCAGGACATGCTGTCGCTGACGTTCACTGCAGCTCGATATAGAGATGTCGATGGGCTGGATGACATCAAAAAATTGTTATGTTAAAATGGCTTGACCGTGTTGCAGGTTGAATTCAAATTTTTGCAAGTCGATAATTTTTTGCAGGTCGATAATTTTTCATATGTTTTTACTCATTTTCGTGATTAAAAGCTACTACATAAGTAAGTTAAAGTTGTTTGTAAAATGTGGTGTACCTCACTACCTTTTACTGAGTTGACGGTCAAATAAACATTGACATCACTACGGATCGCTCTCCTGCCTTGTTTTGTCCATCATTTTTGAACTAAATTAATCTAAATGTAATGCTTGACTATTGAAACTATGTAAAGAACTGCAGCAACTGCAGGCTAACTGACGCAAAGTAGCAAATGAAACGTTCAAAACTATTCTCGGATAAGAGAGTCACTGTTTTTCTTCGCTTTGAGAATTGCTGCGTCACGACAAATGCACAAATCTGGCTTTAGTTTTCAGAAGGTCGCATAATCGATCCTTTTACATGCATTATGCGACCTATTGAAAACTAAAGCCAGCAATATCCCTTCAGCCCTGTTTACGAACGAGAAAACAGTTCCGAACAAACTCTTGCAGCACATGGATGTTTACGTTCAGGTCATCAAATTGGACAAGGTTTAATGTTTAAACGCTAACACCGTTTGAAGAAGAGGAGTGGTTTCGCAATACGGCGAAAATACGCAATCTGGCGGACGAGCGGACTTTGTCACTCCTTATGGTGTACTTCCCAAGCACAGATATCAAGTTGGTCTAGGTTCAATCGTCGCAAAGAATCTTCGACCTGTTGGGACGTGGAGATTTTGTCACTTTTTTTCTAAAAATACGTTAAAACTATGATGGCGTCTTTTGCAACCAATCACGAAGCGAGGATTTACAGTTGGATAATGCTTCATTAATTTAAATTTTTCAATAGTTCAACATCAAGAATCTATACTTTTCTTTATTTAGGTCAATTCCTAGAAGATTTTCCGATCGATTGGTGTAAGAATATTGAAAATCGATCAAGAAACCGCTAAGCTATTAGCGTTCAAGACCTGACCACTTGTCGAGAAAGATTTTTTTTGGATCAATTAAATTCTACTAGCTACTATCTACTAAGCAGGTTTCATCAGTGTCTGTTTTCGAACTCTGAGATAACTTTGCGAAAGATATTACAGCTGTATTTCTTCATTAAATTACCTATGAAACGTTTTTTTGGACAAGCCCTTTAAAACAGTTTTTGTCTCAAAATTATTCTGGTCAATTTTTACGTGTTCATAGTGTTCTAGAAAGTTATTTATCTTACTAAAATCTATATTTCAGTGGACTATCGTTATACACTATTTTTAAAATTTTCCTAGATATTGAGCTTTTTCGGAGAAAAATAGTACTTCTTTTAGATCAAATAATTCTCAAGGTGGTGGTTGATCAAACAACTCACATATAAAACTACAACAAAACTGGTGTAAAAGCAAGTATCAGTTGTCTGTATCTTATTGTATCCTCAAAAGCTATTGATTATTGACATAAATAGATTTTTAGTGCTTTTTACAAACAAATCATTGCATTTTGATAACCATAGCAGATAGATAGTTTCTATATTCGCCAAAGTTACTTATTTTAGCATGTTCTACAACTTTGATAAAGACGTTGTATTTTTGGTAGGCATTTCAATCTGTTTTTAATCAGCCTAATGGGTGGAAGCATGACCATCCTAATGCAGTAATGTTCCGATTTTGTCAGCTCCCGATTTTGTCTACCCCCGATTTTATCAGCTTTTTATCCCGATTTTATCATCCTATAAATTTAGTTTAACTTTTGTGCTTTTAAGCATGATTTATAAAACTTTTCAGCCTGCTTGAAACTATTCTGATTCTCTGGGGAGAGTTTTTGAATAAAATGATGCCTTGTTACGAGTAATTCGGGGTCAAAATTAGGGTATTTTTATAATAAAAGTTCTATAGTTCCTAAACAAGGAAAGATGGAGGTATACTATTTTCAGCAATGTTGTGTATTTTTACTATTTGTACAACTCTGTCAAACAGGAAAAAGCCAAACAACAACTAGAAAAACAGCTAAAATAAAAAAAACTGATTTTAACGATTTTTCATTTATGAGAAATAGGATTTTTCTATCTTTGGAGACGAGATAGAAGGTTACTGTCTTCAGAAAAAATTCTTGTAATAATATGCTATAAAACTTTGCGGAATACATCAGTGTGTCACGGTGTTCAAAATAACGTTATTAAAAAATAAAATAGGCCATTCAAACGGAAAATGCCAGTTGGTTTGTATTGTCATCCTACACCTCTGAGCCAATTTTTAAAAAAATCGACCGACGAATTTTTGAGTTACGCCCTTTTGAAGTTTCAGAGGGCAGATTGCTCATATAAAGTAAATAAAAATCTTCAATGACACTTTCATAATGAACGTAAATCACAGCCGGTATTGATTTTTTATGCAGCATATGCCCATTGCCGACCATTTCAGGAGTTTTACGCTGTATTGGGACTAACCGGAAATGTTCCGGATTAAGTTATTGCTGTGGAAAATAGCCAGTATCGAACATGAACAAATACCTATCATGCGACACCGCAAATCACGCCAGAATTTAAAAACTAGATCACTGACAGTCAGATCAACTACCTAGCATCACGTTGGTTATATCTGGACAAGTTCCGGGGACTTCCGAGAACACCCAAACGAGTGGCCACTGGCCAATTTCGTTCATGAACAAAAACTTATCGTGCGATACCTTAAATCACACTAGAATTCAATAACTAGATCAATGGAAGCCAAATCTGATATCTAGGATCAGATTTGGTTATATCTGGATATATTTGGGGGACTCCGGGAACCCCTGGGAAGTCCATAACACAATGTGGTGCATTTTTGATAATAAAGAAATGTTCGGAATTGGCCATTGTAGTTCTTGGTACCCAATTTGGCTTACTTGAATCTATTTTAAAAGTTTTAGTGTGATTTAAGGTGTCGTATGATGAGTTTTTGTTCATGATCTAAATTGGTCATTTTCTAGGTATTTCCGGAGCCCCCTAAATATGTCCAGATATGACCAAACCTGACCCTAGATAGCAGATTTGGCTTCCATTGTTCTAGTTATTGAATTCTAGTGTGATTTAAGGTGCCGCACGATAAGCTTTTGTTCATGGACGAAATTGGCCACTCGTCTGGGTGTTCCCGGAAGTCCCCGGAACTTGTCCAGATATAATCAACGTGGTGCTAGGTAGTTGATCTGACTGTCAGTGACCTAGTTTTTAAATTCTGGCGTAATTTGCGGTGTCGCATGATAGGTATTTGTTCATGTTCGATACTGGCTATTTTCCACAGCAATAACTTAATCCGGAACATTTCCGGTTAGTCCTAATACAGCGTAAAACTCCTAGAATGGTCGGCAATGCGCATATGCTGCATAAAAAATCAATACCGGCTGTGATTTACGTTCATTATGGAAGTGTCATTGAAGATTTTTATTTACTTTATATGAGTAATCTGCCCTTTGAAACTTCAAAAGGGCGTATCTCAAAAATTCGTCGATCGATTTTTTTAAAAATTGGCTCAGAGGTGTAGGATGGCAATACAAACCAACTGGCATTTTCCGTTTGAATGGCCTATTTTATTTTTTAATAACGGTATTTTGAACACCGTGTGTGTTATATTGAGACTGAAGAAAAATAATTTTTTTATTGCACTTTTAAGGGGATTAATTCTAAGAAAGTCTTCCAAAGGGTCCATAAACCTATAACCAAGTTTTCCCGCTCAAAGCTAATGCGCACCAAAACAGGTTCTGGACCAGTGTGCTGTGCCCGGTTCATTGAGCTTTCGGTTGACCAATTGAGGGTTAAAATTTAATTTTTAGTGGAAGTCTTCGATATTGCAAGGTCTTAAGTCTAGAATTTTGAATGTTCGAAAAAAAAAAATCCCCGTTTTGTCAGCCTAAAATTCAACATGGGGCTGACAAAATCGGAACATTACTGTAATGCAAAAAGAAACACTCGCTCGAAACTTCGCTCGACACGTCGAATTTACGTGAAAACATAGGTAATTCTCATCCATCACACTTTTCATGTAACATTCACGTGCATTATTGGTAACTTGCACTCCTACTAACCAGTTTACGTGCGATCCCGGTAAATTTTATCAACTTTCCCATTAACTAGTATATGAAGTTCATGTAAGTTGCTGTACAGAAGTTTACATGATTTTTCACGTAGATGCGACGTGTCGATTTTTTGGAGTGTGGAACTTAATTCATTAGTAAAAGCTTGGCATACTTTGAGCAAAACAATTCACAAATTCATGGAGGAGCTGATATAATTGGAACAATACTGTACTCTTTCCAGCGGTTATAAAATTGTCATGGTTATAGAAATGTTTCTTTAAACTGCGTGCAATTTTCAAAGACGTCGTTCAATAAACTGACGCGCTTGCCTTTATTTCCAAGCTGATCAGGAATTTATTGATCTTTATTGATTAAGCTGAACATTACTGAATGTAAAAGAAATTTACAAAAATTTCCAGAGTTGTTTTGCCAGAGTTTAGTTTGACTGCCAAAATTCGATAATCCGGTCATGAAATTGTCTGGTACTGTAGTTTACTTATCCATTTCGTATGATTTTTCAAACATTCCTCGAACTTCAATTTATGTTTGAAAAATTTCGATAAACAGTATTTTAATTGAACTAATTTGCCTAAAGGTAAGTATAAACTTGTCTAGATAGAATAACAGGTTGTGCAAAAAAGGTATTGCCACCTTCAGATTCGAACCGTCGATACAGTCCAGTCAATAAAACAGACTTTCCCAACAAACATTTTTGTTTAAGAGTAGCTTATTTAACTATTGTATAGTTAAACTAATGGAACAAGTGCTTGATGAGCTGCTGTACAACAAAAATGTTCCTTGAGTTTATAACCTTACAGTTGTTACGCAGCATGCTACGCTACACATAGGCAGGTAACAGTAATCATCGGGAGATTATTTATTTGCTGAAAACATCTACATATCATCATGTTAATAATCTCGATCAATCTATGGACTATGTATATTTTCCAAGAACGAATGGTACAGCCCTTCAATGCGATTCTGAACAAAAAATCTAACTAGATGAGAATCTAATTGACTGTTGAAGTGAGAATTGTTTCCCGTCGATTCCAATCGGATGAATAGGAAAGCGTTCCGTAAACTCTAATGAGAAACCAACAGCAATAAGAAATACAATCGAACTACAATATATTCGCTTGATTGAAAATCACATTGCCCGGGTTGAACCCAGCCTTTTTTCTGCTGAAACAACCCAAAAAAAAAGAATCATACCGTTAATTTCGCTGATCCGTTGCCGATAAGATGAGACGGAAGCAAAAATTGCACGTTACCGATACCAAATATTTTCGTCCATGGCGCGTTTGTTTGCAGTGGAGCAGTTTTTTTTTCCATGGATTCCAAACATGCTGCTGCTGCTCTCCGCTGTTGCTTTGCTGCTTATTTCGCTGCTGGCGGCTGCCGGCTGGCAGTGGGTGATGACCGCCAGCCTACCGCCCACCCGCCCCGGTCGGCGTGGGGAAATCGCAGATGACCGATCTTCATCAAAAATTAAATCCAAACGGGGCTGCTGTCGAACAAATCCTCTTAGCTATTGCCCACCACAACCCGCTTCCGATTCCGTTTTATGGGAAATTGAAATCGAGAGGGATTTCTGGCTGGCCCACGTCCACGTCCACGACCAGTGCAGTGGGGAGAATGAGTCAGACCAGGAAAAGGCACAAATCGTACAATTTATTGAAGTGGACCGAACTTTTGCGGCAATCGGATGGGCTCGAGGATTCCCTTTAAGAGCGGAACCGAGGGAAATGAATCCTAACTGAATCTGGCCCGGTGTTTCCTTGATAGTGACTGTGGAAGGGTGCGAATGCGTGGGAGGTAGTGGAAGAAACCCCCCACTAACGGTGTGGAGGAAACGCTGAGAACATTGAACGAAAGTGAGATTCCGGTGGGCATCGAAAAAAGGTTGAGAAGGTGATGTAATGGAAAGCGATAGAATATTGTTTCGGTCGATTTTATGCATCATCTCGGCACGGCAGCCGAAGCGACGAGTGTGCGCCACACGACCGCGAAGATTTACAGTAGAGGACTCCTCGGTTGGTTCGGATCGGGTAGCGAGAGCGAATGGAAGAGACACACGAAAAGAGATCGTGAGTATTTTCTCTTCGCTCGTTGGTTGTTCGGTTTTATGTTTATGTTTGCAACGGTGATGTCTAGCATTGGTGCGAATGGGATGGGAGAATGAAAGAGCGTAGTATTTTCAACAAAACGAGAGCGGAACTGTAAAAGAGAGAATTTTGAGGGGAAATTTCCAGTGCGGCTCTGTGTTTTTGTTAAAGCGGAGCGCTGGTGATCTCTTTCGTACTAACGTGTTGACAAACATCGAGGAATGTTTTCGAACAGAATTAACATAATTCATTCATACTATTTCCCTCTCAGCGAACACTGGCTGCAGTCAATGAATATGTATTGGTTAACATATGTGTCTAATCTGTTATTTGCATTTTTCTTTCTGTTGAAGCATTCGATATTTTCTGCTGAAGATTTAATTTTTCGTCTTTTTGCCTTCGTCCGATGCGATGCATGCAATAGAATCTATTAGGCTAATAGATCGGCTCTTCCTCGTTCGCTTCGGATAGATGACATATGGCAGCAAAATTGCTCCCGTTTAGTCGTGCGTGTATCGAACTTTCGGTGGGTTGAACGGAACATAACTGTCACGGGGAACGGGTAGCACAAATTTGTACCAGGTTCCACCCCTCGGAGGACATGTGTCGTTTCTTCTGCGGTCCGCTTTGGTAACGATCTGCTAGAACCCGTATATTATCTGCTTCAATGCGCTGAAAAAAGTCCATCCCATCGACCACTGTTTTGAAATGAAGCGTTAATTATCATTGGAATGCATAGCTTTGGTTGTATACATCGAACTAATTTCCAAAAACGTTTATTTGATTAGCTTAGGGTGACAACCATTGTTCGAGAATGAGTGCATGACACACAAACACACACACACACACCCAGGAAGTTGCCACGCTTTCAGTCGCTCGATCTCGGAGTGGATCATAGAGAAGGTGTCACGGAATGCTTGATAAATACATCGCGTCCAACTCTTTCACTCCACGAATGGCCATCAATCACTTAGATATGGTTTTCATTGTGAGTAAATTTGTTATTTCAATTAATTCCATTTGTTTGACTAAAGTGGGCTTGCGTTCATGGCTTATCTCCCTGGCAAGGTAGTCTCTTTTATTCACAGCAAATCCATCGATCTTGTGCGTCAATCGATCGACAAAAAAATTTCATTCGTTTTGCCACACGAGAATACCCATGATTGGTTCAATTAAAAAGGGGTCAAACGTGTATGGTCCGTCCAGTCACGCCAGCCAATGATATCTTCTCTTCCGAGGAATGAACCGTCCACACGAATTTTCAATCACATGCAGAGAAGAGCCAAATGACAGCTCAATGGACGATGATTTTCATCAATAGAAAGGAATTAAAGTTCAACAACTCCGGTTCGGTTTCGAACACGCGTGTGGATATGTCGCTTTTCTAAGTGCCCAAGACTTGAGAGTGGCCAGTGGAAGAATTATCGACCAAACCTTAAGAACAGCGAGGTGCAGTGAAAATTAATTGATTTTTATCGTCGCATGCCGACAAAGCAAAGCAAACTTAAGGCAGAAAATTCTATGATCAAGAGAGCACACAGTTTATGAGTAATTATGATTTCAAATCACGGTTCTAAAATTACCGCAACATACACTTCGCGTACAGAAATATGTGTAAAAGCACAAGCTAGAGTTCCTTCAACGTCGCTCGCCGTTATGGCAAACAAACAGGATCCGACCGAGCGATATTATTTTCTCAAACAAAAACTGATTTGCATTAATACATAATGTTTGTAGCGCTCCACTCCGTCCGTCCGTCAGTCAACCTATCGAATAAGTAAAACCACGCAGCACCGTACGGTGCTGCCCTCTCATGGGCCATGCAAACAACACGGTCCTGGCATTAAGACAAACTAGAAAGAAAAAAAAAACCGACCGAGACCAAACTGCATGCGATATAGTTTTCCATCATTTACTTGCTTCTACCTACTCTCGAAAAGTATGCACGAATGCCTATTCCGAGCGGTGCGAGCCAGACGGCCATTCAGCCTATAGCATAGGTTCCACCACGTTGACAAATGCCTTCCGATCCGGTGTGTTTCTGTCCTACGTACCACCAACACCAGCAATGCGCGGTCCACCAGTGCCAACGCCGCCAAGTCCCGTAGTCTGCGAAGAGAGCATAGGCCAGCAGGTGCTGCCCCCATTGAAAACGGTGGCCAGCGAAACAAACTAGCGCACGAAGCAAAACCGGACCCGAACGAGCCCGATTGCGATTCTTTCATTCTCCCGCTATTCATCCATTCTGAGCAGCAACTTTGCTGCGGTTCGTTCCACCGTAGGTTGTTCAGTTCGAGTCGGATCGTCGCGAAGAATAGAAGTACATTGCACATCGTCCTCGTAACGGGTGTGATTCCAAAACGACTAACGTTCTTGGGAGTGTAAAACATAAGCACAGAGCTCTCCAATTGCGCTCAACTATCATCATCATCTCACTGGACGTCGTGTGTGCATGGGGAGCAAATAAGTGTAGTGTAGGGCAGGCAAAGTACCATTTTGAAGTTTGCCTCGAAGAAAAAAAAAGAAGAGAAGAAAAAACCAACGGATATCAAGAAACCAGAGTGTGTGGCGAAGAACAGCATGAAAATTATAACAGCTTACTGCTGCTGCTGCTGCTCCAACAACGGAGTCGTGTGAAATGAACTGAGCAATAAAAGTAGCGAAGAAAGCACGGAAAATATTAAATGTCTAATGAGGAGCCCACTGAAGAAGAGTGGTGAATATATTAAAAAATGAAATAACAGTGCAGCGTTAGTTTGTGAAATATTCGAAATTCGTGCTCATTTTCATTGGCCGAGCTGAGCTAGTTTGCGCTGTGGGTTGGTTGTGGTTCGTTCGGCTCCGTTTCCTTGTATTCTTTCCCTGCTCGGAACCTGATTTCGGAAAAAGGAAAAAATCGATAACACAACAAGCAGAGCAACACAGAAGCAGGAAAAAAAGTGAAGAAAAGTTTGAAGATGCTTAATTTATGATATCGAAGAAAAAACGTAGTTTTAAACGGTACGCGGTCGTGTGAAGCAGAGTTTCCGCGAAAGAAGAGATAGTGCGGAGTTTAGTAACTCGGTCATTGTCGTCACGACTCAAAGAAGAGAAAAATATGGAGCGACCCAGGACCTTAGCAGTGAGCTTCTTGCTGCTGTTGGCGGTTTCCGTGGCGTTCGGTTCACAGTGCAGTTGGGAGTACGAAAAAGCTAGTGTTACCTGTCGTTTGCGGACACTGGAACGCACCGGGCTCGATCTGCAGGATGCCGAAGGCACATCCCGCCTAGATATTCAGTGTAGTGAACTAATTCTGTTCGAGAGTCAATTACCGAAAAATTCCTTCCTACGACTATCGAGCCTAAGTGAACTGAAAATCGAATCGTGCAAGTTGCTTCAGCTTCCCGAGGGAGCATTCGAAGGGCTGATGGCTTTGAAGAAACTAAGTGTCTATACAAGAAACTACGAGTGGAGTGCCGGCAAAGTGTTGGAACTGCAAAGTCTCTCGATGCAAGGACTGAAAGAACTGCAATCACTGGACTTAAGTGATAATAACATTCGTGCACTGCCGGACGGTTTTTTGTGTCCGCTGACAAGTTTGAAAGTTTTAAATCTGACCAACAATCGTATTCGGTCGACCGAGAGCCTCGGTCTCGCCGGAAAAACCTGCAGCGGTGGATCGGAAATACAAACGTTGAACCTGAGCTACAATGAAATTATGAAGATTCCGGAGAACTGGGGAGTTTCCCGACTGAGACGGCTGCAGCATCTTAATCTAGAGTACAACAACATCACCGAACTGCATGGTGAAGCACTGGCTGGTTTAAGCTCGTTAAGAACACTGAATTTGAGCTACAATCATCTGGAAACTTTACCAGCCGGCTTACTAGCAGGGTCTCGTGAACTGCGAGAGATTCACCTGCAAGGTAATCAACTGTATGAGTTGCCACGGGGATTGTTTCACCGATTGGAACAATTGCTGGTGCTGGACCTGTCCCGTAACCAACTGTCTTCGCATCACGTCGATAACGGTACTTTCTCCGGCCTGATTCGCCTGGTGGTGCTGAACCTTGCCCACAATGCGCTCACTCGGATCGATTCACAAACCTTCAAAGAGCTCTATTTTCTACAAATTTTAGATCTGCGTAACAACTCGATCGGTTATATCGAGGACAACGCTTTCCTGCCGTTGTACAATTTACATACACTCAACCTGGCCGAAAACCGGTTGCACACGCTCGACGATCGTCTGTTTAATGGCTTGTATGTGCTCTCCAAGTTGACCCTGAATAACAACCTCATCAGCATCGTAGAGCGAAATGTGTTTAAAAATTGTTCCGATCTGAAAGAGCTGGATTTGAGCTCGAATCAACTGTCAGAGGTTCCACATGCGATTCGTGATTTGACGGTGCTTCGTGCGCTCGATTTGGGTGAAAACCAAATAAACTACATCGAGAATGGAACATTTGCAAACCTAAACCAGCTGACCGGTCTGCGGATGATCGACAATCAGATCGAAAATATTACGATCGGAATGTTTACCGATTTGCCGCGGTTGAGCGTGCTTAATCTGGCGAAAAACCGAGTGCAGAACATCGAGCGCGGTTCTTTCGATAAGAATCTGGACATCGAGGCGATTCGGTTGGATGGAAATTTCCTGACCGACATAAATGGTATTTTCGCTACCCTATCGTCGTTGCTGTGGCTCAATCTGGCCGAGAACCATTTGGTGTGGTTTGACTATGCGTTCATTCCCAGTAACCTGAAGTGGTTGGACATTCACGGTAACTACATCGAGTCGCTTGGTAATTACTACAAGCTGCAAGAGGAAATCAAAGTGAAAACCTTGGACGCCAGCCATAATCGATTGACTGATATTGGCCCGATGAACGTTCCGAACAGCGTCGAGTTGCTATTTGTCAACGACAACCACATCAGCACAATCCATGCAAACACCTTCATCGATAAAATAAATCTAGCGCGCGTTGATATGTACGCTAATTCACTGAAAAAACTTCAACTGCATCAACTTCGTGTGGCACCGCAGCCGATCGATAAACCGCTGCCGGAATTTTATCTCGGCGGCAATCCGTTCGAGTGTGATTGCTCGATGGAGTGGATGCAGCGCGTAAATAATTTGACAGCCCGGCAGCATCCGAAAATCATGGACCTGCCGAACGTGGAATGCATTATGCCACATGCGAGGGGATCGCCAATCCGTCCGATCGTGTCACTGAAACCAAAGGACTTTTTGTGTAAATACGAAACGCACTGTTTCGCGTTGTGCCATTGCTGCGATTTCGACGCCTGCGACTGTGAGATGACTTGTCCGACCAACTGTACGTGCTATCATGACCAAACCTGGGGCACTAATGTGGTCGACTGTGGCAACCAGCGAGCCACACTTTCCAAACCGGTTCCGATGGACGCTACCGAAGTGTACATGGACGGTAATGACTATCCAGAGCTGCAAAATCATGCCTTTATCGGACGCAAGAATCTGAAAGTGCTTTTCGCCAATGCGAGCAAAATTATCACGATTCAAAATCGCACATTCACTGGGCTTACCGCACTGCAGGTGCTCCATCTGGAAGATAACGCTATTCAGAAGATTCACGGTTATGAATTTGAAAACCTCGGCCTGCTGAAGGAGCTCTACCTACAGAATAACATGATTTCCGTGGTCGCAAACAACTCATTCGCACCGTTGTATTCGCTGCAGGTGCTGCGGATCGATGGTAACCGGTTGACCACCATTCCGATGGCTCAGCTTCAAGCAACACAGCTGCAAAGCTTGCAGTCGCTATCGCTCGGCCGTAATTACTGGAGCTGCCGATGTCGATTCATGCAGGAGCTCACCTCGTTCGTGGCTGACAACGCAGTCATTATTCAAGACATGCAGGACATATACTGTGTGGACGATGGCGTCCATCGTGATCTGGATTTCAACGTGACGGCTAGCTGTAGTGATTATTATGCCGGCAGTTCCGTTCTGCCTGACAGGCTCTCCGAGACTTACATCTTTCTGCTGGCCGCTGCTCTAATCATTGCCTGCCTGCTGGTGTTTGTGCTGATTATGTTTATTTTTCGTGAACCGCTAAGATTTTGGTTGTTTTCGCGTTATGGAGTGCGTGTTTTCGGGCCACGATGTGAAGATGCCGAGAAACTCTACGATGCCATATTCGTTTACTCGGCTAAGGATGCGGAATATGTCGCGCGAAATATTGCTGCCGAGCTGGAGAATGGCCGCCCTCCGTTGAGGCTATGCTTGCAGCATAGGGATCTGTCGGAAGATGCGTCACATTTGCAGCTCCTGGAAGCGTCACGAGCTTCGCGACGGATAGTGATGCTTCTTTCGCGAAATTTCCTCCAGACCGAGTGGAGTCGATGTGAATTACGGCGAGCGGTTCACGATGCCTTGCGGGGCCGGCCACACAAGCTGGTCGTACTAGAAGAAGTTGGCGTGATTCTGGAAGCGGAAAACGACGTCGAGCTAGTTCCTTATCTAAAAACTACCACTGTAAATAGAATCAAACGGAGCGATCGGCATTTCTGGGAGAAACTCCGATACGCCCTACCGGTGGAGGCACCCTATCGAGGTAACAACTACACCATCGATCATCACGAACGGGTGAAACAAACTGCCAGCGCAGGTGTAATGTTCCGGCAGGCACCGCCAGCATACTGTCCGGAGATCGACGAAGCCAACTACTCGTCGGCAACGACGGCGACACCGAGTCCGCGCCCATCGAGACGGGGCATGGTGGAGCTTCCGCAGCGACCACCTAGTGAACATATCTATTCCAGCATCGATTCCGACTACAGCACGCTGGAGTGCGAGAACATGGTTCCTGGAGTGCACCGGCCGGCAACGTGGCGACCCGGTGGTGCCGGTGGCGGCGTCAACGGCGGTGCCAACAGCATCCTCTCCGGTCAAAACACCGTCCCCCATGGGCATCACGTGCAGGCATATCTTGTCTAGGGGTGGAGCAGACCGACGAATTCGTTGGCCAGAAAGAAAAGAAGAAATAGTCAAGTGATGTAATAGAGTGTACATAGAAGAAGATGTAGTTGTAATATAGCGCTATGAGAAACGAAAAGAATTTAATTGCTGATGGAAACATGTCAGAAGTGCTAAATTATATGTAAAAAAGAAAGTGGAACCCGAGTATTAATATGAGTTGTTAAGGAACTACACACTACACACGCATGTGAAGTTGAAAAGAGAAATATTTGTGATATTGTATTATAAGTTTTAATAATAAAGCAGAAAAATGACAAAAGCTATAGTACGAAACAAAAGTCACACGTAACGAGTGAATGCAACAAAAATACCGCTAAAGCTACTAGCTACTATCGCAACAAACAAATAATACACACACACAAACAAAACAAAAAATGCAAACAGTATAAAATATAGTTGAACAGCAATGTACACGGTAACGAACAAACACCTGCTTTTTACTTACAGTTTCCAATGTTTAAAGTCCTGCAAGTTAGAGTGAAATAAGCGAAACGCGTTGTACTCTGTAAACGAAAAATCGAATCAAAATTCTTGTCATATTTTTGACTGTGTTGTCTTATTAAGTTTGTTACTTCTTCTTCTTTCGTAACATCGAACAAAGAAAGCGCAGAAATAAACCGATTTAAGCTAACCCTGCAGCAGCTGTACACGTTCGTACATCCTTCCGTGTATAATTATTATTTAAATTATTTATTGCTATTTAATTGATAGACACTCGTCGCTTTTCTCTCATTATATTCGGTAAACAAGGCAAGAAGTGTATTTAGTGCAAGTACGGCAAATACCCGTTGGTTGGTCTAGCGTTTAGGGCTTTTTGCTAAATAAAGTACGGTACGGCCGAGTGCCGCAAACAAAAAAGGGACTGATTCAAGCGAATATTAATGTTTAATATTGAACTGGCAAACAAAGCAGCTGTGCATGAGGAAAAGTTACTTTCTGTAAATAAATAGAGACCTATCTCTATCTCGCTCTATAGGGAAATCGAAGTTTATCTAGATACGAACGGCAAACAAAACACACACAAACTATGTAAAAAGTATATTAACGTTAAGAAAAAGTCGCTAGCAATGGAAGGAAATCGCTAAACAAAACCTATCATTACACAAATGGAGCAAACAGTAACCAAGCGGAAAGCTAAACAGAGCAAATCGTGTGACCAGACTGACTAATTAAAATGTTACACCTTACCTCCTGTGCATTTTTCGGAAGCGCGGGATTAGATGATTACAAAAAATGACAAACTAAAGTAAAGAAAAAACACGTGAAATTATAGCTTCTCTGTGAGTCAACGGCAAAACGAGCTACACACAAACAAACAAAAAAAACCCTATATAGAAAATCGAAAAAAATGAATAAAACGAAAAAATTAATTAATCAAAATAAAGCACGTTCTTTTCATTGTTTATTTTAATTTCGTTTGAGTTTTCGGCATGTTGGTTGGTTGGTCCGTTCCGATGGCGATGGTACGGCTCGTTGCGGTTCGATTCGGTGTGGTTGTTGTGCTTTCGCAGATCGTCTCGCTTGCTCGCTTGTGTCAGCTCAACGCTCAACGAACGTAGCTCAGCTCAGGGCAGCTTGTTCCGCTTTGGCCTTGTTTTGTTCACTTTGGGGCTCCACTGTAGTTGTTGTTGTCCAAAACTGTCTGCGATCCGTCGCAGTCGTTGAAAATGTGAGCGATGAGCCCACCGCGCTGACCTGCTGCCTGCCTGCTGCTCGGCGGTTCGGTTGATCTCCTTCTCTGTTCGCTTGAACAACATCGATGGAAAATGGAACCGGAATTTTGGCCCCGGTCAGCATGGCAGGTTGGTGCGGTTGGTGCCAGTAAAATTAATACTTTTGTTTCCCTTTCGACTCCGGCAAGTGAATGGACATCCCTTACGGTGAGTGTTACGTTTTCAGTCTAGACAAAAGTGGAATATTGCAGGTAGGTAGACGCTGATTGATGCGAAAAGATACGCAACAATGTAATGATTTTTGATTTGCTGAAGTGCAATTAACAAAAGGTGCTATTTGCATGGACAAAGGTCACATGAATGCACTCCATTCGAGGTTAATGGCTCGCTGGGAGAGTCAATCAAATAAGTGCCAACGGCTGGTTCTACCCGACTGTAATTTTGCCCAGGCAGTACGGGCTATCGCATTAGCTATTTACATCGAATGCGCCACTCAGTTGAACTGGACATAATAAAAATTAAGTTCGTTAGAAGCCTTGAAAACCAGAGTAAATGTGTTTGAAACGAGAATAAAACTTGCTTTTGTACAGCAGTGATTACCTAGGTTTATATTACCTGGCGACGTTGTTATGTTGGAATGTGATATTTAGTCAACCTTGATCTTATGCAAAATTGCCACCTAATTATTTTGAAATGTGCTACGGGGACTAAAGATTTGTTATGTAGGTCACAGTAGAACACGTGATATTGCTGCTTAGAAAAGAATCAGAAAGTTGAAGCAATAGTCATATACCTATATTGCTCTGAAAAGTTTTAAATAACTACACTGTTTTTTCATACAATACATTACAATACAATATTTTAATAACAAATTTTACTAAATTTTCTTTAAAAAGTGGGAAAATACAATTCCGGAAGAGCTTAACATCATAACGGGTAAAGTTTGTGGGCGGCCTTCGCTTTCAGAGTTTTAGAGCTACATTACTTGCAAAAGTTTGGTTCCACTTATCCACGTATTGGATATCAAGAAGGCACATCTTCAATAATAGCACTACATACGGTTCTTGTAAGAAAACTAGAAAAGTTTTTTGAAGCAAAAGAAATTTCACTAGCTGCCTTCCTTGACGTAGAAGGCGCATTTGGTAATTCATCTCATTATTCAATGGTTACGACTATGACGAAACATGGTTTCCATATATCCATTATCCACTGGAATGCTATCAAAAAGAGAAACACATCAGCAAACCTTGGCAGCTTATCAGGTATCAGGTATCAGCATCTTTGGCTCGAGCAGCACGTTCCTCACAATCATATGGAAGATTTGTGCCTTGCCCATCTTGCCCGTGTCATCATTTACCTGATGAGGACGGGAAGGAGAACAGGAGGAATAGGAAGGGGTGGATGAGGAATTTGGACAAACACAAACATATATATACCGAGAGATTTTTGTACCCCCGAGGGGATACTGCAATCCTTAGTAGTTAACTTATCAAAAGTACACCCCCTGGGGGGTATACTCATGATAAATAAGAGCTTATAGCTCAATACCGCTTTCGGTAAGGAACATCAAAATGTCTCGTAATTTTAGTTTCCTAAAATCCGATTCATTTAAGACGTAGGATCCAAAGATCCTATGACGCAATTGTGCTACTGCAGGACAGTTGCAAATTACGTGATATGGTGTACCGTAGTCGGATTCACATAAATTACAATGAAAGCCATATGATAATTTAGTCTGCAGTGACGAGTCAGTGATCTGACAAGAATACTGCAATTTACCTTTGAGTGTTGCAAAAGAAATTTCGCAACCTTCTCACAAGGCTTAACAATGAAACTTTTCGTTTGACGACAAGTTTCAAGATTTTCCCAATAACGTACATGTTCAGATGAAAACCAAGATCGAATCTTTTGTTTTATCCAACATGTCGCAATTGGTGAAGCAGGTTCCGGTACGAAAACCGACTTTTCTGCTCCTGATCTTGCTAGTTCATCAGCCCATTCATTTCCGGTTATACCAAAATGGCCAGGAATCCAAACCAGATGAACGGCATTTAGAATGCTTAGTTCTTCTAATTGGGTGTGGCAGGCGATGACTGTTTAAGATTTAGAATTAGCCGCACAAAGGGCTTTTATAGCGGCTTGACTGTCAGAACAGAAGTAGATAATCTTGCCTATCAGTTCTTTCTGAAGTGCAAACTGAGCTCCGCACTTAATTGCAAAGATTTCAGCTTGAAAAACGGTGCAGTAACTACCCAACGAATAGGATTCCTCCAATTCCAGCTCACGGCAGTCAACACCAGCACCCGCGCGACCTTCGTACAAGGAACCATCGGTATAACAGACCACATAGTCGGAAATTTTCCTTTCCATGTAGCCTGACATCCAATCCTCTCTAGGAGGAAAGTCACTTGAGAAAGTCCTATACGGGAAAGTACGCATGAGCGTTACATCGCTAGGAGCAAGAGCGAACTTGTCCTCAGCAACAATTTGCGACCACAATCGAGTATGACCAGTGGAACCGTCCACAGACTGCCAAAGGCCAATCGCGTGTAGTCGATAAGCACATATTAGTGCCTCTTGCTTCAGGTGGAAGTGTAGAGGTTTAATATTGAAAATAGCTTCTAGGGCGGCAGTAGGAGTTGTAGTAAATGCACCAGACTTTGTCATTAAACACATCCTTTGAAGATGGTTTAGCTTTGTCTGGACAGTCACAACTTCCCCTCTCTGCCACCATACAAGACAACCATACGCCAGTATTGGTCTGACAACGACTGTGTATAACCAGTGTATGTATTTGGGTTTAAGCCCCCAAGAGTTGCCAATTGCTCGTCTACATTGCCCAAAGGTTATGCACGCTTTTTTAATTCGGAAATCAATATTTGTGGACCAGTCAAGCTTCGAGTTGAGAATCAACCCCACGTACTTCACTTCGTTCACAACATCAACATCCGAATCGTAAAAGCGCAGAGCGTGAGCTCCATTGGTATTTCTACGTCTTGAAAATAAGACGATAGATGTTTTGCTCGGATTTACCGAAAGTGCAGTTTCTTGGCACCACGTTTCCACGACGCGTAGTGCCTGCTGCATTAAGTCAAATAATGTGCTTATGCACTTTCCAACTACTAGGATGAGATAGTCATCCGCAAAACCATATGACGGATAGCCTAGGTTCCATAAAAGAGGCGAGAGAACGCCACCTTGTGGACATCCACAAACACTTTGGTTCCAAATGCTTGCTTGCCGTAAGGACGAAAAAAGCAATCGGTTACTAAGCATTTGTTCTATCCACTTTATGATTATTGAAGGCACATTATGATAACGAGCAGCCTCCAAAATGGAAGCGAAAGATACGTTATCAAACGCGCCTTCGATATCCAAAAAAGTTCCTAAGCAAGATTCCTTTTGTGAAAAAGCAACCTCAATTTTATTCACCACATCATGTAATAAAGTGGTTGTAGACTTGCCACTTTGATAAGCATGTTGTGCTGAATGAAGAGGAACTTCTACTAAGCTTGTTTCGCGGATGTGGTGATCAACAATCCGCTCAAGTGATGTAAGCAAGAAAGACGATAGACTGATTGGTCTAAAACTTTTTGCTTGCTCGTATGTCGCGCGTCCACCTTTAGGAATAAACTTAATGGTTATTTCACGCCATTGAGTTGGGATGTACCCAATAGCAATACTACACACAAACATCCTTCTCAGAATGTGTTTGAAGTACTTGAATCCTTTTTGCAGTAGAATAGGGTATATTCCATCTGTTCCAGGAGATTTGTATGGGGAGAAGCTGTTCACGGCCCACTCAATCGCTTCAGTTGTGACAAGTCTCCGAGCAAAAGCCCTTGAGTCTAAGCCACCTAAAACGATTTCTGGATCGTTTCGAACTTCAGGGCCCGGAAAGTGACTATAAAAGAGACATTCCAGGATTTCATTGTCATTCGAACAGTGTTCACCGTTCGAACTTCGAATGTTATTAACCTGATAATCTTTCGATTTTGACAGTATTTTATTAAGTCGACTTGCCTCGCCGAAACTGGAAACGTTGCTACAGAACCTGTGCCAGCTCGTGCGTGCTGAAGATCGTAGAGCCTTTGCACAGGCTTTCCGGGCATGCTTGAAAGGATCCACGCCATCCCTCCGACGTCTATTCCAGGCTCTCCTGCATCGTTTTTTTAGTTCCGCGAGATGAGAGTTCCACCACGGTGTTCCTCTAGTCGTTTTAATAGTTTTTAGCGGGCAAGCTACTTCAAAAGCTTCCGCAATAAAAGATGTTGTGACATCTACAGCCACATCCAAGTCGATCGATGACTCAATCGTCGGTTCGAATCCTTGAAATTTCGTCGCCAGTTCCTCCTCAAAGAGTTCCCAGTCAGAAAATCTCGGATTGCGAAATGTTGCAGCGTTCAAGGAGACACCCAAATGATCAAAATACATAAAGCAATGATCAGATATTGGTGTCTCATTTGAAACATGCCATTGTGCCAACTCATGACTGATCCTGTTAGAGCATAGTGTTATATCTAACACTTCCTCTCTACCAGCTCGTACGAAAGTTGGACAATTGCCAATGTTGAGTATTCCAAGGTTGGTACTACTCAAATATTCCATCAAATTAGAGCCTCTCAGATTGATATCCGAGCTGCCCCAAATGATGTGATGGGCATTGGCATCACTGCCTACAATGAGCGGAAGCCCATTAGATTGGCTGTATCTCACCACATTTCTGAAATCGTCGCTGGGAGACCGTTCATCGTGTGGTAAGTATGCAGAACAGTAGACATAGCGCCTATGGACATCATCCACGACGAGTTCTACTGTGACTGCACAAATATCTCGAGTAGTCAACTCCGAGATAAGGCATGCACTAATTGACCTATGCAACAATATGCATGCACTGGGCATCAAACGAGGATTTGTCATACCAGTTTTGCTGAAAACAGCAAAGTTCTGGTTTCCAATATCCGTCGAATGAAAGTACCCCTTGCGAAAATATGGCTCCTGAACCAATGCGATGGTGACAGAGCCATTAAAAAGTTTTTCGCATAAATACAAATTTGCTGCCCGTTTGTGTTGAAGATTTATTTGTGCGACTCTAACTATTTGACTAGCGGAGTATATGCACAAACAATCTCCAACACAGATCAGACAGCAAATTGTAAGCGAAGCCAATTAAGTTGGCCAGAACGCACTTGGCGTAAAACCGATAAGGGAAATTGGGCAGGACTACTATGCTGTTCCCACGAAACGCAAGGGACAACAAAGATCGACCGTACCAGAGCCCCGCATGGCACAGTAGGGGCAAGATGCCCAAAGCACTCCGTTCGCGACTGGCATGTTTTCACCCCTCCAGCCATTCAGTCATCGGCACGGAGATAGACCTTGACTTAGGGGCACCTGATTTGCCGACTCCCGGCAGGATCAGGTCCCGTGGCTCAATTTTTGCCCAAACGTACAATTCGGCACCAACCGCCAAAGGGCGTAAGTGCAGATTGTGTAAAACAGACCGATTAAGAGTCTCTCTCTCTCTCTGTGCTAAGCCAGCTGAGAAAATAACTCTCTCCCGGTGTGCTCACACCCCGCAGCCGCGCCCTCCGAAAATCCTGCGCCGAACTGCATGATAAGGTAGCCGGAAACCACACGGCGAGTGTTCCACCTTCTCTGTCTGCATACGACAACCAAAGTTCCGTACCACCAGGTGCGCAACTTTGGCTACCGTACCCCAGCCGGCACCTCGTGGAGGTAGAGATAGGAGTTAGAAAACAGAGGTGATATATTTGCACATGTGCACTCATTTGCCAGCCTTGGCAGCTTAACTATCAGTGTAAGAGCAGTAAAAAGGCGCCCACAAGGAGTCGTAATATCACCTCTATTGTGGTCTTTAATAGTTGATGACTGTTCACCAAAAGTTGACAGCTCTTGACTTCGAAATACACTCAAGTCGCTTTTTACGCGAAGGATACGTCCCGCGTAAATCAAAACCGCGTAAAAATAGTCGCGTAAAAAACCGCGTAAAAAGCGACATCAGTATAATTGGCTTCGCCGATTATATATGCATAATTGTCCGTGATTTGAACATTTAATTCTATTATAGCTAATAGAATGCAAACTGCTTGAAATTTTTAGTTGATGTGGTGTAATAGGGAAGGCTTAAACATTAATCGTAATAAAATGACCATTTACGCGAAGGAGAGTTTCATTCAATAATATGAACTTGAAAGGAATAGTTTTGAAACTTTCAAACACCGTCAAGTACCGTGTAGTGTTTCTTGACAGTAAACTTGTGTGTGGAACACACAATTAGGGCAAGCAGTACAAGCAATCTATAGATATGTAAAAGAACTTTTGGTAAGCAATGGAGACTGAAACCGAAAATAATCTGTTGGATCTACTTAGCTATTGTGAGATCCAGGATTACCTATGCTTCGTTGGTCTGGTGGCTAAAAACGAAAGAGAAGGCTACCCAAAAAAGGTAGAAAGACTTCAAAGGCAAGCCACTCTCTGAACACTAGGTGCAGTTTAGGGCTGTCTAACCGGTAGTACGGGAGTACCGAAACCGGTAATACCGGCCAATTTTTGGATACCGAAATACCGGTTTTGGAAAAGCAAAAAACCGGCATTTCCGTTATTTTCTAATCTGCTTGTTTTTTCCAATTCCTTATTCGAATAAGAACTAAATTTGATAAAAGAAAATATACTCTTAGAAAAACAACTTGGTGTTAATGCCGACGAGATTCTTCGACTACTAGCAATGAAGAGAGTGAAATTGTGGGTCAAATAATTATAGCTCTTGAGCCCGTTTATGGTACAGTAGAGTAACTTTGCTGTAAAAATATTTTATTGTATGAGCCAGACATTGCGTTGCAATTTATTTTTGAACAACTTGATATTCAAAAGCCACCAAATTATTCGAAGTTCTCAAATAACGAATTTACGAAACAAGATCAGGGCCCAGAAACGTCACTTACAATAGTAAATTGTTATTCAATAATGAAGTAATGAAGCTTCAGTTTCAACAGAAGTAGCGCCGCTTCTAATCTAATCTAATCTAATCTAATCTCACACTAACGCAGCCAATACTTGAAGGCATCCTGGAAAATGACGATTGCATGAATCAATCATTTTTCTTGTCAACGGCCAGGCCAACTGCGCAGCATGTACCGCAGAGAGAATTTCAAAGATTCCAGTGGAATTAGAAATTATACTTAATTCCAATCAAACCTTTGAAATCGAGGGGAAGGAAGAAAGCGTGGACCTCCCGTACCAAACGCTTCCAATAAAGGAATTGATATATTTCCAGTTTTCATTGTACAGTGTACAGTCGTTGGGAGTATCTTTGCTAATAAGGATTAAGTGATACTCCTGACCCTCGGGGATGAGCTTGTGGTTTTTAGACCAAAAGCCAGGCTGCAATAGGCCAAGGTTATAACGCCTTAGTTCGCTCTCTGAAAAGAGACAAAAAAAAAAAAAAAAACAAACAAACCCATTACAAGACAATCAAGGGAACCGCAGAAATATGGTATGAAGTAATAAAATAATCTTACCGGCGCGAACAATTTTGACAAGAAGATTTGAGAAGAAATGGATATTTATAGGTGCATTTGTATATTAGTAAACGAATTCAAAATTCTGTTTTCTTTTCTACTTTACCTTCGAAGAATGACTCCTATTCACATACTTTTTCTGCAAAGTCGTATCATTTATATATTTGCTATATTTTATATTTTATAAATTTATATTCAGTCTGAGAGGCTGCTTTCCGAGCTATGATCGTGTTCTTCTGCTTCTGTTAAGTCAGGTTCAGACTCTTCACTGTCCGAAACTTCCGGTAATTCGTACAGTTTGTACACCTCCTTACGTAATAGAGATTTATCATGAAGCAACCCCATGTAGTCGTCTCTTGTTTTCCCAAACACTGCTAGGTCTTTATCCAATGATTGATGCCAGGTATCGCATGGTCTGCACTTTCTCTTGGGGCCTTTACATGCAAAATTATAAGCGGCGTGTAGCAGATGATTTTCCTTCCTTCTCATGATATGTCCCCAGTACATAATCCTGTGGATTCGTATTTTCTTTGTGATGGTACGATTCAATAACAATCGTCTTGTAGATGTACTTTTCTTATACCCGCAAGCCTCAAGCCATCCAAAATGGTTTTTCTCTCAAATCTTCGAAGTGATCTACGGTTTTGAGAGGTGAGTGACATTGCATTAAGGCCAAAAGATACCGTTGGGATAATGACCGTTGCGTAGATTCTCCGAACTATACTCCAGGGTGGTTTGTTTTTTTGTACAAATGGTAGTATAACCTTACTCACTCGCGTTGCTTTTAGGGTTCTTTGACGCACGGTTTCGGGTCGATTCAACGTGGCCGTCATGTAGATGCCAAGATATCGTAAGGAGCCACTGGAGACTATCTTCATCCCCCCAATTTCTACTGTCTCGGTTCTCGGCTCTTTGGTTGAGAAAGGATCTCTGATCAGAAGTTCTGACTTTCCAGGGTGAATTTCCAGGCCTGCTTCGGCAAGAAGTTCCTTAAGTGTAGCAGTTATACTGTTCAGCTTATCTATATCCTTGCAAATAATGTTAAGGTCATCCGCGTATGCCAGGATTAACGGTAATCGTAGTTTTGATCGTTGTTCGAGATGTATGTCTGGATATTGTTCCTTTAAGCGACAGAGAACATAGTGCAGTACAATGGTAAATAATCTTGGTGATAAGGGACAACCCTGTTTTACTCCCTTGGTTAAACAGAAGCAGCGCCGCTTCGTTTCAAAACTGGCTTCAATCAGCGTCATTGAAACGATTTTCACTTCACCATGACGACCGGTTTTAAAGTTTCATTTGTATTTCTCTATCAAATAGTCAGAAAAAGGTCAGCCTAGACTTTCAATGTAATTGAATTGATTTTGAGTAACATTTCCTACAATTTAACGCATATTATGATTAATCTACACAACATCGACAAATGGTGCCAGACTGTCAATCGTCGTCATTTGACATAGTCAGTAGCTTCAGTTGAAACTTGCTTGAAACGTTCTGTTCAACAAATGAAACAAGTCGCTTCAGTATGAAGCGAAGGTAAGACAAAGTTAGCTTCATTTATTTGTTTCGACGATGCCGGATTCTGATCAGAATACGGGGATCTTTGTGCTTTTTGAGCATTCTTGCCATCAAAGGATCTGCCAGGAAAGAATTTGGAATATTTTTCAACTCATTTGAGTGATAAATGATTAAACAAGGAGATGAAATCTGCATCCCACTATCTTCGAATAGTGGGATTGATAACAAAGAAGAGAAGGTATTTGTGAACGATGATGAAGAGGATGACGTTATGCAGGAGGTCCGGTTTGGGGACAGAGAAAATTTTTTTGAGAGGCTGTTAGGAGACCGGGGTGTTAATTATGCTGGAAGCTACAATACAAGATATTTTGTAAATAATTAAAGGCGGGTTTCCCTACTATAAATTTGAAGAAATGGAAGGAAAATTCCTGATGTGCTTAGTGCCGTTCGCCAGACATCGATGAAAGCGGAAGTTTTTTCAATTGTTGGAAGTGTTGGCAATAAAATTCGTTCTAGTAAGGGAACTAAATCGCTAAGAGTATTATATCTGCTTGAATTCTACTTTGCTAAGCAACAATACTGAAGCTAAAGTTTCAAAAAGAAAAGATTTACTGAAAAACATCGACATTTCTATTGATTTCGAATAATCTGCCAATACCGGGTTTTTACCGGTATTACCGGTATTTTCTACGCCAATACCGAAATACCGGTTTTCACCAAAAGCGCCTAATACCGACAGCCCTAGTGCAATTAGAAGTACACCATCGAAACCATTGGATGCCATTGCCATTGGACCACGAATTGGCATATAATTCCTATGGGCAGTTGGTCGGCTGTGTTCCAAGCTGAAATACAAGTAATTATAGAATGTACGACTGTGAGCTTGCGCAGACTATAGATATACAAATATATGCATCATGTCCGACAGATAAGCAGCGCCAAATATTCTAAAGTCGACGACATGCACATCAAAACATGTCAGGGAGTGAATTCAATCACTCCAAAAATCGTCTTGTCGTAACCAAGTCAACTTGTACTGGGTCCCAGGTCAAGGTAATGGAGTTAAAAGTATGGGAATGCACGAAAGTAGAATCAAATTGGAATAAGACATTTAATGCTAGGCAGTCGAAACGGTTTATCTCTCCAAACATTTCAATGATTCGCATAATCCTGAAGCTTTTGAAGAAAAATCTAAGTTTTTATGCTGGTCTTATAACAGGACATGGTCCGACCCGCTATCATCTGAAGCTTATAGGAAAACTTCAAGATGGTATATGTCGCTTCTATGACATAGAAAAAGAAGACTCGGGACATCTGTTATGGCGATGTCCGACAATTTTTAATAAAAGATTAAGGTTTTCGGCAGAGGGCTGTTGGAACCCTCTGATGATGTTTGGAGAACAACTCCCAGCGCAGTAGTGCACTTCACCCGAAGTGTACCATCGATCTGGACAAGAGTCTCAAAGTGTATCACTGACCTGGACAAATGCTATTGAGACCGAAGCACCGCAAGCATCAAACAGCATTGGTGAGATTGAGAAAGATAGCATTTTGAAAAACTGAAATATTTCTTAAATAACGCTACAACATAGTTTTTCGAATCATTGTATGTAAAACCCGTACCTGATATGATATGTCACTACAATTGAATATTCAAAATCGTCTAATAAAAGCGCACTCTCGTTGAAAATTTTGCTTCGTTCTTTTTTCTCTCTCTAGTGTGCTGGCTTGGCCTTAAAGGGTGTCCACGGGAAAATTGCGGCACATTCAAATTGCTCTAACTTTTAAGCCGTTGGGTAAAATCAACTGAAAGTTTGCATCGAGAACGTTCAAAGTGCATTGTTTATACTGTGTGAGTCTGTTTTATCAGGTGCGAAAAGATATGAAAAATGCGGTCGAAAGAACAGCTCGTTTGCGAAAAAGTTCTGCACAAGTACCTACATCGAAAATCAGAATCTGTCACATCGTGCCATCGGTAAAAAGTTGGGAATCCCAAGTCCTACCTACTGCAAAGGATAAGGTCTCTGGAACATCACAGAGAACCTCTGAAAACGGAAAATGTCGAACTTTGTCAAGAAATTCTTGATTTGGTAAGCAATTTGTACATGTGGAAAGCGGAGTACACCTTTCGCGATCCCAGGTACCATCAACATAGACAGGTGTGTTTGAATAAGTATCTCCAAAAGCGATTTTTTCCTCTTCTGAAGTCTCACAACTGTCCTACGGTCTTCTGGTAGGATTTGACTTCATGCCATTGTGCAAAGGCCGTGCTGGAGTGGCGTAAGGTAAATAATGTCGATTTCGTGCCGAAAGATCATAACCCCTCAAATACACCGGTGCTGCGGCCAATCGACAAATATTAGGCTATTATGAAGCAGAATCTTCTGAAACATCCTCCAGCCAAAACAGTTGAAGCAATGAAGAAAGTATGGGTGAATATGCAAACTATGTCGATTTTGAGGTTGTACAAGATCCCATGGATGGCGTTAAGGCCAAAGTACGGGTATTCGGATACGGAGGCGAAATTTAATAAAATAAAAACGCTAAAACTAAGTTTAATTGTTTCATTTGATGTACCCTAAGTTTGATGGCAATCGGATAAAAACTTAAATTTTGCGAATTAATTTTATGTGCTTTAATTTTACCGTGGACACGTGGTACGTCACGCAAATTTTGAATAAAATCAAACCCCCCTCCCCCCCTTGTCACATTTCGTCACACATTCGTGACCCCCCTGAGAAAGTACGTCATGCCACGGCAACCCCCCCCCCATACTTCACTACAAAAAAAATTAAATATTCATTCCAACCTTTTTATTTAGATCTATCAAATGAATTTCTGCAAATCAAAAAAGGAAAATTTTTGACCTTATAAGTTATCGATTCACGGATTTTGAAGATGATCTCCAATTGCGGCGATCGGATCCGCTTCAGAAGTCGCTGATGTGTCATCGATTAATGTTTCGCGCATATCCACGCTTTTCGCATCCATCCACTCAAATTCGTCTGATCTAGTTGAAAGAATCAGGACTTCCTGCTGACGTCTTGGAGCAACACGCCTTGGAAGAACTTTTCTGATGGTTTTTGTCATTTTGTGTATTCATTCAATCGTGCAATGATTCAACACTACCTTAGATGCGAAATTTAATCCGCAAGTGGCATAAACTCTATCCTTCAGAGAGCTTTTGAGTGAGGTGCAATATAAATTATACCGAAAAACCTTAAAAGCAGCCATGGAACTTCGGTATGAATTTTTGTTCATCGATTGAGTTCAGAACGAATATCGAGGGAAAACATTGCTATGGGTCTCTGGTAGCATCCCGTAGCCCATCAAGAGTTTTTGCGACTGCTGTTTGCGGTTGCAAAAATCTTTTAGGCAGAACGGTACTCAAGCAGCTCTTCAGCGGTGTACTGTATATTCTGTAAAGCCTTAATGAAGAGTTCATACTACATAAAATAAGTGAGTCCTGTTCACACATATATGTTAAAAAAAGCTTTCATTCAAAGAATTTAACTATTGGTCTTAAAATCCATCAGTACGTTAATTTTATAGAAGCCTTCAATAGTTGTATCTTAAAATGAAGGCTAAATTATCCTGAATAAATTTTCCATTCGATTTCTTTTCATGTGACGTCACATAACTTCATACCCCCCCCCCTTACGTTACAAATCGTCACGAATAGGTCAGCCCCCCTCCCCCCTATAAGCGTGACGTACTTTATGGATGCCCCCTTAGTTAAACAATGACAATCGCTTCTGATAGTGGTGCATCGTCTTGACAACATAGCTATAATAAAACGGGGGATATATCAAAATAGATCAAACAAATGGTCGCAGTAATAAAAATACCCAACACGTAAAAAATACTCCACGTCTATCACTTTTTTGTGGCGCCAGTACATTCGTATAAATAAAGAAACAGTTTTCTTGGGCATCTCCAAGTGGTCCAACTTTTCCGCCATGATTCCTCAACAAGTAAACTTAATTTTCAGCATTATGAAAGGAAAAACATTTATCTCGTGCAAAACAAATTGAGGACTACTAGGTACAATGCTTGCGGCGATGAATTTGATGCTGTTGGCGTAATTTATGTTTATACTTACATTAACCTTCTGGCTGTACAAAAAAATACTTACGTTGTCTGTACATTGGGGTCAATTTGACCCCAAAATTCAAACTGCTATATCTCAGCGAAAGCTTGACGGATTTCCGAATTTTTAGATGTTCTAGAAAGATTATTTAATGGACTAAATGATAAAATTATGCATGGCGACTTGGCGTTGGAGGGGGCACCTTTTACAAGGAGGGGTTTTAGTAAAGAAAACTCGGAAAAATCCGATTTTTTCAGATTTGTGACGTTTATATCACGAAATGCTTATCACCTAGAGCGATGGTTCCTTCTACAAAAATATTCACGAACACGAGATCTTTAAAGTTACTTGTGGCATTTTACAGGATTTGCTCGCTAGGTGGCGTTAATGCGAGAATAATCACATGTCAGGTTTACGTGTTCACCTTTTGGTTCACCTTTTGGTAAAACTTGCGCGTGTCATTAGTTCAGAATAGTTATCATAACCCTTCATGATCTCTGTCAGTGTCCTCCTTATGGCGCTTTTCCCTCTTCAGGATCATGGTCAACTCATTTCGCGCTCATCGATACTTGGACAAATTCTCCCTCGAGGCAACTGTTAGGGAGTGTTTCCAAGCTACAAGCGATGGTTGGCATTCTCCGTCAAGTCAATCATTTCGTGCGCTCGAAGTTTCCTCCCGCAGAACCGCGGCTGTGGCCTCATTGACGGCCAAAGGTGTTCTATTCCATCCGTTTCCGATGGTTGAAGCAACTAACTTTACAGAGGAAGGTAGAGCTTCATCGAGTACGCGCGCGTAGTTGTCTAATTGCCGAGTATTTAACCGAAGAGGACGGCTTTGTCACGAGGTATAAACCGTCGATAGTTTTGAGTGCACATGTACTGCTACATGGTAATGGTCCGAGTCGATATCCGCACCCTGTAGGGTGCGTACATTGGTGATGTTCGAGAAAAACCGGCCATCGATGAGAATTTGCTCGATCTGGTTCAAGATTCGGTGGATCTTCAGATGGTGCTCGATCACCGGTTTATTTGCTTCCCTGCCGACCTGGGCGTTCATATCCCCGATGAAGATCTTGATATCCCGAGGTGAGTAGCAGTCGTACGTTGCCTCCAGCTGCACTTAGAATACTTTCTTTTCGTCGTCGAGTCTACCTTTGTGGGAACAATGCACGTTTATTATGGTGTAGTTCAAGAAACAGCCTTTAATCCTCAACATGCACTCATTGATCGCTTTCCAGTCCATTACGCGATGCTGCATACTGATCATCACTACGAAGCCCGTTCCCAGCTCGTTGGTCGCTCCACTGGTAAAAATGGGCTTTGCCGCCACGAATCCTTCACACCCTTTGCGACAGATCTCCAGCAGTGCCACGAAGCCAAACTTTCGAGGTTCTAACTGATTGAACCCTGTCGCCACCCATGAAATTCGGCGATCTGCAGCTCTAGGTACTAAGTTTCCATCCCATGTCCTTATTTCGTCGCCTTTGCTCATGCTGAATGTTTCGAGTCGAATTTCCTTGATTTTTCGTAATATGTTAGACCTAGATAGGTTGCCGTATTAGGACCACGCTATCGAGTCTCGTGATGGGGCTGCCATCTTATAGTGCCGAGGGAACACTGTGCACAGTGTGCATCCTTCCCTGTTGGTATACGATCTTAGGTTGGTTACCCGATCTCCGTTAAGGTTGCTCGTATTCCGGCTTGTACCTCGAGGAGGTAGGAATAAAAGTTGCTGGACTAGAGGCTAAGGACCCTGTGGTCTGTATTAGGAATTGTAAACAATTGTGAGCACTCTCGATTGTGGATATACGTTCTTGGTCATTTCAGAGCCATTTTCTCATGGTGACAGAAAGCGGTATCTGACCGAAAGAATACGGAGCAGCCATCTAAAAGGATATCAAGTGTTGCCTTTACATAAATAAGATATTAAATAAGATATTTTATTAAGATACTAGCTGACCCAACAAACTTAGTATTGCCACAAATTAAACTGTGTTGTACATAAATCGTGAATCTCGAATGACCTTTGTCACAATCTCGAGTTTTGCAAGTTTCTGGGGAGTTCATGGGTGTTTTGATATACAAATTTTCCTCGCAGTAAAGTAGAAAACAACTCCCCCCATCGCTTAGCCTGAATAAAGCGGATAGCATTTAAATATTCGCCATCATTACGAACCATTTCGCCGAATACCATTTTGCGGAACACCAATTCTCGGTTGACCATAACGCGGAATATAGAGTTTCGCAGAATACCATTTCGCGAAAAACCTTACGCGAGATGTATCATTTCACGGAAAATCTTTTCGTAGGAAGTATCATTTCGCAGGGGTGACACAACTGAAGGAAAGTAATAGAGGTCAGTAGATCTAGGAAAATAAATAAACCTAGATAGAGGTGATCTCTACGGGGGGCTGCCCCCCGCAGTGACCGACGCTTCCGACGGCAGGACGCCGGCAACACTTGCGGCCTATGGCCGACTCGCGCTGAATTATCTAATGTTACTATTGATAGTTTTTGGTGGTCTTGTTATTGATCAATGTTTTATGAGTCTAAAATTTCTCGAGTTTGATTAGTTTTCGAGTTACGTAAAAATTTCTGTTTTATTTGTATGAGAGTCCTTATCCCCCTACCACAGGGGTGAGGGGTCTCAAACCATCATTAAAAAAATTCCTGCCTCCAAAACCCCCCACATGCCAAATTTGGTTCCATTTGCTTGATTACTTCTAGAGTTATGAGGAAATTTGTATTTTATTTGTATGGGAGCCCCCCCCCTGTTAAAGCAGGGAGAGATTTCAATTCACCATAGAAAACATTCTTGTCTCCAAAAACACCTACATGTAAAATTTTGTTCCATTTGCTTGATTAGTTCTCGCGTTATGCAGAAATTTGTGTTTTATTTGTATGGGAGCCCTCCCTCTTAGTGGGGGGAGGGGTCTCTAACCATCATAAGAACCTTCCCTGGCCCCAAAAACCCCTATATGCAAATTTTCAAGCCGATCGGTTCAGTAGTTTTCGATTCTATAAGGAACATACGGACAGACAGACAGAAATCCTTTTTTATAGGTATAGATAAGATATACCAAGATAGTAGACGGTGTCATTTATCACGGAAATTTCGCTTTTCAGTCCACAGGTGCAACCTGTCTGCTAATATTTTTCATACTTTATAATTTTTTATACTTTCTTAGAGCAAATGGGTTGAACCGCTTTTCGGTGCCAACAAAAGTGTTAATACACTCCAATAGCTTTTTACGTGATTTTTCTATAAAATTACGAAAAACTTTTTTCACATCTGGTTTTGTAAGGCGAAATCCATTTTAAAATGTTTGGAACCTGTTCGATATGTTATGACAGCTGATTTCAAAAAGTATTAATAAAAAATGACGGACAGAAACCAAATGAGTTGCATGACAAATCGTGTAAAAAGCGACTTTACTGTGCAAATTGAACTGCCAACCTGTCCGAATACCGTACTGGCTTACGTCTATCTTCTACGAACAAAAATTCGCGTGTTTCCAATGCGAAGCTTTTCAATTGATGGAACAATTAATTTAATGAAGACACGATCATTTCCAAATTCGAATGAAGTTAAGACATAACATAAACATAAAAACATAAATATGGTTGATTTGAAAATTGACAGTTTTCGCAGAGTCACAAAAGTTGAATTGTTTCTTTAGATTTATAGGTTAGACGTGGGTTTTTTGTAAGCAATTATCAGGCCGGGATCTAGGTAGATATCCTGCTCTTGTGAGTGTTAATGTAAAGTGATAAATCCTCTGAAACCGGACTTTCAAGTACTGCCCCATTTGTTTACTAATTTCAAATGGTTTACGACCTTTTATCGTCGTCCTCTACTAAGGGCTCACACCGTTTGTAGACGAATGTATTAGGTTAGATATCAAAAAAATTGGTGCAGCAGGTTGTTGCAAAGTCTGAGTCATCTAGACATGTCCAGAATAGCTTTTTAAATTGCGGTATTGTATTGCCACATATCTCAATATTTCTCCCAATCTTGTATCTACCACTTGCGGATTTTTTATCAAAATCTTACAGTTGTTTAAAATTATTCGTCATTAACTTCATAGTTCGAGGCGGTTTCATATGTTGAACAACGTATAGTTGAAGAAATTATGTTTCGACCATAAGATGAAGACCTCGGCGCAAATTAGGATGTACGTTGAATGTCAATGGTATTGGAATTCTGTGAAAGGCCATACTGAGTGCCGAGTGCGTTGTGCACTTTGCTAACTGTCGCGAGACCTCTTGAGCGCACAGGCCGCTGTACAATCGTAAACAATAATTTGAAAAATGCGGTTAGTGTGAGCCAAGGAGCCAACGAAGAAAGAAGAGCAAAAAATTAATTGATGATAGCATTAAACGGAACGGAAGACCCCTCAGCAGCAGCAGCAGCCGCCGCAGTACAAGAATGGGACTGCAGAAGGCCAAGAATTGCGTTCTTTTATGTTACATTTTTCGTTTTACCTTTCTGCTGTAGCTTATTTCGCTGGAAAGGCTATAATTTCATAACAGGTACTTCATCGAAAAAGTTTGTTGAACCAGATAATGATATGTGCCATTTGATTCGGTGTAATCAATCGACGGCATATGAATCAATGAAGTTTTACCCAAATTTCTCGGGTGCAACTACAGCGATGTTTATCAACTAGAGTGAGACTAAGTGTCAATAAATCATTGGAGTTTGAAGCCTTATTTGTTCTTTGTAGGGAATGGTCGACATTGGCATCTTCGTTCTTTTCTTAACGGTGGCCTTAATAAACTTAACAAACATACGAAAGGACAAAATACACTGCTGGATGAATTGTAATGGGATTTTATTTTAATTTTATTACACAAAAGTAATCATAGTAATAAAATATAAACTAGTTTCTGTCGTCGGTCCGTTTTAGCCTGCCCTTCCGAAAGCTTTTGTAAGCTAGGCAAGCACTGCAAGCCGTATATATCTCAAACCGGGCAAGAGGACAGAGGGATCGTGATTTTCTTATTCAACTCGTGGCTTGGCAGCTAGCTTTCTTCGCCGCGCGGTGGCCATGAAACGCGACAATCCGACCGACGGTCAGAGCCAGTGCTCAGTGCCGTTCGCCGGACTGCCCAGTGCTGATACTTTTCGTTGTCTATGTCTCCGCAGTCAGAACCACAGAATCAGTCAGCCTGGGATTGATAGGTAGGTAGGTAGTTACCGACGAACGTAGTGTGGCAGAGCGGGCGCGGCGGTGCGGTGTGGTCCACTAAACGGTGACCGGTTACTGCGGGCTACCGTGCTGTACACGAGCCACAGTGTGTTGTTTATATTTGCGGTAAAATGGAGAATATTACGTCAAGCTTGTTGGCAATTTCAAGGTTGACAGTATCTAATCATCCACAGTGATTTTATCCAGTGCACTCGCCTGAACCCATTGAATTCCTTACCAGGACCACTCCCTCGAGCAGAATGTGGTTATTTTGCTTGCACACCAACAAGCGATACAAGGCTGAACTTTTGCGTAAGTGGCTTAATTTTAATGATTTCAAATCAACTTTTAAAAATAAATTTAAATAGATTTTTAATGAAAATGTAAAATAATTTTCATTTAATTTACAAAAAAAAATTACGAAGTCTATTTGAGTTGAAGTTTACAGACAATTTTAATGGTTTCAATCAGTGGCAAACCTGTTATCTGTTCGAACATTTTGATGCACCGGAAAAAAGGTTAATTTTCTCGAGAAAAGCATAGGGTAGGTAGGTAATCGCTTTTGCATTTAACCCCATCGATGCCGCGCTCCATTTTACGACGCTCATAAATGTAGACCATAACAGTTGACGTAATTTGTTAAAGCTGCCCTGTTATTCATGCCACTCCTCCTAGAGTGTAGACCGACTGCCACGGAACTGACACAGAATGTGCAGAACTTGTGCATTAGGAGATTTTTATAACTTCCAATAATGAAGCAATGAAACTAGTTTCAACGAAGAATTCGCAAAAATAGATGCACACAAGAGAGGTAGATTCAGCCCACTGGCTTTTTTTCCCTATTGAGTCGACCTCAGCTTGTTAATGTTTTCCACAGAAGTGATCTGTCCAGCGGTTTTTGTAACTCAGATGGTAACCTTTTTTTTCCATTCCTATAGAAGTGAAAAGTACGTATGTATGAAGGAAAGGTATATCTACCGAAGTTGCGCGGTCAGCCAGCAAACGCCGGTAAGGAAAGAGAGCAAATCAAATAAAAAGTCTATTACTGCCACGCGGTCTCATGGCACTTCTCCGGTGCGACCCGGCTGCGCGCTGTTGATTCAAAACAAGTATTTTTATGATGATGAAGAGACCCGCAACTGTTCCTAGCGTGGTCTTGGTCCTTTGCCGTCTTAGTCTCGCTGCCAGTACAGATTGCACACGTTGAAACATAATACGGACCGCGCACAGCGTGTTTTATATTCACCATTTGTTCGGTTGTGGAACGCGGATTAAAGAGCCATGCTTTCCGAGCGGGATTCGCGCGTGAATAAGGGAGAAAAAGAGAAAATTATAACCATAACCAAATTCGTCATCGTTGGTAATGGGTAGCAAAAATGGCAGCCCTTGTCATTTACGGGCACTGCGCTGAGCCATCAGAGCTACCCAGAGGGGGAATTTAGACCCTGCCTAAAATGGTGGCACTGTAGGGTGGGACCGCGTCACATTTGTTGACAGAACAATATTTTTTTTGTGGCCACCATGCTGAAATGGCATAAAAGAGAAGCGCAAAAAAAACAATATTTAGGATTTAGAAGAGGTTTTTAACTACAGTGACCGGGTTTACCGCTCAGAATCGTACGATTACCGGTGTGCGAACACGAAACTCAAAGCCACTATTGCTGGTGGAAGTTTGGATTTTTTTCCTATTGCAACGTGTCTGCTGCAAGGTATACAAATAGTAGGTAACGACGAAATGCCATCCTCATGTCATTTGTGCGTTTGCAGCAGCAAAGCCAGTACTTGATTTAGTAAGCTCCAGAAGTAGTTAGCGTTTTCCGAATATACGAACCGAAACAAGGGGCCCGTACATGGCATCACAATGCAACCTTAATGTTGTTTTAAAATGAAAGTGTATTGTTCTCTAATTTAAGAAGTTTTGATAAGAAACCAAGCTAAAGTTGTTCTAGATTTTATTAAGGAGTATCACTTGTAACAGTACAATTAGGATTGGAATAATATTATAAATTATTTTTGTGCACCTTACTAAGGTGACCTTAGTAGAATTCATACATTTTTCTCGTTTAATTATGATTTGTTTCACAATAAAGACTAATAGAAACTAAAATCTAATTGATTAATGAAAAGATTAAGAAACAAAACATCAGGATGTTTCAAGTTTTTGGATACGAGTAAAGAGATTCAACGACGCATTTAAGCTGGAAGTCGAGTCAATTTTTTCCTCCGCTAGACGCTTCGATCAAGGAGTCGCCACACAAAGCTACCGATGTACAAAACGCCTACGTTTGTGCTACTAAATGTTCCCGCCCAAGTAACATTTTCGTTGTACAATAGCTGTTCAAGCACTTGATCCACGGGAATTAGCCGTACAATAATTTAAAGAGTACGCGAATATCGGTTCTAAGCAGGCATTCAATCGCGCAGTTGATGATCCAGCAAACAAATTTTGGCTGTACTAATCCTGCATTCGTCCAGACGTTACAAACGATCAAATTTCTGATATGGTATGAGCAAATCTAGAGATGTCGCAAGAACCTGAAGTAGTTCAACTGGTGGTGAAAGGTGCAGATATTACTAGCATGACTTCGATCCCGCTGTAAAGTCAAATGCATTGAACCCCTCGAGTTGGCTCCGAGTTTGAGGATTATTCTGCTAAAAATAATTCGGAGATCCCCAGTCGTCAACTTGACTCTAACGGAAGATACTCCACTGGAAGTTATATAGAAATCAGTATAATAAAGAGTGACTCCAGTCGCATTTGTTCAGACGATAACTCTCAGTTTGCACTAACTGTCACCGATAGTGCCATCTGCTTTTATTATCAAAATGTAAGACGCTTGAGGATCAAACTTGCCGTATCTTTCTAGCATCTTATGATTGTAGCTACGACGTAGTTTTGCTAACGGAGTCTGGATTTAATGTTAGCATCAATTCATTGCATTTTTTGACGTAGGACTACGTCTTACGGCAAGTGTTGAGACTGGGTGTCATTCCAAAAAATCGAAAAATACGAGTGTCACGAAAAATGACAGGTTTTAAGCGCTAATAGCTCAGCGGTTTTCCGATCGATTTTCAGTATTCTTACACCAATCGATTGGAAAATCTTCTAAGAATTGGCCCAAATGAAGAAAAGTATGGATTCTTGATGTAGAACTATTGAAAAATTGAAAATAATGAACCTATGCTTTACCAGAATTCTTGCTTCGTGATTGGTTGTTGGAAACGACGTCATCAAAGTGGAAATGCGTTTTCATACTTTGGCTTATAATTCAGTCAATTTTCAATAGATTTCCAAGATATTTACACCAATTGATCGGAAAATCTATTTAAAAAATATTGAAAATATAGAAAACTATTGATTTTCAATGCACGTCATTAGAAAATTGAATTCTTTTCATTTTTTTGCCTTCCTACGTCAGTGCTTCCCTAGCACGGATAACAGAAATATATACGATATGAGCTATGGGTTAAGCTTTCTTATGATTATATGTATTTAATTTACGCCCTATAGAATCCGATCGAAAATTGTTGAGATTCAGCTGTTACTGCTTCCCCGGATAAGGTAACGAAAATATCCAAATTCACCAAGCGAGACGCCAACAAACCAAAGAATCCATCGACTCATCCGCCAGTGAACGATATGGTTTTGGCTGCTATCCTTTTATTGCGCATCGTCAGTCGGTCAGCGGCTTTCGTTGGCGACATATCGGCAAGCAGCTAGCTTGAGTCACATCCGTGGCATAATTTTAAAGGTTGTATTTGAAACATTGTTTGCTTTACGTACAGTGTACATCGTCGTCAGTTGGTCGTGTTCATCGGCTGCTGAGGAAAGGAAAGTATACTGAGCGTGATGGAGCTAGACTGGAGCACTCATTTCGCTGCCGTGACGGAATATCTGACTGCTGAAGTTCTGGAATTGGCAGGCCACCTGGGCTGGTATTTCATCGTGACTCATGACCATACACGAACGGCTTCGTCGATCGCATAGCTGCTGAGGCTTTCCGGCTGGTCCGTTGCAATAAGCCGTGCCTGGTTAGCGGTTATCGGTACTTCAATTTACCAAAAAGAGAATTACGTTAGGTGCGTTAGTGCAAGTTTATTGCAATCTAGAGCTATGATAATCAAACAGTAGGTCCTTTTAACGATCACACAACGATTGGCGGGAATAAGTTTTCTGGTCACGGGCGACATTTTCTGCCACTTCCAAAACGTCTGCAGCTTGTAAATGCTTTATTATCAGTGTTCTTCTTTTGTAAACTGCAGAAATGTTTTGCGTAAAATTTTTCAGCTTTTTGAAAACTCGCGCGTACCGTCTAAATTTCAAGCAAAATTCGAAAATTGTGTTTTGCCGCTTGAGACAATTTTTTTTTCTTAGATCAATCACGTGTTTTTTGTCTTGACCTTGAAATGAGGTTAGGCACGTATAATTAATATTTTCGAACGGTAGTTCTTTTACAATGGACGAGGGGAAGGTAAAAGAAAATAATGAGACTTTTAGAGTGAAGGAGAAAGAGCGGGAGGGCGAGTAGGGGGGGTGGAGGGGTTAATAGTACATGCCCTGGCGGGTGTTGTGGTTTCGAATCTGATGATCTGATACATGATGTAAACTCAGTTACGCTCGAATAACTCGGTATGGTGTATATTTACGCGATTCAAAAAATGATTTCTCATGAACCAAATAATGCCGAGTAACAGTTTCTTACCAAAATGGTTGTGAATTCTCTTGCCATATTCGCAGGTAGATTTCCGATGGATACAAAAGTAGTCCATCTTCTGCTGCTCTCCAGAAGCAGAAGAAGAAGCAAAAGAGTACGAAGTAAAACATGACAAAAACTGGACAAACGGAATAAAAAAGAGGAAAAACGCACAAAAGAAAAAGAATGAAAACTGGCATGAAAAAAGGCATGAATTGGCATGAAAACGAAATAAAGAACGTGACAAAATAGAAGGGAAAACGGGATATAAAAAGAGAAAAAAATGAAAAAGATTGAAACGAGGCAAAAACAACGAAAACGAGAAAGAAAATGGGAACAAGCTGGGTTGAAAAGGAACAAAAATGGGATAAGAAAGGAGAAAAAAGGGATAGAAATGGAAGAAAAGAAAAGAAGAAAATACCGGAGCAGGAAAATGAAAAAACGAGTGCACAAAAAGAGTAAAAGAGGGCTAGAAAAATTAAAAAATGGAGAAAAATATAGAAACGGATAACAAAAAAGATAAAACGGAACAGTAAAAAAAGAACGTGACAAAAGCGAAAAAATGGACAAGAAATCGGTGAAATGGGGCAGAAAAAGAAGAAAATGGGAGATAAAATACGAAAAACGGAGAGGCATGAATAAAAGGGAACCAAAATAAGAATAAACATGACACATAAATCATCACACATCAAACACGAGGAAAAACATCGAACTCGAAACGGAAAGAAGATAAAAAGAGTTAGTGTGTGATTGTGATTTTGGTGGTTTCATTAGGGTGATACAAATTTTCGTTTATTTAAATGCGTTCAAAAAGGTATGGTGTCTTCAGCAAAGTTGTTGAACACATTAAAATAAGCAACTTTGATAAATACAGTAACTCTCTACCTCTTTCCTTCAACGAGCTATAAACAATTTTAACAAAAAATGACACATTTGTCAATTGAATTTTTCTGAGATTCTTTTGATGATCTCATGATAGTACAAATATAGTACTTTTACTCAATGGTTGTCTGATTTGCGCAAAGTTGCCCAAAATTGAAAAAAAAAATTCAAATGGCGCAATTTTTTCATATATTTTATAACTCATTAAATATGCGTTCTAGCGACAAACAGTCTTCAGAGAAAATATGTATTTTAGCATGCTGAATAGCTTTGTATATCACTCGAAAGCAATCGCGTGAAAATTTATTGAGCATAATTGATTTTAAGTGCTCTTTTTCAACACAGCATTATTCTTTGCAACCGGTAACAGCAAAGTTTCTTATTTAAGTAAGTTCTGCAACTTCTGACCGCAGAGCCTTCGTTAAAGTGAATTCTGTGTATTCCAAAATATTCTGCATATCATCTTGGGTACCACAAGGCAGAGTGCTTGACCCTCTCATCTTTATTATCTATATGAACGACTTGCTGGAACTACTTTCATCATCAAAACTTTCTTTTGCCGATAATCTAAAAAATTTTCGTGTGATAGCCACTCCTGTCGACTAAGTCGCAGTACAAGCAGATATCAACCAACTGCTTATGTGGTGTGATGACAACGGCATGCGTGTTAATAGCAAAAAATGAAAAGTAATTTCCTACAGTCGCTGCAATACTGTTTCTCTGCATCAGTATAAAATGGGATCGGATTTTCTGGAACGTGTCAACTCTATCCGCGATCTAGGAGTTACAATCGACTCGAAGCTGAGGTTTAACGAGCACATAAGCCTAATTACTGCCAAAGCTAACATAGTGCTTGGTTTTGAGCGACGACTTGCTTCTGGATTCACGGACGTTTATTGCCTCAAGACACTGTATTGCTCGCTTATCCGAAGCATTTTGGAGTATGCATCCCCTGTTTGGGCGCCTTTCCAAACAACGCAATCCCTTGCGATTGAGCGTATCCAGAAGAAATTTTGCGATTCGCCTTGCGTCAGCTGCCTTGGAATTACCCAGTTAATCTTCCAAGTTATCCAAAACGTTGTCAGTTGATTAACCTGGAGATACTCTCAGCCAGGCGCGTCAAACAGCAGCGGTTGTTTGTCTTTGATCTCATAACAGGAAACGTTGAATGCTCCGAGCTCCTGGGTCAGATGCGATGGAATGTACCTCCTCGGCGTCTTCGTAATCCGCCATTATTTGTCACTGATCACTGTTCAAATCACTGATTTCAAATTTGGAATCAGAAATCGAAAAAACTGATCGCTCATTAGGGTGGTTCACAAATTTAAAAAACATAGTTTCGTTTTTTTACTTGTTTCATTGTGATTTTTGGTTTTGAGATGGCAAATTTTGTATTTGCCGTTGAAAGCATAAAAAACTTGTATCATAATGCATTAGGGTGGTTCACAAGCCATAAAAAAAATTTTAACAAAAAAAAAACTTTAGTAAATTGCGATATCCAGCTCGTTTAAACTATAGAATTATCTCTTCGAAGCGCCATCGTAAGGTATCTTCACTATATAAAAATAAATTCAAATCGTTTCAGTAATTCAATAGTTACGAATTTTTGAAGAAAGAAAATTGGTCAAAAATGATGATTTTTGGCATCACCCTAACTCAGAAAAAGACACCCTAAGCGCCAAGTAAAAAGTCAGGGCTCTAAAATTTTCCGAAAAGAAACAACTACACAAAATTTTAACAAACCCGAGCATTTTTACTTGGGACTTTCGTGGATTTACAAATACTTTAAAAATGAATTGCAATGGCCTTATTAGGGAGTAAATGTGTTTTTGTGATGAACGACCATCTGGACGGTTAATTATTTTCCACAGTTTGCATATCATTTTTTTCCAGTTCTTTCAATGTTCGTTCTTCACAAAAACACATTCTGCAACTTTTTGGAGAATTTTTTTTGAATTAAAAAAAACAAATGTTCGTATCACCTTGATAGGAGAATTCACGATCACCTTAATAGTGCAGAAAAATGCACTATCATTTATTATTAAACTTCTCCGCGAAGACACCACTCTTGAAAAATTACGCACTCTTTACCCAATTGCTAATGTCTGCACTTTTTCGAACGCGGACCACTGTGAACAGGTGTAAAAATTCAGCGTTTTGTACAATTTACGTTCTTTCTTCAAAGAACAGAATGAAATTTGTGTTGATGATAGAAATTCGTTTGGAATGGTTCTTGATAGGTCGTTAGGCCATTTAGGTCACTAATCTAACAGGTCAGTCATGTAAGGGGTTCAAATCACGAAATTGGGAAAGGCTATTTTTTTATTGTCCGGTATTCAAACAGTCACTAACTGCTAAGTCAGTCGACTGGAAATATAAGACTAGACTTCGGCAACAAAATGTAACGCCAGGACTTTGTTTTGGTTTTGTCGTCCGTCGTGCTAAATGTGCTTAGTCAGACCTCACGAAGCTCTCCCATTCTCCGCCCATGTGAAGCGTGGAAGTTCCATTGGATTCTTGGCAAGATTTCTTTCATTTGTAAAGGCATAGTCACATTTAATTGCTTGCGTCTTAAAATACGACCCATTATCAGAAAAGAAATCCAGAAGGCTTCCTCCAAAACATATGATACAAGGTATTGTTATCGTACATGCCTGAGTTTGAGATGAAAGGACTCGTGTTTGAAAACTTGTAACGGTCTGTTTACCATCAGTAGCCCACAGTAATCAATTCTGGTGATACTGAAATGTAGCATCCAGACGTAATTTGCAAGATCGGATGTTGAACCCATCATGGCTGACAGTACACATTTCTTTAGCCTACATGCCAGGACTTCTCATAGTAAAGCAAAGCCTTAGTGCTCCATTCCGCTTGCGGTATTTGACACTTTACAATTATTCTCAGTTGAGATTCGATCATGCGATGCATGGTTTGTTACACCAGTGTCTCGATGCCAACTGGAAGGCATAATATCGGCATGCCTTTATAAAATCCTTTTTACAATGGAACGGAAAACTGTCTCTCTAGAGTTTGGGTTTGAAAATTTGGATATACCTTCGACCCCTCGGTGACATTTTCGCAAACGCATCAAACATTACAAAATGCATCAGAGCGTAGTGTATGTGGACAACGTCCATCGGTAGGGATAGGTACCGATTGGGAAGATTTTTCGTTTAAAGTAGACATCTAGCATTGCACTGGCACTGAGCGTTAGCAGAAAAAATATTGACCCCTTTCGTTTCGACCCCTATCGCCCCAGGGAAATACCAACTACTATCACACGCGCGGACGTATTTTGTTCATGCATCACAGATTAGGTTATAATTAAAAGTCAATATTTGTTTACATCGTACATCGGAACGTGCCCGGCTTGACGACGACGATGACAATGATGATGGGCAGGAAAAGCTGCAAGCACTGACTGGTAGGTACGACTACGATGCATGAATTGGCAGTCACCAGCGTTCTGTGCTAGGGTGGTGGGTGGCGGTTGTCGGTCGTCGGTCGTCGGTCGTCGGTCGGTTGGTGAAAATTCAATCAGATTGTGGCTACGCAGGATGCTGCTGCGGTGTGGGGTGGTGGTACGAGGCTCTATCAAAATTCCACCGAACAACCAATTACATCAGATGCAGCAGTGAATGGAAGATTGAAAATGTGAATGCGCTTTTGACTGCGTTTACACTTGCGTGCATCTGTCGATGTGTTGATTTGCTTCAATTACGTTGTGCTAACTTTTAAGGTTTAGCATGATTCTAAGCGAGTTCGAAAAAATACCATATTGTTATCTAAACATTCAAACTATTAACATAAAATGAACGAAAAGTAAAGTGATTTTAACTTTTGGGTTCAAAAAGCGTAAAGCGATATTTTTATACCCAACAATGATTCTTTGGTTTTATGGGAAACGGAAATCAAACTTTCAATGTTAAAGTATTCATTTAATGTCGAATGTTCGGATATAACCACAAATAGGAAGCGATAATCCCTAGCGAGCCGAATATTCATGGAGGTCCTGTCCGGAGATGGCACATGTTAGGAAAATAACAATTATAGCATCGCACTACACTTTCCTTTTCATTACGCTCGGGAAACTGGTACCCTTACTTTGCATAGGCGCAGCTTTCCAACTTTATCTAAACGGTAACGCATTAGAGTTTAATGCTTCCAGACAAGTTTAATTCTTATTTTTGAACCGTATGATAAGAACACGGTTTGCTGTTTCTTGTTAGGAATCTCAGTGCTAAGCGATGTGAGCCTGGTCTGGTCTGGTTCGGCGCGCTCGCTGCAGAAAGGGGCGGCTAGACTCTCTGCAAGCTAGTACTCCAGACATGTTGAGGGCTCGATAGCGATAAAAATTCATGAGGAAACTTTCCGACGAATAAGAAATGCCGTCACCCGTAATCAGCGGTTCTCATCATCACCATTGCCTTCAACCAGTTATCCATCAGGTTTCATCAAACGTTCTGTTCATCTGCGCTGCTATGGCAAGAGTGTCGAACGCTTGTGTGGACGACAAGCCGGAGTAGCAACAGAACGATAGTACAGGGTGTTTTGGTGTAGGTAAATCCTCGTTAGTTTGTAAAACTTTGTAACTACTCTTCTCTTCCCTCATAAATGTGTTTTGTTTCTTTTTGGAGCTGGTTTAGTGAGGAATCTAGCGTCACCCTGTTTTACACGTATCGTTACTTTTACACATTCTGCGCACGAAACCTCAAACCATTCTGGGAAGTACACGTACGCTTCGAGCCACGCGGCTCGAGCACTTTTGTCGCGCTCCAAAACGGTGCGCTTCCAAGGGAAACTGAGCCTCAGCTTTTGGCTCCGGTCTTGCTTGGCGCTTCTGTGATTGCGTCTGGCTTTAGCCTGACCAAGTAGCGAGCGACAGCATAAGAAGCAGCATCACCGAAACAAAACTTGACGACCAGCAACAACGATGACGACGATGGCGACGGCTACGACGACGACGACGACGGTAAAGAGAGTTGAAAAATAATAATTACTTTTTTTAATTAACACGTTTCATCGTTAATTGGTGGTGTGAGGATGTTTTCTTGTGATTCTTACGGGGCACAATCCGTTGCTACTTAGGCATTCTAAACACACCAGACGGGTGCGTGGTTATCGAGTATGCTCGAACGTTTTCCAGGCGCCCGATTAGATCCTCCTACTCGGTCTTGCTGCCTCAGCATTCACTGACCGGACCAGTTTTTTTTGACGTAGGAAGGAAGAATTCATCGGATTTTCGAATTCGGCTGACCGATGCTACATGTTAGGAAACTAACGTTGATAAATGATGTCTTTCCGTTAAAATCGAGTCAAACTTTCTGATGGATCATCATCCTTTTTCCATTAGGATAATTCGTTAGCTAGAATATTATCTCACGCCTAAAACAAAGTAGGTAGGTTCCACTTAATATTTAACATAACAGCAACATACAGGTCAATGTTTGTATTCTAATTGATAAAAAAGTCATTCATCTATCAAAAAATACAGGAAACTTTACGGGACCGTCGTAGATTAAAGCACGACCTTTCTGTTTTAGGTACCAGGTACTATATACCATCTTCTTTTATTGTTCCATTAACTGAATTCGCTCTTATGATATCTGTCTGCGTTGCCAAACTGAAGAAATTAAAGGAAACCATAAGACCGGTGTGTTTCAAGTACGAGCCCATTAACATTTGTACTTCATGACATTCAGCAAATTATGAACGTTTCGACTCGGATGTGTTGCGGTTATGCACAATTTATTGCATTAAATTCCATAGCATGTCAAAGAAGTTGAAGAAAATTGCCGCGGTGCTGCTCACTGCTCGAAAAAGGACACAATAAATCAAGATTGCTTCAATGTTGATTTATACTCCATGACTGCACTTTCTCTTATTGTTGAAAAAGCAACCAGTAAAGCTAGAACCAAACCATGAACTTGCTAGGCTGTTTTAACAGGCGTCAACGTACAAAAACTATGTATTGAGGTTTGCAACAGTATTAAAAAATAGCTTTAATTTTTACAGTAATTTTAAGCATAAAAGCATTACAAAATAATATAGTCGTAGAGATTTTGAGGAATAATTAACAATTTTATTTGTTGCTTTTCAGAGTAAACCGATTTTGAAGATCTTGAAATCAGGTTTATTTATATAACAAAAACATTTCATGATTAGTAGAATACCGTACTATTGTAACTTATTATAGATCCATTTTGTGCGTGTGTAAAGTAAATCTGTATGTGTTAGCTCAAAGTTCAAGATCATGATGATGCACACAGTACGTCATGTGATTTGATTTGTGATTATGCCATTTTAGAACTGATTAGGTACAAGCAAACATGATATGATCAAATTGATCAAATTTTAAGTCATTTGACTGTACCACCAATTAGAATTTGTCAGCCAGCCAGAAAATATCCGCCAAATACAATTTGGAAAATTGTGTGAAACTAATTATTATCTACAACTTTACTAAATGAAATTTTACTGCATACAGGTTGCCCTACTGTCCAATGGTTAAGACATTCTGTATTCCAACTCGTGTTTGTATTTTCGTGTTAAATGTCATCGTCAAAAATCCAGGCCAATTCATTAGTTCATTTTCTGTCACGAGAGTATATCCTAGTGCTTGGCCGATTGCAAGAGCAGCCGTAGCTTGTTCCTGTGAGTGTCGATTAATTGACTCTTTGCCTTTCTACTATAGTATAAAGGAATAGAATTCACTCTGAAGACCAAATTTTGAAGGAAGGCCTAGCGTACCGAATGTTAGCCACTCTATTCAGTTTCGAAAATGTATGTGTGAAATGTAACACTTTTCAATCTCTATTGTTCTACCAACCGAGAGCCAAGGTGGCCCTTGCTGTAACAGAGATTCCTCTCCACTGTACTCGGCCCTTGGCCTATATTTCTGCTGCCGGTGGGCTTTTTGAAGAGGACAGATTTCTCTGCATAATCGGACAGGATAGTTACGGGTTAAGTGACTAAGTAAGTAAGTAAGTAAGTAAGTAAGTAAGTAAGGAAGTTAGTAATAGTTACGGTGCAAGAAATCCCACTGACTCTATCTAGCAGCACCGCCTAACCGAGATTCGAACATACGACGACTGGCTTGTTAGACTAGCGTCGCACCTCGAAACCGACTAAGCGGCAAAGCAAATCCGTAAGCAAATCGGCTATCTCTAATCCGTAGAGGACAACCGGTTTGTTTAGCGTTTTGTACATCGTCAGCTATGAACGGCGCTGTGTGCTCCTTGATCAAAGTATCTTGCAGGAGTGAAATAGTCACGACTTGCAGCTTGAACGCATCGTCGAATCTCCTTACTAGTATTATTATTATACACGACCTCATCAACCAATTCCAGTTCATCGTCGTCAAGAGTCATTGCCCAAGTAGCACACTTTAGATCTATTTAGTTGAAGCAACCGGATTACAACTGAAATTAGTTATACTCCGGTTACCACAACTACTTTGTAACAACCGTGCTAGTAGGGTGTCCATGGGAGGCAAATGTTGTTTCCTCTGGAGTCCCTGCACACCATGTATTCGGTCCTTCCGGTCTTTATTTTAGTCTAGCATAGACTACCTCTTCTTCTTCTTCAGTAGTATAGAGCCGGGGGGCTCGTGCTGTTTCAAGCACTCGCTTCCATTCAACTCGGTCTTGGGCCACTCGTCGCCAATTTCCTAGTCGTCTCAGAAGTCACAGATCGCTTTCGACCTGGTCGAGCCATCGTGCACGTTGGGCTTCCCTGTTCCTGGTGCCGGTGGGGTTGTTGAAGAGGACTATTTTCGTCGCACTGTCGTTCCATAAAGAACTACCGGTCTAATAATGGTTTTGTACATTGTTAGCTTCGTGCGGCGGCGTATGCTTCCCGATCGTAGCGTTTTACGAAGGGCAAAGCAGGCCCGATTCCCCGCTTGGATGCGCCGCTGGATCTCCTTACTAGTGTTGTTGTCCGCAGTCACCAGCGATCCCAAATACACGAACTCCTCTACCACTTCTAGTTCGTCGCCATCAACGGTTACCGTCCGTGGGAGGCGCGCGTTTGTTTCCTTTGAGCCTCTTCCTTTCATGTATTTGGTCTTCGACGCATTTATTTTTAGCCCAATTCTCCTACACTCCGCTTTCAGTCTGGCATAAATTGCCCCCGCCGTCGCGAAGCTCCTAGCAATGATATCGAAGTCATCTGCAAAGCCTAGAAGTCGGCTACTCTTGGTAAAAATCGTGCCTCTCGTTTCGATGCCCGCTCGTCAGATCACCCCCTCAAGAGCGATGTTGAACAGTCTGCAGGATAGAGCGTCACTTTGTCTCAACCCTCGTAGCACACTCGATCCAACACATCACTCGATCCAATGTAGCTCTGATCAGTCGCGTCAGTTTGTCCGGAAAACCGTATTCGTGCATTATCTGCCGTAGCTTGTCTCGATCGACTGTATCGTATGCTGCTTTGAAATCAATAAAGATGTGATGCGTGGGCACGTTGTACTCCCGACATTTCTGTAAGATCTGTCGGATAGTAAATATTTGGTCCGTAGTTGCGCGAGCCCCCATGAAATCCGCCTGATAATTCCCTACGAAACCTTGTGCTATCGGTGACAGCCGGCGTAGCAGGATCTAGAAGAGTACCTTATAGGCGGCGTTTACCAGCGTAATACCACGATAGTTGCAGCAGTCTAGCCGATCACCCTTTTTATAGATGGGACAAACCACTCCTTCCATCCATTCCTCTGGTAGCTTTTCCTCCTCCCAAATCCTCGAAATAACCCAGTGTAGATCCTTTGCTAGCGTTTCTCCGCCATGTTTATAAAGCTCTGCCGGTAGGCGGTCCTTCCCAGCAGCTTTATTGGTCTTCAGCTGCCCGATTTCTCGTTTGACTTCTTGGAGATCAGGTGCTAGGACCTTACTATCTTCCATGGGCGCTCCTAGGTTAATTTCCGTTCCGCCTCCTTCTGCCTTCCTAGACTACCTGCATCGTCCCAAATTTTTAAGCAACGATATCAAGGTCGTCTGCGAAGGTTGGGAGCTGCTTACTCTACCCGAATAGCGATGTTGAATAACATACAGGAAAGTCCATTCAATTGCCGCAACCCTCTGCACGATTCGAAAGGAGTGCTTCAGAAACGCGCACGTAGCTCATCACTCGCTCCAGGGTAGCTTTGATTAGCCGCGTCAGTTTGTCCGGAAAACCGTACTCATGCATTATCTACCATAGCTCTTTGCGCTCTACTATATCGTGTGTTGGCTCGAAATCCACGAAAATATTATGCGTAGGCACTTCATACTCCCGACATTTCTGAATTTCTGGACATTTGATCCGTAGTAATCCGGGCCGTCATGAAGCCCACCTGATACTGCCTACTAACCACTGCCCAGTACAGTTAGCTTCGGGTTACGACGCTGGGCTAACAAACCAGTCGTCGTGTGTTCGAATCTCGGCTGGGAGGTGCTGATATAGAGTCAGTAGAATCATTGCACTAGCCCCGTAATTGTTCTGTACTCTAATAGCCGGTTGCGAAGTCTGTTGATAAAGAAGGGTCAATTTCTCAACAGGAGGTTTATATACATGGCTTTTTGCAGAGGTGGGCACCGCCAATCAGCTAACCGCTAACCTTTTAGCCAGCGAGTAGTGCGTTCGCTAGGTTTTAAATGTGTTAGCGCTTTCATTAACTTCCGATAAGTTAAAGCGCCACTAAATCAGCGCTAGCACATTTAAAACTTAGCGAACGCGCTACTCGCCAGTTAAAATGTTAGCGGTTAGCTGATTAGTGGTGCCCACCTCTGGCTTTTTGAAACTGCCCCGCAAATTATATTGCTATTTGAGATAGATGACGTGACACAATTTGGGAAGGCACATTGTAGGCACCGTTGACTAGCATAATGCCGCGGTAATTACTGTAATCTAGCCAATCGCCCTTTTTGTAGATGGGACAAACTATCTACTCCTCCGGCAGTTTCTCCTTCTCCCAAGCCCTTGAAATTATTCAGTGAAGTGCCGTTGCTTGTGGTTCTTGATCATTTTTGTAGAATTTTGCCGGGAGTCGGTCCTTTCCGACAGCTCTATTATTCTTCAACCGACCGATTTCTCGCCGGAACTCTTCAAGATCGTTTGTTTGTTTTCTTCCATCGTCCCTACACCTATTAAGTTTCGGTGCGTAGCCTTTACGGCTTTGGTTTACCTGGTTTGGACACTTGCACGTGTCATTAGCTCGGAATAGTTGTTCTAGCTCCTCACAATTTTTGTCCTACTTTTGGCGCTTTTTCCTTCTCAAGATTGCGCGTACGTCGATACTTGGCCAAATTCTCTGTCGTGGCAATGCTTAGATAGTTTTTTCAAGCTCATTTTTTCCTCTCCATCGTTTGTTGGCATTCTCCGTCAAACCAATCGTTTGATGCGCTTGAGGTTCGCTCATCCAGTACCGCGACTGCGGCACTCTTCATTCGTCTTCGAGGGTCGAAGCATCTAGTTTTACAGAGAAAGGCCTCCAGTACGTACGCGAGGGTAGTTTTCGCGGATTGTGTACTTGCCGAATGTTTAACCAAGGAAGGCGACTTTGTCGCGAGGTATAAACCGTCGATAGCTATGAGCGCACATATACTGCTACTAGGTAACGGTCCGAGTCGATATCCGCACTCCGTAGGGAGCGTACGTTGGCGACGTTCGAGAAAAGCCGGCCATCGATGGTCGATTTGGTTCAAGGTTCTTTGGTAAGGTGCTCTCCAGGTGGCTTTGTGGATATCTTTGCGAGGAAAGGAAGGGCTTCTGACCACCAAGCCTCGCGAAGCTGCTAAGTTGATGCCTCACTGGTCGTTATCGTTCACGCCAGTGTGCAGGCTGTGGGGTCCGATTACCGTCTATACATTGCTTTCCAGCCGCCCTGAGCATTCTTATCTCCGATGACGATCTTGATAACTCCGGCTGGGCATAGAACGCTTCCTTCTCATCATTGGAGCTACCTCCGGATGGAAAATGCAAGTTTATGATGGCGTAGTTGAAGAAACGGCCTATTATCCTCAACATGCACATTCTCGCGTTGATCGCTTTTCAGCATTACACGATCTTGTATTGAGCCCATCACTACGAAGCCCGTTCCCAGCTCGTTGGTCGCTTCACCATTCTGGTAAAATCGGGCTTTGTTCTTATTTCGTCACCTTTGTCCATGCCGAATGTTCCGAGTCGATGTCCTTGATTATTCGAAATGAGTTAGATTTAGATATGTTGCTGTATTAGGGTCACGCTACCGTGTCTCGAGATGGGGCTACCATCTTTTAGTTCCGAGACAACACTGTGCCTCCTTCCCTGTTGGTATACGACATTAGTTTCCACCGGGGTTGGCTTTCCGATCTACGCTAAGGTTGCCCGTATTCCGGCTGGTAACACGAGGTGGTAGAGGTAGGAGTTGCTGAATAAGAGATTGAGGACCTTATTATCCAGCCATTCCCCAACCATCTCTTCTTGGGGTATGTCCTACTTCTTTCCTATGCGGAGTCCTAGGCTTCCGAACCACCGGTTCTATAGGGCGTTGGTCATAGACTAATTAGAAATCAAAGTATGAGACCACTAAGCCTGAATATTGTATCGCAGGCAAACAAGACCTACAGTTTTCACATTGTCTCTAGCGATACGAATTTCACTGTAAGATGATCTGATTCAAGTGTGAAACATTCAGAAGGCCCGCAAAGGTACCCCAGGTGTACACGATTCGTGTGTCTATATTACAACGTGCTCTGCAGATAGAATCTGCCACTTATTCGCAAATCATTTCTCCAATGTATTCAAGACTGAACCAGTTGCTTCACGAATAATTGATGATGCTCTCCGAAATGTACCAGAAGGAATATTTGATTTTGCGGAACAGATGTTGAAGCTGTAATTAAGAAGCTAAAACCATCTTTGCAACCAGGACCAGATGGTATACCACCAATCATCTTCAAAAATTGTGCAAATACGTTATGTGCACCCTTAATCCTTAACCGCACTAAACTCCACTATCTCATGGTGCCTACGAGAGGAGCTTAATTTAAACCCCCCCCCCCCAAAACAGTCGTGATTCCATTTATTAGGCGAAGGAGACATACTCTTACTCCCCCTACACTGAATGGAATCTGACTAAGCCTCAGCAATGAAGTTAAACATCTGGGTATTATTCTAGATCACAAACTGAACTGGACCGCTCACCTAGACTATGCTGTCAAGAAAGCAACAACAGCCGGCTGAGCATGCAGTTCACTGTTTGGCAAAACCTGGGGACTAAAACCTCAACTAGCCCTTTGGTCATATACAACTATTGCACGGCCAGGCTAACTTATGCCACTGGCAAAGGTGATCGAGGTGACAGCGCAGACCAAACTATACAAAGTTCAACGCCTGGTATGTTTGTCAGTGACCAGCGCCATGCACACAGCACCAACTGAAGCCATGGAGGCAATGTTATGCTTGCTACCTTTACATCTTCATGTGAATAACGTAGCCGAACTCGGTGCACTAAGGCTGCAGAGGTGTCGTAGCATACTTGAGGGGGATCAAATTGGTCACCTCCGCGTACTAAGGGAGTTCAAACTATCACCCCTAGTAACGGCAATCTCTGACTGGATGGGGGCCTAACATGGATGTTCCGTACAGTGTAATTGTTACTGAACGCGCTGTATGGGGCAATGGAGGGCCTGTTCTTCCATCCGGTACCATCTGCTTCTTTACAGATGGATCAAAAATTGAGACTTGCACAGGTTCTGGAGTTTACGGATCCGGAATAAAGGAAGCTCTTCCACTGGGCAAATGGCCCACCGTGTTCCAAGTTTGGGAGTGCAGCACAACCTTGAGGGAGCTCTCCCGCCAGAACAAAGTTTCATTATTCTGGGTTCCTGGATACTGCGGAATCGAGGGCAATGAGCTCGCCGACAGCCTAGCGAGACAAGGATCTGCTCATCAGTTCATTGGCCCCGAACCGTTTCTGGGCACCTCCATATCCGCTGTCAAAAGCGAATTACTGACCTGGGAAAAGCTAAAAATAGCATCCAGTTGGTATAAAACGCAGGGCTGTAGACAAGCTAAACAGTTTATCTACCCAGACCCTGCAGTAGTTAACAAACTACTTACCTTAACGCGTATGGAACTGCGCACAAGCACGGGATTCCCGGACATTGTCCCACTCTTTAATATTTAAAGAGAATTGGCAAGGTCCTAACCGACATTTGCCGCTTTTGCAATTTAGAACTAGAAAGTTCAGCGCACTTGCTCTGTTCCTGTGGAGCTCTTGCGTCTTCCAAGTTCAGTTTTTTCGGAAGCTACCTATTAACTCCATACTCAGTATAGAAACTTCATCCCAAGAAGGTAGTTGGTTTTATTAATCATGTAATATCTAATTGGGGCACAGGCTTACAACCCAGCTCAACTCCATCAGTGAGTATGAGCAATCCGTAAACTGTGTACAGCAATCGGGGCCAGCTACAAAAGATAATCTTCGTGACTGTTGCAGTGGCATTTTTGAACACAGTGCCCTTCTGGCATCAAAAAAATAACCGCAATTTGTAACTTGTTGCTGAGTTAGTCATCATTCCCTTCCAGCCAGATGCCTGGAAGAAATCGTTTTTGTTTCATGTTTTCAAGAAAGGCGATCACATGACTGCAGAAAACTATCGAGGAATTACCTCTTTATGCGCGAGATCGGACGCGGTGCCGACCTTTGTAGACTGGCTGTGGTTATATCCAGTTAACTGGCGACTTTTTGTGAGACGGGGCAGGGCACATTAGAATCAATTTTGTAATCGATCTGGTGTCCCGCAAGGGAGCAATCTTGGACCTTTGCTGTTTTTACTATTTTTCAATGATATATGCGCTGTGTTACCTCGAGGATGCAGACTTCTGTATGCGGATGATTTGAATATCTTCCTCAGTGTAAAGCCTATTGAAGATTGTCGCGAGCTTCAAAGGCTTCTTAACAACTTCGTCGACTGGTGCAAAACGAACGAGCTCCTCATCAGTGTGCGTAAATGCTCTGTCATCGCTTTCAACCACAGAAAACACCAGATTCAATGGAACTACACTATCGATGGCGAGTCACTGGATAGAGTCTCAGTTATCAAAGACCTCGGTGTACACCTGGGCGAATAGCTATCGTTCCGTAAGCATTACTCGTATCTAATAGCGAAGGCCACTTGGGATTTATCTTTCGTGTTACCAAGTAATTTCGGGATCCACATTTCCTGTGGGCTCTTGACTACTCCCCACGCCATCCAACGCAAATTCATTCGTTACGCGCTTAAATATCTTCCATGAAGAAACACATAAATCTACCTCCATATCAAGACCTCTGTCGTTTGTTGCATATGGACACTTTGGAAAGAAGACAAAAAATTGAAAGGGTTCTCTTCATGTTCAACATGATCAATCCGCACGGAATCCAGCTTGCAATTTTCTACTGCATCCGATCAACTTGCAGTGTAATTTGAGAGTGATACAGAGCAACACAACGCCACGCCAATTCCTATTTTCAGACAGGTAACTTTTTGGGGTAACTGTTACCAATATTCCTCGCAGACAGTTCTCCGAAATCGTGTCGGTTCCTTAGATATTGCCAAAGAAATGATGCAACATTAACGCTGACAGTAGTGAGTCAGCATTCAGCATGATCTTCATACTGGTTTGATTACTGCTTCAATTTTAGCACCTGAGAGTTGATGTCAGTGTTGATGTTGATGCCACGTATTGTGGGCGTCACGTGTATTTGTTTTTGTTTTACTAACACGCCAGGATTCCTGCTTTTAGGATTCTTATTCCATAGGGAACGCGATTCTTTTGAAGTATCCCGGAAATTCAGCTCTTGGTTTCTCATAGAAGAACCCTGGTTATAACTATTAGCAAGGCATTCTTTACGAATCATCTGTAGAAATTATAGAGGATCTGTGCGAAACTTTTTGCTACGTTCGGGAGTTGAGACTCGCAGAGATTGTTCAAAGTATTCAGCCCAAGGAAGAAGCTGACCCGAACGCTTGGTCTGTAACTGGTCACCTTGGTCCTTGAGCGGCATTTTATTTTGATCGCATAGAATAACGGTTCACCTGACTGCTAGGACTACTCAAAAACACATAAAAGGTCGGAACTGGCAGTTTTCTCACTGCCATTAACCTTTTACTTTTATTGTCTAATGCGTGGTTACACTAGGTAAAAAGTAATAACTTTCTGCACAAAGGTTACATAATCTGGTTTTATATTATTTGAAAGTGAGGAAATAATGTTGAGCTAACATTATTTCAACAAAGTTTTTCAACCGCCTCAATTTGTTTGAGCTGTTTAGCTCTAATCATTCTAAATTGTTTACCACGATCGAAGAGAACACACATCGATTTTTTGAAGATTTCAACAAAACCACCAGCGCTTTAGGAAATCTGCCTTAATTCAATGGAATGAATAAGAATCGAAGCATGTTATTGATCCAGCTTTCGCTTGACTAGAGGACCGAAATTGATTAGCGTTATCTTCCACGACCTTGAAGAGATTTTCAACGAATTTCAACGGATTGTCAAACCCTCTCTATCAATGGCAAACATGAAAACACATTCACCTTTCCTGCTGAACGAGCCACCGGCATCACAGCATCAGAAGCAGCAAAACTCGTCTTCGATATAAATGGCACCTTCCTGAAAGCGATATGGCGAACGCACATCAAATTTGCATTTTATAGCATCTCTGGGCTACAGCGCATTCAAAAAGCGGATGATACTTCAAGTCCAAACGGGACTGCGATGCAAAGGAAAATGGTTATCAAAACAAAACAATCAGTCGAGACAGAGAGTGGGGAAAAAAAGAATTCCTAAATTCCTATCAACGCCATTGCAGGTCACCGGCACCGAATACTGCAGCAGCCGTTCTTCACCATTTTCGGAGTGAGTGTTCGTCCGCATCGTGGCTTCCCGTTTCAATTCAGCTCAGCCCAGCCAGCAGCCGCCCGGGACGGGTTCCGTGATGAAAGAACAGAGGATCGTTTCCGCAAATCCAGGGATGATTGGTTCGCTGAGCAAGCACCGCAGACAAAGAGCGGGAAAGCAAAGTGTCAGCGCAAAATACACGAGTGCACATAACCATAGCCATTCTTACCGTCCGGCCGTTTCTCCATAACTGTCACTCAGTTCTCATATTTCGCATATCTTATGTCCAATTTTCGGGGAAGCGAAAGAGCTGAACCGCACCAACGAGGATAGGCTGGCACGCTGCGGGGATCAATTTTCGTGTACGCGTTCTAGTGTGTAGTTAATTTAAGTGGTGCTTGACTTCGTTTTTTTTTCGTATGCGTACTTGCGGAAAGTGTCTCTTGTAAGAGGAACCAGTTGGAAGAGTAAAAATACGGAATAACCAAACTTGACAAAGAATGCAGAGCAAGCAGATGTGACATGAGATGAGGCAGATAATAAGAGCCCGGACAATAAACCTAATAATTCATAAACTCTCTAACAAGACCACAGAGACCGTCTTGAGGACTTGATGAGTGAAATAAAGCTGTGCTGGTTTGGCACATAATTAGGAATTGACCACGGACTGAGTAGTAAAAAATATATCATTGTGGTATATGCGGTTTACAATATCGAGAATATCAATAATTAGAATCAATTAGTAACAAATTAATTGCTCGAAAATTTCAAATGAAAAACAACTGCAGTAGCTACTGCTTACCAACTTTAAATTAGTGGGTTAGAGTCTCAAAACTAAAAAAAAATCATATAGCAAACCAATCCCCTGGAATGATGAAGTTCCTCCCGAAATTGTCGTAGGTAAGCTCTTCCACATCTTGTAAACAAAGCCACCGACAGCAGCCTATTGACGAACGGGATTCTTGTGGCATTCTCGCGGCGTTCTCTACAATGACGAAACTCGAAGAAGCCTACCATCAGGAACCGAAATTAACGACTGTGTCCGGTTGCCCTTTCGACGGACCAATTGCGGTCCCGTTCGGTTGTTTTCAGAAGTGTATGTACGTCCGTTGGTTGGCGTCCCGTCGTCCGTCGTCCGTCGCCGGTCACCGAGCGAACGAACCCGACATCCGCCCTACATTTTTCCTCCCTTTTAAGTGAATTATAATGGCATTGAACAGGCTGCCGGGATTGCGTCCGAGTGACTGAAAGCCAGCAAGGCTTTGACCGTGAATAAGAACACGCCGAGCTAAATGGCGAAGAAAAAAAAAGCGGAAAGGGATAGAAAAACTGAATTGGGAAAAAAGAATCCTAGAATGAATAATGTTTGACCAGGATCGACTTTTGACCGTTCACATCTCAAAGAACCAATGAGGGGAAGTAAGCAGTATAGAGAATGAATAATTGTTTCGTTGAAATATTTCGAAATATACACACCTTAATGCGGCTGTGCGGTTTGAAGAAGGTACCTGACGGGAATAAATAGACTAACGACCGGTCGATGCGCCGAAAAGTCGCTTCCTAAAGAATGATCAATACCTTCGGTGACCATTTTTGATTTATTAACGCCAAGTTCGTGTGCTACCTACTCGTTTTTTGTTCGAGTTATTCAAAGAATATTTGATGGGCTTTCAATTAATCTTTGGAATGTTGAAAAGAAGCTTTAGGTAGGATATTTGAAGAAACGGGTGACTCTTTGCTTATTTGAAGAACTGCAGTAACAGTTGGATTGTTCTAGGCAATTGTCAGCTTTGATATGTCTTTTTAAAATTAAAAGAGAATATCAGTTAATATTAAAATTAGATATCGCCATTTATTGCACCTTGAAGGAAAAATAACGAAAAATAAGTATGAATGTCTGTGCCTAGGGGAACGAACCAGGGGCTCACGTAGGACTACGACTACGACAAAGCTTGACCTTTTGCAAATGTTAATCACGCAAATTTTTGATTTACTGTATTATAATACGTGCTCTGAAACATTCCCAGACATGCGAAACAAGAAAACAAGTTTAAATTTCCCTTATGCCCGTTTTAGCTTTATACATTCCGTCATTAAGACCTTCATCAGGCCAAAATCACATTTGTTCTGATGGTTAGCGACGATATCGCGATAATTGAAAATTTTTGTGTGACGTAGCATTGGTCAACTCTAGGTAACCGGCTTGAAACTGGTATGCTGTTGACCAATCTTAACTGGCTTAAGGATGATGCGCAAGACATAAAATATTTGTCATTGGACACACAACTTCCGCTTGAACGGAAAAAATAAATAAATAATCTTGGTTAATATTTACCACTGGTTCTCATTTGTTAATTTGCTTGAAAACAGTTGATATACAGCACCGTTTATTGTGACAGGTTGATTTGAAATAGAATTGCTTTTCAACTAACATGCGAACAAGAGGGGCTCCGTAGCCGCAATGTTACCGAGTCTGCTTTGACAAGCGAGTGGTCGTGGGTTCGAATCTTAGCAGAATCAAGCCATTCGATGTCAAGTGACTTTAGCATGGGTTTATTCTCAGGCCCCTGCATTTACCCTTCCTTCGTGCTGAATTCTATATTTACCCTCTGAAGCCTTTTGACAGTGCAAATGTCCATCCTATAGTTACGTGTGCTGGTCAGAGGTACGAATGAATCCTCGCCAGGGACGGCTATAATATGAGATAGTGCTGGCAGTGAGGAGTAAGTGGGTAAAGTAGCTCAAGCTTTGAAGAAAGGGTAAACCCCAATACACGCAAGCATGCATAAAAAAATTCAATAAGCATATCGCTCACTCAATAGCGATTATAGCAAAAAGAAAGGCAGTGCAGGTCATATAGCAAACACCCGGGCGATATTACAATAGATCAACTATACTGGTCGCAGTAATGAGTCCACACATGGAAAAAAAACATGCGAACAACGAGTTTTTTTTTTTTTTTCATGTTGGGTATATTTATCACTGCGACCATTTGTTTGATCTATTGTGATATATTCCCCGTTTTATTATAGCTATGTTATCAAGATGACGCACCACTATCAGAAGTGATTGTCATTGTTTGACTAATAGCATTTGTCCAGCCCGGTGATGCACTTCGGATGAAGTGCACTACTGCACTGGGAGTTGTTCTCCAAATGTCAGAGGGTTCTAACAGCCCTCTTTCGAAGAACCTTAATCTTTTATTGAGAATTGCCGGACATCGGCATAACAGGTGTTCCGAGTCTTCTTTTTCTATGCCGCAGAAGCGACATATATCATCATGAAGTTTTCCCATTAGCTTCAGATGATAGCGGCTCGGACAATGTCCTGTTATAAGACCAGTGTAAATGCTTAGATCTTTCTTCGAAAGCTCCAGTATTTTGCGAGTAATTGAAACGTTTGGAGAGATGAAACGTTTCGACTGCCTAGCATTGAAAGTGTTATTCCAATTTGATTCCACTTTCGTACATTCCCATGCTTTTAGCTCCATTTTTAAAGCAGAAGCAGATAAGCAACAGAAGGGCTCAGGTCCTACAAATTGATGAGATGATCCGAGTCTTGCTAGTGCATCAGCTCTTTCATTTCCATCAATTCCACAGTGACCTGGGACCCAGTACAAGTTGACTTGGTTACGACGAGACAATTTTTGGAGTGATTGAATACATTCCCAGACAAGTTTTGATGTGCATGTCGCCGACTTTAGAGCGTTTAGAGCTGCTTGACTGTCGGACATGATGCATATATTTGAATGTTTATAGTTCCTGTGCAAGCACACAGTCGTACATTCTAGAATTGCTTGTATTTCAGCTTGGAATACAGTTGGCCATCTGCCCATAGAAATTGACATGTCTATTCCTGGGCCAGTGACTCCTGCTCCCACTTGATTGTCCATTTTTGAACCATCTGTATAGAAAACTGTCGAGCCTGGACGAATATCGGGACCACCATCTTCCCAGGAATCACGTCTAGGCTCAAATACACGAAATATTCGGTTGAAGTTGTATTTTTTCTCCATCCAATCTTCATTACTGGTTACAAGAGGATTAATACTAATAGTTTTTAGAATACTGAGATGACCTGTTAAGTCCCCTTCAAACAGGTTCTTTGATCTTTTGATCCTCAGAGCACTTTTTTCAGCTTCTAATTGTATAAATTGATGCAATGGAAGTATATAGAGTAAAGCATCCAATGCCTTCGAAGGTGTACTTCTCATTGCACCTGTTATTGAGAGAGTGGCTAGCCTTTGAAGTTTTTCCAGCTTTATTTGGGTAGTTTTCTCTTTCGTTTTTGGCCACCAGACCAACGAAGCATAGGTAATCCTGGGTCTGACAATGGCCGAATAGATCCAATGGATCATCTTCGGTTTCAGTCCCCATTGCTTACCAAACGTTCTTTTACATATCCATAGAGCATTTGTTGCTTTGTTTACTGCTTGCTCTAGATGTGTGTTCCAATTGAGTTTTCTGTCAAGAAATACTCCAAGATATTTAACAGTGTCTGAAAGTTTTAAAAGTGTTCCTTTCAATCTGATGTTATTTAATGTAAATTTTTTCCTTCTCGTAAATGGTATGATAGTAGTTTTATTGGCATTTATGCTGAGACCCTGCCTATCACACCATGACGAAATCAAATTTAAAGCCATTTGCATTCGGTCAGCGATAATAGAATCAAATTTTCCTCGAACAATTATGACTATATCATCTGCGAAGCCAATTATTTCAAAGCCTAGCGCCGTCAACTTTTGAAGAAGATCATCAACTATTAAAGACCACAGTAGAGGTGATATTACGCCTCCTTGTGGGCAACCTTTTACTGCTCTAACGCTTATAGATGAGCTTCCAAGGCTTGCTGATATCTCCCTTTTTGATAACATTTCGCTAATCCAGTCGATAATGGATATATCGAAACCATGTTTCGTCATAGCCGTAATCATTGAATTATGAGATGAATTATCAAATGCGCCTTCTATGTCAAGGAAGGCACCTAGTGAAATTTCTTTCGCTTCAAAAGATTTTTCTAGTTTTTTTACAACAGTTTGTACTGCTGTTATTGAAGATTTGCCTTCTTGATATGCGAATTGATATTCGCTCAAAGGATCTTTGGCTAAATATGATGATTTTATATGCTCATCAATTATTTTTTCCATTGTTTTTAACACAACGGACGATAAGCTTATCGGCCTGAAGGATTTTGGTGAAGTCTTATCCTTCTTATTAGCCTTCGGAATGAACGTGACCCGTACTTGTCGCCATACTGCTGGTATATGACCTAGTATCAGGCTTGATTGAAAAAGGTTTGTTAGAATAGGTGTTAAAAACGCCTTACCCTTCTGTAGTAGTACAGGAAAAATTCCATCCCTACCCGGTGATTTGAAGGGTTCAAAAGTGTCAATCGCCCATTCAACCTTGCTTCTTGTAAAAATTTTTTTGGCCAAAGTACAAGCATCATTCCTGTTTCTATCTAACCCAGTCATTTCATTCGCTATTTCGTGAATGTCTGTCCTGGTTTCAAGATTTACAGTTCTCAATGCCGGTGCACTTTGGTCTCCGCTTGTATTAATGATTGAACAGGGAAAATGTGTTCTCATCATTAACTCTAATGTTTCCTTAGTTGAGTTAGTAAAAGAGCCATCCTCTTTTTTCAAAGTACCTAACCCATTAGAATGATCTTTAGCGAGGATTTTCTGCAATCTAGCAGTTGCTGGAGTATTTTCAATGTTTTCACATGTGTGCCTCCAGTGAATCCTCTTTGATCTTCGTATTTCCCTATTATAGGCAGTGAGAGTTTGTTTATACTCCTCCCACTGTTGTGTTCTTTTTGCCCGGTTAAATAATTTCCGAGTTTTCTTTCTAAATTTTTCCAAAGTTTTGTTCCACCAAGGTACATCTCTATTCGTAGAGCGTTCCTTTGCAGGACAGCTTTCGTGATAAGCTTGTTGGATCAGGTTTGAAAGTTGTTTTGAGTTGTCCTCAAGTTCTTTACATGTCCTTGAGCAGCCTTTCAAGTTCTTGACTCCAACCTTCAGTTTTAAATTATACTGATCCCAGTTTGTTTTCCTGGGATCTCTTATAATTTCCTTAAGTTGCTGATTAGCTTCGTAATCAAATATGATTTGCTTGTGATCGGACAAAGATTCTTCATCCGATACGTGCCAATTTTTTATTTTATCAGTCATCGTTGGACTGCATAGTGTTAAGTCAAGTACTTCTTGCCTTATTGCGTTTACAAAAGTTGGCTCTTCCCCTTTATTGCATATATCTATATCATTTGATGATATATAGTCTAAAAGGAGTTCACCTCTGTTATTGGTATCTGTGCTGGCCCAAACAGTGTGATGGGCGTTTGCATCACATCCAATTACAAGCGCTTTGTTTTGTTTCTTGCAGTAAGAAACCAAATTTACCAAATTCCACCAGAAGTGGAGGTACTTCACCCAAATCTCCTGGAAAATATGCAGATGCTACGCAAATTTCAGTCGTGCCATGGGTCGTTGGAACCTCCATCATTATTGCTGTGAGATCTTTTGTAATCAATTCTGTAATTGGAAAACTTTTTATGTTTTCACTTACTAAAATGGCAGCTCTTGGCGTGAGCTCACCTTCGGCGTAAATCAATTTACACGGCTTTGTAGGAATTCCTTGTATCCTACCTTTATAGGTCCAGGGCTCCTGGATCAATGCTACATCCAGGTTGCTTTCTGTGAATCTTCTACAAAGTACAGCAGTTGCTCCCTTTGCATGATGAAGATTCACCTGGACAAATTTAACATTTTTCCTTTGTAATTTTATATGATTTGTGGTACGACCGGGCTCTTTTGGGTTTAGTCCTGCACCGTTGACACAACTGGGTCCTGGGATTTGACTGATTATATCAGCATCGCCAGTTTCCTCTTGGGTCTTATCGATGTCAGGGTCCCTCCTGAATGCTGATCCCCCACTTGATTTGTTATTTATATTTATATTAAAAGTTTCATTAATTGTTTCCATCTCAATGGTCTTAATTTGCTGGAAGAAAGAATCAGCTGTCCGTTACCAGCTTAGAACAGAGGGAGCAAATTACTGCACGGGGTGCCCTGGTACCATGCAGGCTCCGTTCGACCTTGGGAGACTTAATTAGACCCCCCCAAGCATTCATCCTTAGGCATGGGTCGCATTACACCGAGGATTGGGGTCCTCCTCCGCAATTTACTCAGAATGCAGCATGCTCCAATGTTGCTTGCTACATTGGGAGCAAACGTTTTTTTTTTTTTTTTTACAAGATTTGCCGCGGAAGAGACTCGGTCTGCAGATCTAGATGGATCCATCACGTGTTTGTTATGGGGTCATCCAGCGCTGCACACCGAAAGACAAATCTCAACACTCCTCCTTTATCCTGGCTTGTGACAGACAGTTCGGGTCCCGATCCAATTTCCCCATCACTTGTTCACTCTTTTTATGGAGTCACACGTGCTAGTTCATCAGCGTGGTCCCTCACTGGCGGAGTTATCAACAGTTAACAACGAGTTAAAATTATGACAGTAAAAATATCGCATGCACATGCATGTGCACGCTTACAGTTCTTTTTGACACTCACTTGACACTTTTGACAGCAATACAATCAAAAGTGTGTAAACAATTGCATACAACTAATTGTAAAGCAACGATTTAAACACCCAAAACCTATTTTCGGATCAGACAGTCGCTAACTCTTCCTCACTTGAAAAATAGCTGCATTACGTCACATGCATGAATATTCCGTCAACGCCTTTTTCATTCAAGACATCAGATCTGAATAAATTCTTGCAGTATATGGTTCTTCTTCTTAATCAGCTCCAGGCCGTAGTTTCCTCTGCTGTACGAAGAAGTCATCTCCATTCCACTCGGTCCATGGCCGCAATTCGCCAGCCACGTAGTCTGTGTAGGGTACGCAGGTCGTCTTCCACTTGATCGATCCATCTTGCTCGCTGCGCGCCCCGCCGTCTCGTTCCAGTCGGATCATTATTGAGAACTTTTTTAACCGGACTGTCGTCCGACATCCTCACGACGTGCCCAACCCATCGCAGGCGACCGATTTTTGCAGTGTGAGCGATGGGTGGTTCCCTAAGCAGCTGATGCAATTCATGGTTCGTTCGCCTCCTCCACGTTCCGTCTTCCATCCGCATTCCGCCGTAGATGGTGCCCAACACCTTCCGTTCGAAAACACTAATGGCACGTTGGTCCTCCACGAGCCTAGTCCATGCCTCATGGCCGTAAAGGACTACCGGTCTAATCAGCGGCTTGCAGATTGTTAGCTTCGTGCGGTGGCAAATTTTGTTCGATCGCAGCGTCTAACGGAGTCCAAAGTAGGCACGATTTCCTGCCATAATGCGTCTTTGTATTTCTCATGCTGGTGTCGTTGTCTGCGGTAAATAGTGAGCCCAGATACACGAACTATTCTACCACCTCGATTTCATCACCGTCCAAATGAATCCGGGAAGGGAGGTCAGCATTCACTTCTCTGGAACCTCTTCCTTTCATGTATTTTGTTTTCGATATATTAATGACAAGTCTAATCTGTTTGGTTTCAACTTTCAGTCCGATGTACGTTTCCGCCATCCTCTCAAAGGTACGTGTAATAATGTCAACGTCGTCAGTGAAACCAAGAAGCTGGACAAACTTCGTGAATATCGTGCCACTCGTGTCTATCCCCGCTCTTCTTATCACACTCTCCAAACCGATGTTGAACAGCAAACATGAAAGCCCATCACCTTGCCGTAACCCTCTTCGAGATTCAAAGGGACTCGAGACTGCCCCTGATACTCGAACAACACACATTACTCGATCCATCGTCTCTTTGACCAATCACGTTAGTTTATCCGGAAATCCGTAGTAGTGCATAATCTGCCATAGCTGATCTCGATCGATCGTGTCGTACGCTGATTTGAATTCGATGGTGCGTGGGCACATTGTATTTGCGACATTTCTGCAACACTTGCCAAAGCGCGAAAATCTGATCCGTAGTGGCACGGGCTCCCATGAATCCCGCTTGATATTGCCCCACGAACTCCTTTGCAAATGGTGATAATCGACGACATAAAGGTTGGGAGAGTACCTTGAAGGTGGCGTTCAACAGTATGATTGCGCGGTAATTACAACAATCCAACTTGTCGCCCTTTTTGTAGATCGGACACACGTTGCCTTCCGTCCACTCTTCCGATAGTAGCTCACCGGGTAGCTGATCAGCCCCAGCCGCTTTATTGTTCAGCCGACCGATCTCTTGTGCTACCTCCTGGAGGTCGGGGGCTGGTATTCTGTCGTCTTCTGTACGCGCTCCAAGATCTATTGCCATATCGTCACCTTCATGTTCAGCTACATCGCTGTTAAGGTGCTCGTCATAATACTGCTTCCACCTCTCGATCACCTCACGTTCGTTCGTGAGAAGATTATCGTCTGAGTCACGACAGATATCGGCCTGTGGCACATAACCTTTGAGCGATCGGTTTAACTTCTCGAAGAACTTCCGTTTATCGTTAGCACGGTACAGTTCTTCCATTGCCTCGCGGTCTCGTTCTTGCTGTAAGCGTTTTTCCTCCGAAAGACCGAGTTTTGCCTGTTCCGTGCTTGTTTATATCGCTCCACATTCGTCATCGCACGGTGTTGCAGCATTCTCGCACGTGCTGCATTCTTCTTCTGCACTAATTGCTCGTATTCGCCGTCGAACCAATCCTTTTTTCGGTTCAAGTGTATTTCACCTAGTGCCGCTAGAGTAGTACTACCGATGGCGGTCTTAATGCCTTTCCATCTTCAAGAGTCGCTGCGCCAAGTTGCTCTTCCGTTGGTAGCGCTGCTTCCAGCTGCCGCGCGTATTCCTGGGCAACTCCGGCTTCGACGCGTGGTATACACCGTCGAGAGTTTTGAGCGCATGTAGACTGCAACTACTGTGTTACCTGACTCATAACGAATTTACGTTATATACGGGGGAGGGTTTCGTAACTCACAAACTTTGTGGTTTTTCGTTTAATTGATCGTATAGAGCATACAAATATCAACTATATAACATAAGAAATTACATGTTTACTCCAAAAATAAAAGCATGAGAGATTTTAGAATTTCGGGAATAGGGGTGCGTTATGAGTCAGGTAACACAGTAGGAAATGGTCCGAATCTATATTCGCACTGCGTTAGGTTATAACATCAGAGAAGAATTTACCGTCGATTAGAATTTGGTCAATTTGGTTTTATATTCGTTAGTGATCTCCAGGTGGCCTTGTGGATATCTTTGCGGGGGAAGAAGGTGCTTCGGATAATCAGCCGCCCCTAACATGGAGAACAGACGCCGTTTGAGCCGTACCCCCTTGGTGAACAGCTGCTCGTGTTTGACGAAGCCTTTCCTCCACCGCCATGCAATGGTTACCGCACCAGTATTCGCGTCGCACCTCCTCACTTCGCTATTGTCTGATTGACAACATTACCCAGGCTACGCCGCATTTGATATCATATGACTCATGGAGGCGTGCAGCGGGAGCTTGTGAGGACCAGAGCTGTGTTTGACGCGCCTTCCAGGTTGTCAACTCACCATTTGAAGCCCTGCAGTATATGGCTACAACCCAGTGAAAGATAGAGTCGGTCGCTCACTTTTTTTAACTGTTCACTTTCAAGACATCAAATTGGACTAGGTTTGTCGCGATCCTAAGAAATCTTATGAGAACGAGAGGACTTTATCTTTTTTTCTGGCTTACTTCCCTAGCACAGATATCAAATTAGTATAAAGGCCCAGACTGTCCCATGGAAAAACTGTTAAATTGCCGCAACGTAGTAAAATTCGTATGCATTGTGTCTGGGCCTTTATACTAATTTGATATCTGTGCTAGGGAAGTAAGCCAGAAAAAGTGATAAAGTCCTCTCGTTCTCATAAGATTTCTTAGGATCGCAAAGCCGCACACTCAAAAAAATCGACACGTCACATCCACGTGAAAAATCATGTAAACTTCTGTACAGCAACTTACGTGAACTTCATGTACTAGTTAATGGGAAAATTGATAAAATTTACCGGGATCGCACGTAGACTGGTTAGTATGAGTGCGAGTTACCAACAATTCACGTGAATGTTACAAGAAAAGTATGATGGATGAGAATTACCTGTTTTCACGTAAACTTGACGTGCTGATTTTTTTGAGTACAGAGAATCAGAGAACCTGTTGGGACGAGAGGGCTTTGTTACTTTTTTGATGTAGGACTACGTCTTTGTTTACTATCTGAGACTGGGCAGCACTTTGTGAAAACGAAAATGGAAGTGTAACGTTGGAATGAATGATTTCAAATGCTAATAACTACTAAACTACTAAACGAAACTGAACAATTTATATGTCGTTGGAAAGATAAAATGACCAGCAATTTTATGGGCGAGAGAGCAATTTTATGGACGGCGTAAGAGGGGGAGCTCCCATACAAATGAAACACAAATTTGCTCAAAACTCGAGAATTATTCAAGCAAATGGAACCAAATTTGGCATATGGGGGTTTTAGAAGGTAGGATTTTTTTATGGTGCACTGAAAGCCCTTCCCCTTCTAAGAGGGGGGGGGGGAGCTCCCATACAAATGAAATACAAATTTCCTCAAAACTCGAGAACTAATCAAGCAAATAGAACCAAATTTGGCATGTGGAGGTTTCAGAAGGCATGAATTTATTTTATGGTCGGAGGATAAGGGCTCGCATACAAATAAAACATAAAGTTTTGCGTATGTGGCATATTTTCTGCCATGTAATAAGCGGTAAGCTGTGAAAGTAAACTAGTTAAACCTTCTCGAAGCAAAAGACAGTGAATCAACTTCGTTAACGTCGACGTGCCTGTTGCATTCATGTCAAAAGAGAAGGACATTCGAATGGGACGTCATATTTGCGATGAATGTGCGTTGGCTTTAATGTTATTTGTAACCAATGGCCCTTTTAAAGGTCACAAGCGAGTAAAAGTAAGATTATTGAAACATGTCAAGCTACGTATAATCATATTTAATACAATAATCTGTGGGCTGGTCATTCATAACTATTTCAATCTTTCTGATGCACGCAAGTGATTTTTAAAAGAAATCTTTTATGTTTCAAAGGTTGCAGGCGTTGTACTTATGAACCCCCGTCCAAGTATTTACAAAGCCACCATTGCATTCAATGAAGAATTGAATCTGAATATATCGCTCTTCTCTTTTAAACATTCACTTAAACAATGGCACTCACAGATTCTTATAAACATACATAGGCCAGAAATGCAGTTTACATTAGTCTTTGATTTAATAATCTGATATAGTCCTACGTCACCCATTCTTACAACCCTTAGGGCTGTATACCTTGTAGTTTTTTTATTAAAAATAAAGTAATCGAATTCACAGTAATCAGATGGTGTATTTAACTGTCGTCTCTGCCTGTGAAGAAAATGTTTGGGGATATTTGGCTTTGAGACTTTTCGTTATTTTTTACTTGTTTGTGATTGAAAAAAAAATTTTTAACAGCAATCACATAATTGCTATATCTATTATGAGTCAATCGGTATCCAAACCATGAAAATCCATTTATAATTGGCAGGGCTATTAGCGTTCAAAATCTTTTATGTTTTCCTGACGCTCGCATTTTTTGATTTTTTGGAATAACACCCTTTCCCAAATCTTGCCGTAAGACATAGTCCTATGTCAAAATATTTCGATCTGGTTTTGAAATCTCGAACTTTTCTTCGAATATCACTTAGAGTAAATTAACCATTAGTATACCAGGTAGTACTTGAGTAGTTTTCTTCCACGAATTATTTTAAACTGGTAACGCTAAACACGCAACCGATGGTACTTACAATACGAGTAACTTTCGATTAAGCCTAAAAAATATTAATTTATGTTGCAAATCTCTATATTTTACACATTTTTTAAAACAGAATGGAAGGTCCGTTTTCCTTTAATGGACATGTGGTTTACAATAGGATAGTGGCCGGGTCCATTATAGGAATTCTAGTATATTGAGCATGAAGAGGGTCCACTAATGGCGACATTTCGCATTGTTAACCATAAAATGGACCCTAACTTATTGAAAATGTCGATTTTATGATATTTATAGTTAAATTCAGCTAAAATTTTATAAACTGAATTATGTAGTATGTTTAGTACTTTCTGTTTCCTGTCATATATCCTCGGAAATAAGAAGCACAAGCTAATAAACGCCGAAACTGTACCCGAGGTCCATTATAGGTAAAGGGTCCACTTACCCTATACGCTAATCAGACCGGTAGTCCTCTACGGACTTGAGAAAGTAACTTTACTTACGGAAGACATACGTACACTTGCTATAGTTGCTCGAAAGATGCTTTGGGCTATTTTTAGCGGAGTACAAATGGATAGCGGAGAGTGGCGTAGGCGTATGAAACATGAGTTGCAGAACTCATGCAGAACCAAGGTTATCATTTAGATCTAAATCCTTTGGTGTATCTAATTGTCGTCCGTGCCTGTGAAGCTAGGCGATAACAAGGGAAATGTATGGAAAAATTCGACCTTGAATCTTTACACACATTTTCACTATTTAGTGTATAAAAAATTATTATTAGTATGTTACTATAAAATTTCTGGACATTTTATCTATCCAACGACATATTAACTGTTATGTTTCGTTCAGTAGTATAGTAGCTATTAGCGTTTGAAATATTTCATTCAAACGTTACACTTCTATTACTCGTTTTTTCCAAGTGCTACCCAGTCCCAGTATAGTAAACAAAGACGAAGTCCTACGTCAAAAGTCACCTTGCAAGATAGTCAGTCCCTTGCGTTTTTTGTCAGTGAGGAAAAATCACTGACTAACACTGAATTCTAACAGATTAGAATAAAATCTCGTCGCATCCAGGGAGGCGACTGCCTGACTTAACTTTTTGACTCGACTGCTCGACTCAACTGATCGACTTAACTGCTCGATTCAACTGTTCGAGTGGACTGCTCGACTCAACTGCTCGACTTAACTGCTCGACTCAACTGTTCGACTTAATTACTCGACTCGACTACTTCACAGTCGGCAAGTCTCAATTCAGGAAGATTGATGAGTACATTCAGCTCTACAAGTGTCTCATGTATAACATTACCATATTTTGTGCCTTATTTTTCGCAATTGTTTGCTATATGGCAATCATTAAAACCGATTGCTGCTGTGAAGACAATCAATCGTACCAGCGTAAATAGTTTCTCTTAGTCCACAGCCATTTTGCATCAATTAAGCACAAGAAAATAATAGATATAAACGCGAAAGTTAGCGGAGCCAATAGTCATGATTTTAACGATTGCAGATGAATATAGTGCACATATTTATTTTGATATTCATGGCGTTCGGTTGCGTCTCGTCGTCGTAGCTTTATCTATTTACCGTAACGAATGTCGTGCGTACCCACTTGTTAGGCCGTGTTTCTACATGCTGTGGAGACAAACAATCGTACCGGCGTGAATGATTTGCTTTAATCCTAAACCTTTTGCCTTGTTTCAGCGCTAGATAGAAAATGGCGATATTTAGAGTCTCTGTGTGTTTTGTTTCGATGCCCTTTCTACAATCGTTAAGACATGGCCAGGTGAATGGTGTACTTACAGGTAAACTATATCAGCCATCAACGATGTTTACGGTCGTCTATGCTGCGATATACTATGCTATTATTTAACCTTTTCCATATTACTGCCCGGTGAATGTTACAAAATTACTATCGCGGAACTGGCGCTCATCTCTAGGGGTGTCTTTAGTGTCGTCATTTTTATCACCCATTATATTTTGTCATTGTATTGTATCAAACACAAATTAATACATGAAACTTTATTCAGGTGATGCACAACAAGTTGCACTCAAGTTTTTATTAGCTGTAGTTAATTAAAGGTATTTATTCAATATTTTAAAAACAGAACCATTTTTTTTAGAGGGTGTCGAATTTTCCCTAGAGTGGGTTTCCACCAAATATGTCAAAAACAAGAACTTCCGTAGGTTTACCGTATGAAATTCAGTCTAGCTTTACGAATCATCATGAGTAGCCATTTTTGCCATGCGTATTATTTCCAATGTCAGCAATTTTTTTATATGTAACTGCTAAAACAAATTTCCCTTAGCTACAATGCCTTTATATATCAAGAATTTGCAGAACCAAGGCTAGAAATTTCTCTAAAATGAACAAAACGAACGGATCAGCATTCGATACTTTGCTGAAGCCAGTATTTGTAGCTAACAAATCGTTTCCGGATTTTCGAAATTGCAGATTTTGTTGTTGTCCTGCTTTGAGTAGATTGTTCTATAAAATGAGGCTTTGAGTCATGAAAATGATTATTTTCATTATTAGGAATGGGGCGCATTTCCTACTTGCCGCAGATTAAGAACCGGTAGATATCTTGAATTGCTTCTCTAAAATGCAAATATTCACTGCGAATCTCATCATCATCTATGGGTCAGTGGTTCAGCGCCCGTTAATAACTCCGGATATCCCGTTACCATAGCGCCCGATGTTTCACAAATCGTTGAACGCCTCGAAATGAGCAAGCGGGACGCTTAACAGAAGCTGCGACATTGCGCCGCGACTGGCGTGACCGGGCGACAAATATTCCGAGTGACAAGCAGGATTCGGAACGAAATGAAAAATATACTGAACGAATGAAGTTTAAATTAAAATCACTGGCGTTTTTTCCGGTCGCAAACGTCCGGCTGAGCATTGTACGCTCTCATTGTGTCTACATTGCATTGCCATGGCGGCGGTGGTGGGCTTCTACTGCCATCGATTCTGACGTTGCATGTTCCTGTCAAATACAGCACGGATTCTGTCGGTCTACCAACTGGAGACTGCGGGGTGTGGCACCATCCTCAGCCCACGGCTCGGGAGCAGTAGGATAGAACTGACAGGCAGGATGGGCCATAAGTTTGACTGGGTGGAAAATCAGCCGAGTTGTGAATGAAAAGATCGTGAAAACTCGCGAGTGGCTGAAAAGAGCGCAAGGAGCAGGTTCCGCATTGAAGCACGGAATGGTTGGATGATACCTACCGTTTTTGGGCAGCGGCGTTGAATGGTTCTAGTAGTATGAATATTACTGGTCTTTCATTTGAACATTCAAACCACTTGCATGTCCATTGTGAAAAGCTTTTCGGTACAGCCAGTGTACCTTCGTTCGACATTTTCTTTTTTTGCAATATAGTTCATGGTTTTCAGCTGAAATAAATTTAGTTTCAAAAGAAAACATCGTCATTGCCAAATTTGGTAAAACATTCGATTTTCTCTCTAAACTTAATATATAAGAGAACTCATCGGATGCGACAAAAACCTCAGCACCAGTAAAGGTCAAATTAATAGCTGCTCATTTTTATAAACCCACCCGAGGTGTACCTAACTGAAAGCAAAAAAAGCGCCAGTGAATCCTCTCGCTCAATGTACCCTCTCGAGTGCCATAAAACTCCAAATTACGCTAGAAGGCAAAATGAATCTTCGGCGAGATGTTTTTACTTTAACAGCTCATTTTTTATCTATAATAATGTACACACAACATAAGCTTTCAAACTCGCACTTTCGCGATAACCCCGCGAGTTATTGTTTCACCTGGTCAAGGTCACCCAGGTTTTCAGGCTGCCATTTGAAAAAAAAAAACTAAGTGAGGACCACCCCCGACGACCCCCGCATGGCTTTTAGAATATCTGCAGGTTACGTATTCCGTTTTTTCCGTGTCCTTTTTTTCTCACCGTGAACGGCACTCAGGTGTATTGCAGCCTTTAAAATTCAAATGAGGCCAGACAACAGTTGGGTGCAACGCGGGTAAAAAACGGCGGAAAGTTTCGAGCTGTTGTTTTTTCCGCCTTGTCCCGTGCTGTTGTTCTGTGTGACTTTTGCCTCGGCGGGTTTGGGCTTCCGGAAAGAGGTATGAAAAATACTGTGTAATTTTTTGCTTGCTCTGTGCGGAAATCGTATGAATGTGCGGGAGTGCAACGGGAGCAAAACGATAATGACGGTGATGAGAAAAGTTTCATATTTTCCCTACTCTTCCGATTTTATTTGAACACCCATTCTCGCCACACTTTCTAGTCCTTGAACGTGTCCCACTTTTTATGCACTGTTGTCGTGAAATTATTTGTTTCTTTCAGGACCTGATTTCCCGGATTTTTCCGCTTACAATCTGAGCATTGTTTGATTGTGAACGTATTGTGTTCGAGATTTCCCCTTCCTGCTCTCAGCGGAGTTGCTTTTACGAATGATATTTTTTTTATTGCCTTTTGTTGTTCTTTCCCCGAAAAGCACTTAGTGTGGGAGTAAAATGGGAAAAACCAGGTTAAATCAGCTAAAAATCTGAGAGGTAAAATGGAGGGAAAAGTTCGAGCTTACAGCTGGAGATTAGAAATTAATCATTCGTTGTTGTGTCGCAGCATCCGGTGACAGGTTTTTCGTTCAGATTTTTATCTTGTTGTGCGGAACAAAGTGAAAAGGTCAAATAAGCTTTCCTGTTCGGAATAAAAAAAAAAAGAATGAACAGATGCTACCTACCTTGTTTTCATCTGTAAAATCGCGAAACGTAATCGGGAAACTTTCCTCGCGCATGTGATACACCAGTTAGTGTTTTCAGAATGGAAGTTTCGGATTGTTGGAAATTTGTAATCTTAATATATAAACGCAAATGTCTGTCTTTGTATTCCATGTGGACTAAAATGCTACTGAAAGGATAACCAAGAAAGAGGTTTGCGTATGGCGCTCATTTCTGTGCTTTCAGTTTCACTCTATCCTAGTAGTGCGAAAAGTAAAACATGGATTTGTTTTTTTATGGTTCAAGTTTTTTTTTGGAAATTGACCTTTGAATGCGTTACATATTTTGATATAATCAGCTTTGCTTTCTGTCAGAAACATGTAATTTGAAGCTTGATGTCCCTTGAGTGTAAATCTGAAACTGTTGTGGAGTTAGCCAAGTATTCTTTGCACTGCGGTTATTCAAGGTTATTCCGTTAATAAAAAAATGCCGACTTGAACACGATGGTTTTTTTGTCGTTTAAAATCGGAATATGAATACTTGGCTGCATGGGCTACTTTTTAGAGAACTTTAAGGCACCACCGTTAAAAGCTTTTGGGCGCTAACTGTATCTCAAGCATTACTGATTGCTCCCCGTTTAGATTGAATCCCAGTGAGCAATTCTCTGTTTTTCAATAAGACCCCGGGACCGTCTGCATTCGAAGCCCTACGTGAGCCCCTCGTTCGTGCCTCTAGGCACAGACCTTCATACTTTTATCCTCTGCTGATATGTACTGCTCTTTTAGTTCAGCTTCGGAGTTGGACTGTGAAGCTGTTGCAACTAGTAACCTAGAAGATAACCAGTCCATGCGCATATACTATCAAAACGTGCGAGGACTATGAACAAAGATATAGTATATCCATTCTTTCTGGCTGTTTCTGATGCTAAAGAAAAGTTATGGGTTTGAATAGCAACGGCTCGTCCAGTCGTGGGAAATTACTTACTTCTAGCAGCATAGAGCCGGAGTGGCTCTAGCTGTATCAAGACTTTCTCTTCACTGTATACTCGGCTCTGGGCTACTCGTCGCCAATTCATTGAGCGTCTGGACACACGCCAGTGGGCTTCAACCTGGTCGAGCCAACTAGCGCGTTAGACCTCTCTATTTCTGGTGTCGGTAGGGTAGAATTCACTGCACAATGGCCGGCCTCCGTATTGTCCCAACTGTTGCCATATTCACGATAGAAGTCCATCCAGGTAGTTCCTGTAGCTCGTGGTTCATACACCTCCGACATTCTCCGCCATCCCTACTATGCAAATCAGTTCCTATTTCATCAAATCCCTGGCATTCACCTGGAAAATAAGGTGCTTCTCAATCGATTATTTTATAAGGTGTTTGCCAAAAAATTGATAAAACAGGAAGCAATTCACACAGTAAAACTGGGTGCTAATTGTGTCCCGTAACGCTGGAATGTGTCTGATATTCCATCAAAAATAGTCCGCAATACTTTTTGTTCAAATACGGCAAGTGCACGAATGTAAGCGCGTAGGGCGCTATATCTCTGCATATTAGCGTTGGTAAGAGGAAATGCTTATCAACTTAGGGACTATATTGGCTCGTTTCATTATCCCTGATTTCCCTGATCGCGGATAAGTTCAAGTTGTCACGTGGTTTTGAGCCGTAAATCTCGCATGTGCATAGTATTTTTCGAAATAAATTAAGTTATGGTTGTATATGAGCACCATTGGCATTATATTAAATTTGTTAAAAAGGTATTTTTTATATCTTAATTTTCGTAGTTACTGGCTTTACAAGAAAATTTTCGAATATCCAGGTTAGTCTCATGCTTACATACTTACATTATCCATCTAGCTCCTCCCATATACTAACAACAATTCCTTTCCCGAAATACTTGTGAAGATGCAGAGGATTCCCTGGTCTTTAGTAGCAACAAGTATTGGACTAACATTCCTTCCCATCCCACCAGGACCCGCATTCGGACGTGGCCGGCGTCAGTATTGATCAGCATGCAGGGACCTGTTAAGGTTGCACAATGAGAAATAACGTGCTGTCCCAAGTATGCTTTTTAGCCATCATTTTGCAATTTTCGTCGGTCCTGGTCAATAACGGAGTAGCAGCACACGGGCGGTATCCTATGCTTATGCTTATGCTATGCTTAAATACGGCAAGTGCACGAATGTTTTCCGTTAACAAAGTTACAGAGTCTTTAGTACGTAGAGGACTACCGATGATTAGCGTTTTGATATCGTCAGTTTTGAGCGGCGGCGCAAGCTCCTGGTTCGAAGCGTCTTGCGGAGGGAAAAAACGCCCGATTTTCAGCTTAAATGTGTCGCTTAATCTCTTTACTCGTATTATTCCCGGCAACCAGAGAGGCAACCACAAATATACGAACGCATCAGCTATTCTAGTTTATCGCCACCAATAGTCACTGTACGTGGGAGGCGAGGCCCCTGCCATTCCAAGGTCTCTAGTAATGATATTAAGGTCATCTGCGAAGACTAGGAGGTGGTAACTTCCGATGAAGATCGTTTCTCCCGTTGCGATTCCCATTCGCCGGATAATACGTTCAATAGCGATGTTAAACGTTAGACCGGAAGGAGGAATTCAGATCGGTTATTGGAAAGTTCAGCGCACGGCCGCTTACGAACGAAAACGGCCATAGACTTCGCCGCCTCCAAAACTATGGCCATGCGAAGTACCTTCTTTCGGCATAGTCTCCCATATCGGTACACCTGGGGATCACCACAACAGACGGACTCGCAAATCGACTACGATGATTGATTGGATTGATTGATGGAAGACGCTTCTCGGATATCATCGACGTGGCACAAACATCGATTCTGACCACTGCCTTTTGATGGTTAAAATGCGCCTTTAAAAGACTTTTCGTTGTAACCAACATTCACCAACCCCAACAACATTTAGAATCTGGAACCACTCAAGTTACCTGAGGACGCTACTGAGTACGCGCAACGTATTGAGACTGCGCTGCTGGGTGAAAGAGAGTTAAACAGACCCCTCTTTTTACGAGTAGGGAAATCTGCTGAGCAACTTAGAAGACACGGTACTATCCGACACCTGAGAAGACAACTCAGGGTGTGGGGTTAGGTATCCCGACTCCCCTAATAGGGCGTGAGGATACAGGCACACTAAAACCTTACTCGAGTCTCTAGCCTCAATGCCCCTGGCACCACTTTATCGGTATTACTT